>NW_026442157.1:0-542500 GCF_026898425.1 Galleria mellonella
CTATATTGCTTACCACTGAAAAGTACTGGCGACGGACGTATTGTAGGTCAATATTTAGTAAATAAAAAATAATAACAAAAATAGTGTATAAAAAATGGCTTGTAAAATTCTCAAGGTTGACTCTGACAAATTGTCTTCTTTATAATTTGTAATCTTTTAATAAATTTCCCACGGGTGGGAAGATACTTGTGGATAGCAGCTACAATTCTATTATATCACATCAACTTGGATTAAATAGATTAAATGTCTCCATACAAATGTATCCAAGAAAAATAGGTCAACTTTTTCATACAATTTTGCGTGATAAATAGTCATGAGCGATTGCTTTAAAACTTCTATATTTATTTAGTCTTATAAATTCTGCACCTTTTTAGGTATAAAAACTCATTTTATTTATTAAATCATTAAATATAGATACGTCAAGATATACTGTGTGCGTAAGTATATAGAACATTAATAAAAAAAAAAAATTATACAACTTAGAATGGCAAACAAGCTGACGGCCCACCTGATGGAAAGTGGTAACTGTCGCCTATAAACATGAGCAGTACTATGAACATAATAGAGTATACTGTTTTGCCATTCTGGGACTCTGATGTTTTTTCTCTATACCTTGTAAATTCACTGCCATATCCCATTCTTTAAACCAAAACAACCATGCAAACACAGCTGCTTCACGGTTGAAATACGAATGGGACAGAATGGTACACAAGCAAACGAATTTTGTACTAAGTCTCCCTCTGGTGTCACCAGTCAGCTAATTTGTCAATTAGCTGATAAAAAATTGACCCGTTTTCGAAGCTCGATGCTCTATCTATATAATCTAAGTACATCAATATCTCCACTATTAAAGGAAATAAATGTAACAAACCTATCGCGTTTTAAATCGAAACTTTCTTTCAGCTATTTATCATTTTAACTTCTCACAATTTCATTCGAGTACCACTATATACATATATATATATTTGTACAAGTGATAACAATAAAAATGGGGCCATTCGGGATCCGATTTCAATTGAAACGTTAACAAACTAAAAGTTATTTAAACATGAAGTTATGTCCTCTAGCCACGAACCCATCGAGGGTCAAAGAAGAGCTATAAATCGAATAGTTATGACAATAATAAACTTTGGTAAAGAACAAGTAATAACAGTCTGCGTCACGGCAGTTGGGGGTTTTATTCGGAAATTAATTCTTAACTGCTTACTAGTGGTACTAAATGTATATTCTTTATGATGGTACTTAATACAGCAATTTAAAAAGATATTTTGCTTTGTAAAGAAGTCAAGACTTCATTCTTGAACACATACGTCAAATTGCGGTAAACAATTGATAAATATGTATATATTTTTTTATTAATTATATCGTTTATTTATTTATAGGATCACCAACATAAGATACAGCGAAACATTTCAGTACAATGTAATGTACTATAAATGTAAGAACAGTTAGATCTAATCGCAGTGTAGGCAGATTAGATCTTAACGTTCTTATACATTATAGGCAACCACAGTATGCTTTATGTTTGATAAACATTAAAATAGAATTAAATTATTAAAAATGTCATTATGTTATCGTTGTTTTGATATACTGTATTTCAATTGAATTGTTCAATTATCATTGTATATTTTTATGTTTTGGTGCAATAAGGAGTTAAATAATATTACAGTGAACGCTCTATATAAGCAACCCATTTTTAGGTACCACTTTCAATAAAAAAAGTTCTTATTGGAAAATGTTGTTTATAGGAAAAAAAGGAGTATAAAAAATACTTACTGGTGGGAAAATATTTTCACTTATTTCATTTACTAAGCTGAGTAGAATAAATAAAATATAAAGAAAAAAAATAGTGCGTTCACGGTATATATATATATATATATATATATATCTCACCACATCTACCCTTCATCCGCTTTCTGTTTTCATAATGTTTATCTGGTAGAATACCATATAGCATTAAACACGTGAAAAAAAAATAGTAAAATAAAACTTTTATTTAAAAAGCAACCTGCAAGAAAAGATCATGTTCCTTTTTAAAAGGCAGGCAGCACACCTGTAATTCCTCCAGTGTTACAGGTACACTTGGGCGGGGATAACCACTTACCATTAGGTGAGCCGCATGCTCGTTTACTCCCTGTATTATAAAATCGCTGAGTTTCTTATCCGCACTTCTCAGTTTAATTTACATTCCGAATGGTTGCTTATAATTGAGTTTACTTTAATAATAGTTATTCTTATTAATTTTGTAACCTACAAGTGATTAGAACTAGCTTCTCAGGGGTAAATACAAAATAATATATGTTAATGGCTGATAATCTAGCTATATAAGTAAAGGAATTTTTAAATTTGGTTAACTAGTTTTTGAGTTTATTCATTACAAACAAACGAACATAAACTATTCCTCTTTATAATATTAGTAAACTCATAAAAATAACTAGTAAAAATAATATAAATAAACCAATTACGTGAAAGTTTATAAAAACTACCGTTAAGTTATTTTTTCTCAATCACGTTGAAATGGTTGAACGGATTTTAATGATATTAGTATTTTGGTACATTAATGGACTATATGCTAAACATATGTTTTTACTCCTTCGGACAAAGCCAAAGACAATAGCTAGTAACAGTATAAAGGGGACAAGAGATTAATATGATATCAGACTACTATCAGCAATATTTTAAGTTATAGAATAAAGAAAAGTTGGATACTTTTAGACCTAAATGGCTGTGAGAAGCCAAAATGTGAGTAATAAATCGTGTTAAAGATTCCCCAAGGGCCGTCGCGTTAAAGAAAAGTATTCGCTAAGAAATTCTAAAGTTACAGCCAAGCTGTTGTCCATTTAAAAATTTTAGTAAAATTGCCAAGAAATTAAGTGCTTCATTTATTTATATAAATAATATTAGATTACTAAATGTACAATTAAGTCTAAAATTCGAGAGCGACCAATTAGACTAACAGTATTACGTGTTGTTTTGCTGTCAAAAATATCACTTGGACGCAGGCAAAGATTTCGGAATAGAATATATAATACACATAGTGTGTTGCTCGTTGTATTTATGACATTGCCAATGCGTTAGAGAGGGATAGACATAAAAACGCATCTGCCTTTTAACTAGTCCGTAGAAGTCAAATTTATCAAGATATGTCACTTAGTTTTTTTGGCCGTATAATCCTACCAAATTCAGATACAACCTTCTTGCATGCTATACTATTCCACATAAACTGTGTCGAACATATGATGTAGTAATTTAAAATTTGTTATTGACAAAAAATCTACATATCAAAATGAACATAAATTTTATATACACATTTTCTATACACTATGTTATGAATTGAGAAAAATAACAATTGATGGTGTATCTTTTGTCCTCTTTTTACTTATTATATTTGCAAAATATAGTTGCAAAATAATAT
Organism: Galleria mellonella; assembly: GCF_026898425.1. Taxonomy (NCBI): domain Eukaryota; kingdom Metazoa; phylum Arthropoda; class Insecta; order Lepidoptera; family Pyralidae; genus Galleria; species Galleria mellonella. The sequence continues at coordinate 3,416 of NW_026442157.1, forward strand.
GGGTAATATTTCTATATCGTACGCTAGCTACGACGAAAATCTATGGCAGTATACACGCGGTGTCCTGTTTCTTTTTTAAATTAAAATTATTAAATTATAGTTGTTTACATTATAAAATAAATGTATGTTCCAAATTATTATTAGTACAGTAAACGCTCTATATAAGCAACTCATTTGAACTAATTTCAGTAAAAAAAAAATCTTATTGGGAAAAGTTGCTTATAGGGGAAAAAAGGAGTATAAAAATACTTTACTATCTGGAAAATATTTTCACTTATTTCTTTTACTAACTAATTATATATATATATATATATATATATATATATATATATATATATATATATATATATATATATATATATATATATATATATATATATATATATATATATATTATATTTTTTTTATTATATAATTGCAGGTTTCTAGAACTAGAGGTGATGTGTTGATAAATAGACGCAGTTCAGTATTTAATGAAACACATTATTATAGTCACTTTAATAATCCCTTTGTAAATTGGAAAGTGTGGTAACACGTCGTCCAGCCATTAGATGTGAGCGTAACATTAATACCTTCAATTAGCGTAATCAAGCAACATTATAGAGCGCCAAACAAATAGTTCAGTCCAGCGGACATGACCAGCTAATTCTCGATTAAAACGCACCGTTCATGAATCTGTCCTTGTCTACTATATTTATCGCCGCGATTAGTGTGATGGAGACAGAAGATCGGAATTAATGCTGACGAATGTGGGGTGGACTGGGCACTGTTCCCAATACGGAGGTGACAGTGGACGTAACTTTTAAACGCTAAGCCTAAGAGATCAAAGTTCGTACAGCAGTTTGTATTTTCATAACTGTAAGTCGGACGCGTTTTATTTTTGGAATATTTTCTGCTTGAATACTTTTGCACACATTGGAAAATGTCTACAGGGCGGACTTTATGCCTGATGACATTCTCTACTAGTCAACTGTTACGCTGAACAGAGAGAGGAAATGACGATGCATTGTTTTAAAAAAAAATTGTAAATAAAATAAATATTTTGAAAGATAATATTCCAATTTCACGTAACTATCAAGGGACAATGTACCATATATAGAAAGGAAAAGTTGATTTACTTATTTATTTATTTTCTCTTTATTGCACCATTTAAATAATAATACAGAGATAAATATATAATACCACTTATGGAGTACAAATGGCGGTCTTATTGTTAAATTAATCTTGAAGACAAGACAACCTTTGGGTAGAGGAGAAAGACTAAAGGACTTACTTACTTACCGTCATTTTTTCCTTTTAAGTCTCTTGCTGATGCCAATTTCTAATTTACAACTCGCTTACCACCATCTTCAACCTTAGTTCTACGAGCAATCTTGACATTTGGATACGTTCCAATAGTGAAATATTTAGCATGACGTATTCTTTATATGATACTTCCTTTTGTTTTTTTGAATAAGTAAACACGAGGTTCATTATGGACATCCATTCAGTAAAAATAATGTAAACTTATCAGAGAAATGCAAGATGTAATGTTTTCTTTTTTAACAGCAATAGCAACATTAATTCTGTTAAAATACAAAAAAATTGTTTATTGTTTTGTTGATATATGCAATTAAAAATACGTACCTGAATATTAAAATTGTATATCTATATATTTTTATACCACTAAGGTGGCAAACAAGCATACGGCCCACCTGATGGTAAGTGGTTACCGTAGCCTATGAACACCCGCAATTCCAGAGGTATTACGCGTGCGTTGCTGACCCTGAAGAAACCCTCTAATAACGCTGTAGCCTCTTGGGAAAACCTCGGCAGGGAGCTCATTCCACAACCTGAGTGTTCGTATGAGGAAACATCTCTGAAACCGCGCAGTACGCGACCATTGAGGCTGTAGGTTGCATTGCTTTGTAAAGAAAAGTAGCGACTTTAATACTTAGTGAATCAATACCAGAACAACATGGAAGTAACTCTTCTCGACTGTTAAAAATAATTTAAGATTTTGTTTAACACAAAAAAAAGAAACCTATGATAAAAATCCAATTATTTGTATTTTATAAACTAGTACGAAACGGATTTTGATAAAATCTCTATGGGATCAGATACATAGATATTTCACCTCTTTCTTTCCTTCGGACTGGTCGTACAGGCATGACAGCGACGTTTACTTTTGACATTCATTTCTGCTGTCATTCTCTTCATCTCTATCGATCGCCTCTTGCGCTTCTAATTTCTGTTTTTATATATTATTTTCTATATATTCCTTTGTATATAATATGTTACCTTCTGTACGTAATATATGTAAATAGATAAGTTAGTTGTTATATTTATTTCCTCCAAACAACTACATGCATATGAATTGAGAATCACCTCCCCATTGTAAACCGCTTAAAAGCGGCTGTCACAAATCGATAACGGCAGAAGATTACAAAAATACGGAAACGATTGTATGAATAATTTGCACAGAATTACAATACAGACCCATTTCATTGTTCTATTCGTTTAATATGCATGGCTTCGGGATGCCTGGGGTTTCCGGGATTCCTGTCCCGGCCATTGGAATCCCAATCAGTGATGTGCAGAATAAGGCTAACTCGATTATTGACTCGAATACTTACTGGACCCTCAGGTACTCGAGTATTCAGGAAAAAAGATTGTCAATGATTGGATCTAACAGCTCAATTGCTAGCAATATCTCAAGTCGATTTCCGCACGTTTCTTTTTGTAAGTCATCTTGGTAAATTCTTGATTGATTTTCCACAATTGGCCAAATGATTTGCTACATCTGCTATACCAACTAAAATCCTATACTGGTGACCCATTAGCGTATACCAATAGAGCAAAACAGATTTCATTTTTACATAATAAAAAACTCGAATCTGTATACTTATAAAGAAGTAGGATATACGAAATTCGAATACACTTATTCGAGTACTTGAATACAAGTCGCATGTTCATTGTAAGTTATTGTTTCTATTTCATGGCTTCCTAATTTTTTTCCTTCATTATTAAAGACAAAATTATTGAATAAATGAATTTTTATTATATTTATTAAAAGTTAACTTCAGAAATCAATTAAAAATAAAATACTCGAGTTTAATGAAGAACTCGAATATCCGTATAATTACTCGAGAACTTCTTCAAGTTCAGAATCGAGTCCGGATTCGATTTATTTCAATTAATATCATCCAACTCGATACATCACTAATCCCAACATGGGTCTATAATTTGTGAAGCGATTTCGCTTGGGCCACTGTTACCGTGTATTTGCCGATGTCGTCAGAACTACTATTGGGTCCGTTGGTAGGTATAGCTTGATTTATGTAAGTACTGTAGGATATTTAATGGTGTCCTCGACTATAAATGTCGTTGGTATTAATTTAAAATAGGTATTCTCTATTTCTTTATTAAAAAGAAGTTCTGACAATATGAACATAAGAAAGATACTTTTTATTGTTTCCTCCAAAAGATTACAATGGTAAACTTATTATAAATACAAACAATTACAAGAAATTATCACAGTAAGAAAACAATTGACTGCCTTATAGCTAACAGCGATCTCTTCCAGGAAACATTTGTATGGAGAGGAGTAGTACACGGTTTGATCGAAGGCACGATGAAAATTCTATCATTTTAAAATTTTATCATTTTTACATATGGACATGTAATACATGCATTAATGTAAATATATATCTTTACTCACAGTTACATCAATAAATTAATTTTAATTAATTATAATTTTGTCGTAATGAAATTTCGTGGCCACAAAAGAAAGTATTTTGCTCTCTTGAAGGCAAAGCAATAAACTGAGTTGTGACCATTTTGTATTGCTTTGACACACACAGGATAGCTGTTTGTGTTACTTTTTTCTGACCTTTCATTTTTTTTTCTCTTTGTGTAAATGTATTTATTTTTGTTATTATGTATGTGTTACAGATACAAATAAATTTATTGTCTAAAAACATATTCTCGTTGGCCGTGGTGCTGTTCATGTTTATAGGTGACGGTTACCATGTATCAACAGGTGGGCCGTCAGCTTGTTGCCTTTCTAAGTAGGTATCAGAAAAAAAAGCAAAAAAAATTATATCATATTAAATCGTCTTGCTTTTCATTGTTGGTCTACAAGATCAGTCAAATAAAATTGAAAATATATTTTTCAATCGACTTTAAAAAAGGCAGGTTTCTTACTTCATAACGACATGGATATAAGCAAGTACAGTAACATATAGATATTAGAAATTTTATAGTGTAAAATCATTTTCAATCGACTTCAAAGAGAAGTTCTCAGTTTGCTTGTATTTTTTTATGTTTGTTACCTTATAACTCCGTCAGTTTTTCACCGATTTGGAAAATTCGTTTACGTAAGGATATATCCTTTAGATTTTATATTATATATAGAATTTGTAAGTACGAGTATACTTACAAATTGGCTCTATAGAAACTTTAACAAAATCGATTTCTGTAGTTTAGTTTTTAGATTGAAATAACTGGTTTAGTCACAATTGAATTCGGGTTTTTTGTGGGACAAAATCTTTTTATTTTAATCATACAAATAGATAGATAGATAGATAGACAATTTATTTACATTACTTACAGCACACAAATTACAATAAAAAAAAATCATACACGTAATACACAGCAAAAGAGACAAAAGAATAAAAATAAAAAAAGCACAAATAAAAAAAAAAATACAAAAACAAAATACATAATCTAACAATCTCCTTTGTTAACATTCCTTCATGCGTGTGCCATAGTAACACATTATGTAATACACAGTCCTAGAAATACGAGTTGAATACATGTGTGCAAATATTATTACGCATTGTTACTTTAATCAAATATATCACAAATTTTAACCGATCCAATAACGGATGATACCTAATTTGGGCGTCGTGACACGAGTATCAGATAGCGGGATGAATGGGCCACTCGATCGGGAACGATCCCCATCGGCCGGGGATATATCAGACCCATCCTTTGTGCCCTGGGCCGTGACTCGTCGGCCTAACAATTAGAAGTGGTTTGGCTGACTTATTATTTATACGCCATGCTATAAATTTATTAGACATCTCGCTTCCCCTACGGCTACGTTTCATTTGGATTATTCTAATTTGAAATACGTATATTATTGGGTATATACAAAATTGGTGCAAAATTTTGTATATCGATCTATCTAAGTAGGACTTAGTAGTTTTCTTTTTTATACAACTTAGAATGGCAAACAAGCTGACGGTCCACCTGATGGAAAGAGGTAACCGTCGCCTACAGACATGAGCAGTACCATCGACATAACAGAGTATACTGTTTCGCCCATGATACCCTCCATGCGTTGCCATTCCTGAGGACTCAGGTGTTATTTCTCTGTACCCAGTAAATTCACGCCATATCCCACCCTTCAAACCGAAACACAGCCATGCAAACACAACTGCTTCACGATTGAAACACGAATGGGACAGAGATACCCAAGCAATCAACTTTTGTACAAAGTCTCCCTCAAGATTAGTTAAGTAGTATTGGGTGTTTATTTTTAATGGATAATGTTACAATGGTTACCCCGCCTTTGCTATCGGTATACATCAGTGATGAAGCAGGTCAGTTGGCCCATCGTGTCGAATTCAACAATTAATAAAACATGATGGTTTCCAGGGGGAACTGCGTGGAGGATAATGGCTGAAATGATGACGATGATTATGTCTTTTATGTTAGTTATAAGCTGATTTGGAAAATCCTTTTTGTTCTGAGAAAAAATACATATTTGAGGAACACAGTATTATTTGTAGTCGATTGATAATTCAAATGTTACTAACGAGCGCTGTACGAGTGATCTTATAAGCCAAGATTTGTTTAAAATTCGCTGAAAATTTACAAAAGAGACTATTTTGAAAGAAGACGTTTGAATTGAAAGAGTAATAATTACAAATAAATAACTTACATGCTAAGTCTCTTATGAATACAGCCAATAACGGATTTTATTTATACAAACAAAAATTATAATTCAAAAGTGAGGTAGGCAAGTTAGAGTGGGTGTATGCAAGTAATAGAAGCACAAGTATGAAAGAAACCACATATCTCCAAATTGAAACGAATGCCAACGAAATTTATACGAGGAGAGAAATCTAGTAAGTCAACATTTATTTAAAATAAAATCAAGCGATTTCCAATGCAACTTGCCACCTCTATATTAAATAGATGCGGTGCCTATTTCCATTAAAATAGGTATCATCATCTTGAAATCAGATAATTTAAAAAAATAATTATTAATATAGGTTTAGAACTAGACACATACTCTTCATTATATATATTGCACTTGTAAATTACATTGTAAATACATTTGTAAATATTGTGAGCAAGGGTGAATGATCTTATACTTTTATTTAAAAGATCACAGTAGAAGACGTAGTAAAAACAACAAATTGTAACAGATCGATTACATACAAAAAACAACGGTGGCCTTATTTTTATTGCGATCTCTTTCAGTTGACCTTTGGGTGAAGAGAGAGAGAGAGAGAAAGAGAGAGAGAGAGAGAGAGAGAGAGAGAGAGAGAGAAGAGAGAGAAAGAGAGAGAGAATTAAATAAAATTACTAACAAATTGAAACATTCAATCGATTTTTGATTTGCATTCCTATCGAACATCAAAAAACTGTCTTATGGTCGGGTTAATTATCAATTTGTTTTCATATTCCATCGAACCCTATTATACCTTCTTTATCATCATCATCGTATCAAGCGTTAAGTATCTACTGCTGAACATAGTTGTTCCCCATAACGGGGATTTTTCTAATAGTTGTCATGCATAGTGACTATACCTTACTAACAAAATAATATCTTCGACCCAAAGCAAACTGTACGTGAGATCTAGTAAGCAAAGATTTATCTAAAATACGCTCAAGTGGTTTCCAACGCAATTTTTCACCTCTATATTCAAGTGACGCGGCGCCAGCTTCATCAAAGCTAGCAGGTGTCTCGGCGATGCACCCCGCATTATAAACGGTTCGACTCGACACAAATGCAATTGTTTTAAAGCATCCCGAATCTTGAATGTGTTGTGATATTTCTCTAAAGAATTACTCAGACGGGTGTGTTTCGAATTATTTATTATTTTGCACACAATTTATCATGGGATCGTTTATTTTTGTGGCCCCCCGGCTGTTGCAGTGGAAGTAATCTTTCATTTTGTTTTGTTTACGATGAGTGATATGTTTGTCGTGAGTGCAAAGAATTTGTTTGTATTTTTTAATGACAACGCTGTATCTTTGCTAGTTATGCACATTAGTGTTATATATATATATATATATATATATATATGTTTGGATATAATGGTGCTTATTTATATCTATTTAGATTTACATTTATTTATTATTCAGTACGCCACCTACCCATTCATTCTTTCATTCTTTTTACCCAAAGGTTGTCTGGAAGAGATTGCTTAGCAATAAGACCTCCTTTTGTATTTACATTATGCTTATTGAAAATCCTTCAAAGTTCTGTAATATTGGTGCAATAAAGTGTTAAATAAATATATTATAAATTGCCTAGATTTCACCTGCAACTTCGCTTGCGTTACCGGAATATGTTTTAGTGATTGGGATAAAGGTACCCTATATTGTTCCCCATCACTTATAGTACGCGTAAACCGAAATTCATGGTAATGGGTAACAAGTGTGTTTAATGTTAAAGTAAGTTTATTAGTTATTAGCGGCCCGTCCCGGCGTCGCACGGGTGGACATTTTTACATTTTAAAAAGTGGCCATTAAGGCTGCACACGCGACGGAAGCTTAAAAATGGAGTAACTTCTCCCGTTTTCCCAACATTTCTCTTCACTGCTCTGCTCTTATTCATCGTAGCGTGATGAAAAGTATACTATAACCTGCCTAGGAGTATGAAGAATAATTGTAAAAAGTTTTGTTAAAATCCGTTGAGTAGTTTTTGTTTCTATAACGAACATACAGACAGACAGACAAAAATTTTACTGATTGCATTTTTGGTATCAGTATCGATCACTAATCACCCCCTGATAGTTATTTTGGAAATATATTTCATGTACAGAATTGACTTCTCTACAGATTTATTATAAGTATAGATAAGGTAAAAAACAAACATACATACTTTCACATTTTTAATAATAGTTAGAATCATCATCATCCTCATATCAGCCGATATTGTCCACTGCTGGACATAGGTCTCACTATATTAGGGGATTATGCTACATTTGTCAGGCGGGTTGGCAACCGCAGTTAAGCTTTGCTGGCATTTATGGTATAACAGGATCGCCACTATCTTTCGACCATTAAGTTCCCTTAGTCACCTCTTACGACACCCACGGGAAAGGAAGGGGTGGTCCATTCTTATTCTACACTACTCGCAAAAATTAAGGAATATTAAAAACATTCTAAATTTTTTGGTGATTTTCATCAAGGGATATCTCGGAAAGAAATGGACGTAGAGAAAACCTAGAATAAGGAAAATCGTAGCTCTGAGTGTCTAGTTTTCATAGCTAAACAGTTGTTTTAGCGTGGGCAGTTCTCAAGTAATCGTCCATAAATCAAGGTAGAAATAAATTTTGCAAAATTTTGCTCATCCTTAAAATGGTCAAACTTCAAAAAATTTTCTATTCGTCATGCGACCAGTGGACTTCTTTAGAAAACTACATCGACAGGTTGGATGTGGTAGTGAAATTACAGGGAACAGATACAATTATAGTTCTCAAGATTGACAACACATCCATTTTTCATCATTTGGATGTATATGACCTTTATTTTACAGGCGGTACATCAGCTTGTATTTTGTTCTAAGGCATAAAACATACAAAGGGTGGGACTGAAATACCCAAATATACCCAACTTTGAACAAGTTCTCCCTCTTGTGTTTAATTATGAATTCAGGTCATTTATACCTTCACTGATTACAAATCAATTCGTACCTACACTCAATATTCACCCCATTTGTATGCATTCCGTGTGCACACTAGAGATGCGCCGCCGCTAATTGATAGCCAAACCGGGGACAATCGATTCAAGTGCGGTGTTACTCTTTATTCGATTGTTTTAAATATTTATAAATTGAATGTTGAATGACGAATGGAGTTGATTTTAATGTTCATTGCCTTTGTTGTTTGTTGGTTGAACGTTTGTTGATGTAGGAATGAATTTTAATTATTTATAATTGCTTATGTTTATGTAGATAGAATATAGATTTATGTAGATAGTAACGCCGTGTGGTCCCGGTATAGAATACATCACCCCTTCCTTTCTCGTGGGTGTCGTAAGAGACGACTAAGGGAGAACAAGGGATGGGCACCAGCGTCCCTCTTAAAATATCTGTAAAATCCTAACTGCAGTTGTCAACCCGCCTACCAAGTGTGGCAACTACTAGCAAAACTCCCCTTATGGGGAAAGCTTATGTCTAGCAGTGTATAGTGAAATATTAAAATAAAAATGTAGGTAATGGCTGATTTGTAATCTATTGGTTAAATATGATTGCTTTAAGTATAAGGCGTACCTCCAATACCATAATGTTTTAATTTAAGCAAGAGTGTTTGATAGTCTACGTAATCAAACGCTTTTGAAAGGTCACAAAAAACTTCATGTATAGAATATGCCTAACTGCCATGTGTCCTGTTAAGGCATCCATAATTAATATTCGTTATTAACACCGGTTTAGGCATCCGTTAATGCGTTATTTACTCACGTAATACTTATAAATTCTTTTTTTTTTCAATAGTCCTTTTGTATTTCACAATAGTCATTCTTACCGTGTTGTTAGGACATAATTACCATTTGTCTTAATTAAACATCGCACTAGGACTTAGTAATTAGTGCTTGACGCTTGTGACGTCGACACTAACGAGTCGCGTTTGAATAATTGCTTCAGTTTTTTAGTTAAAATACTTAGCCGAAGTTGAAGGTGAGACATATTGTACTTGACTATGTAGTTAAATAATGTAGTTAAGTTATGCTTTGGTGATATTTTAAGAGGGGCGCTGCTGTCTATCTCTTGACCAGTAAATACCCTTAGTCACCTCTTACGATACTCACGATAAAGGAAAGAATGGCGTCTTCTATGCTTCGCCCACACGGAATGTGTTGCGTAGATACAATACAAGTGCGACTACGACGTAGCGCATCTGCTACGCCGTAGAAGAGATTACGAGCTACGGTTCCTAGTGGCGCATTTATCTCACTACTATTACTATTCCTTAAACCTATTTACCTTATTTTATTAAATATACATACATATATATACCCTAACGTAATTTCACCACCGTACAACCCGCTACAAACTAAAGTTTCATCCCAATCATCTGGACGAGTGGTGGTCTTCCACCGTGCGTTTTTCAAGGCACTTTCATCCACGCACAACCATTCTTTGGAATCAACTTCCAGCAGCAGTATTTTCGAACCGATACGACAACATAACCTTCAAGAAAAGAGTATATTCCTTTTTAAAAGGCCAGCAGCACACCTGCAATGCCGCTGGTGTTGTGGGTGATCATGGGCGGCGGTAGTCACTTACCATCAGGTGAGCCGCATGCTCGTTTGCCCCCTGTGTTGTAAAAAAAAAAATTTTATTCTAAGAACTAATATGAGCTAAATATCTAAAATATTTTTTGCTGAGCAAAACATACTTATTCTGTAACTATTATATACAGAATATGTAATTCATAGATTACAAATTTTTTTAGGCAACCTATAATGTCATACAGGGTTACGGCTCACCTGATGGAAATAGTAACCGTCACCTATAGACATGAGCAGTACCATGGACATAACAGAGTATACTGTGTCGCTCATGATACCATTCATGCGTTACCAATTTTGAATTCTAAGGTATTACGTCTCTGTACGCTGTAATTTCATTGGCATATTTCATCTTTTAAACCGAAAACCACAATTAATAATAAATATTATTATCTCGTAAATTCATAAACCGGTTACGTAAATCGTAATTATGAAAGTTTTAACTGAACTGTTATTGTTATAACGAAGGGACGGTTTAATAGTTAAATAATGGTTCATTAGCATAAACTTGAAGCTAGCAAGTGTACCCTTCTGCTTACTAATTAGAAATGCTTGATCATTCCCGTCTTCATTGTTGTATTTATGTTTCCTTGATACCATTATTAGGTATTCTGTTCCTTTAACACGTTATAATTGTATTTTTTAACATCATGCAATAGTTGTTCCTTTGCCTGTAATTTAATATTTTTACATGACGTTTTATTACTTTATTTATTTATTTTTAGGAAAACATATACTTTATTCAATGAATATATAGTCAAATTATAGATAGATAGATAGATACTCTTTATTGTTTCCTCCAAAAGATAGTAAACTTATTATAAATACAAACCATTACAAGAAATAATCACAATGAGAAAACAAAAATACATATATATATATATATATATATATATATATATATATATATATATATATATATATATATATATATATATATATATATATATATATATATATATATATACATACTAACACATATACATACATACATACACACATACATACATATGTTCATGAAAAGTATGCAAGAAATAAGTATGACATATAAACATATTAAGAAGATGACAACTTGCTCAAATAAAAGTTCTTAAGTTTTGTTTTAAAACTAGTTAATAGTTACAAAAATATTTATTTCAATGTCTATTTTGCACTACTACTGCCCACTGACTACTTCCTATGCCACTGTGTTAGGATGACTGGAAGAAATCTCTTTTAGAGATAAGTTCGACTTTGCTAACATTGTTATTAACTTATTGTTGTTACTGTATGTTTTAGTGCAATTAAGAATATATATATATATATATATATATATATATATTATTTATAGGAACACCAACAGCATATTGAATTATAACATACATTTACATTGTCATTTTGCTAAAAGTCTATTATACTGTCACCTATTATTATTATTATTTTATTATTTAACTCTTTATTGCACCATATTATATATGATGCAATATATATAAATATTAATATATTTAAAAAAACTTTTCTATATTTATTCAAAGAAAGCATATATGCCCTACACTTTCTTTTTTATTGCCTTCTGCATTTTGTATCCAATGACCTTCTTTCGTACCTCATGGGTGATTCGTTTTCCGCCTTTAACAAACTTTATACCGACACATTGCATGCCGTTTTACTGCAATTAATGCTTGCAATATCACTAGAGCACCCAGTCAGGCGAGCATTGCCTATTTTGGTTACTTCAATCGAATTTGTAGTAAATTATGGTACTTGTAAAAAAAAGAAAACGCAAAATTTGTAAACTTGTATTTTAATCTATTTATCAATCCGATGTCTATTAATCTGTCAATTTATGAATCTCTTTATAAATCTATTTATTTATTTACTGGAAAACCAGGGCTACACCAGAGTAAATAGATAATAGTTTTGGGATTACAAACTAAGCCACTAATAGGTTTCCATAAATAGTAACAAGATAGATTAAACACATTGCACATGAAGCCACAAAAACAGGAATTAATAAAAAAAAATCAATTGTAAATGAATCTATCTATCAATCAATCAGTCAATCAATCAATTTATCTATCACTTTAAGCCTTTTGCGGGTTAGATACAGAAAACTAAGTGTAAAAACCTCTATCTATACGTCTCTTGCTTAATCTACTTTCATAACTTGTCCCACGTATACACGCTAGTTCCTGAAACTTTACTTTTATGATAACCACCACAAGAACATTTTCAGTTTGTATTTTTTTTGTGTATGTTAAATAATTTTAATTAATTTTAATAATTGCTTTTTCTTTTTTTAGGATTTATCGTTTTGATCTCTATTATCTTTATGACAATCTAAACAGTTGCTTTTGTTTGCCAAGGAAAGTGTGGCTTGTTGTAAAACAAAATTTACTTGTAGATACATGATTGCGACGTTTATCGGCGTGTTTTGTTAATTTTAAAATAAAAATATGGTCATATTTTTATTTGTTTATTTTATATTCTTTTTTTTTCGGCAGATATGACACAAGTTTATAAACTTAAAACATAATACAAAGGTACATTAATGTATTGTTCAAATAATTAAATCAAGTATTATTTTTTGTGCAACTTAGAATGTTGCAACAAACAAACAAGCTGATGGCCCACCTGATGGAATGAAGTAATCTTTACATATAAACATCAACAGTGACATGCGTACAACAGTATCACAGAATAAAATGTGATGACTCTTTATGCATGACCATTTTTCGCACCCTATTTTTACTGTCACATCCTACCATTCAAACCAAAACACAGCCATGTCAATATTTGATTAAAATATAGCCTTCTTATCCATACAATAGTTATTCAAACTATGAATAAAAAAATTGCTTACTCATATAAATTAGTAACATCTACGTAGTATAAAAAAAAAACAAAAACTAGCGCAAGTAATTTGCATCTATCGTTTCCGTTCGTGTGTGCCCCCCATAATTCTGTGTTCGATTGAGATATTTATTCGCTATTTTACAAGTCGGGACCGTTTGTTTATCGTCCTGGCAGGCAGTAATTTCGACGTTTTTCAACGATAAATACCAGAAATGTGGGTGAAATTATTCGGAACCGATGATTTATTGGCGCGCCGCTTATCGTGCGATTGTGGGAACATGCAGATAGGTCGCCGCTAACTTTTAATGCTTCTGTTCTATCGAACTAATTTATTGTTTTTTTTTTTTTGTGTTTTATTCATTTAGATAGGTTTATCGTAGATTAATTTGAATAAATAAAATATATATATTTTTTTAATGGATGATAATGAAATGATAACCCAGCCTTCGCTAACGGTATACGCTGGCGGGCACCAGTGAGGGATGATACGTGAGAATGAAAAGTCATGTCAGTTAGTCACCCATCGTGATGAATAAATATGCTTGGAATTCAGCACGATGGTTTCCAGGGAAGACCACGTGGAGGTCAACCTGTGGATTATTACTCCCATTGCTAACAATATACCCCATATAGCAATGGGATAGTATATAGTAATACATTACTCACAATTCCTTCCCTCATCATTTTATTGGATGAATTTCTCTTACATCACACACACACATATATATATATATATATATATATATATATATATATATATTGCACTTGTAAGTTACATATAAAATTTATTTATTTTAAAATGTATTTATAAATGTGAATCTCTGACAGAGATCTCTTCCAGTCAACCCAATACAGTACGATTTTTATACGATGTAAGATCTGAACTTTAGCTCTTACAGTACGTAATATTTTAACATAGTAAACATGATGTTAGTCATATTTTAGTAGATTATTCATATACCCTTTTCGTTATTTTGCTTATCTACTTATTTCATAATCCACTCCGTTACTCAAAGGTTACCTTAAAATATTGCCTTTAGCATTGAGGTAGCTTTGTTGTAGTCATATACAAATTGACTTTTCTCTATGTACGGATTCGTACATCTTTATTGTTATTATAAATGTGAATGTATGATTCCTGTGGTTATAAATTAAACATACCAGCAGAGAGGATTTGTATAAATTCTCGGCTGTTTGGTTTGGTACCCAAGCAAACGACTTTGTACAAAAGTAGTTTGCTTGGACACCTCTGGTAAATTTACGCCATATCCCATCCTTCAAACCGAAACACACCCATGTAAACACAACTGCTTTACGGTTGAAACACGAATGGTACAGAGGTACCCAAGCAAACAACTTTTGTACAAAGTCTCCCTCTGGTATTTATGGTATATATGGTATAGAAATGGTAATGCATGAGGAGTACCATGAAAGTCACAGGTTACTCTGTAATGTGGTACTGTTAACGCCTGTAGGCTACGGTTACCACTTTCCAACAGGTAGGCCAGGGGAAAAGGGATTGTTAGTAACGGGGTCAAATAGCCCCATTACTAGCAATATACCCTGTCAGGTCAACTTCCACGTGGTTCCCCCTGGAAACCATCGTGGCTAATTCTAGTTGAATTCGTCAGGACGGGCTAACTGACCTGCTTTCATCCTCATCAGTCATTTATCACTGGTGCCTCGCCAGTGTATACTGATACGCAGACGAGGTTACCATACCATTATCACCCATTAAAAAACAGATGGACCATCAGCTTGTTTCTCATTCTAAGTTAATAAAAAAAACTTATCTCTATTTTATCACCTGGATGTCGTAAGTCGTCGCCCATTCTATGCCCGAATAGGTTATTTCCCATGGGTATCGTAAGGGGAGACTAAGGAAATTTAATGACCGAGGGATAGGCAGTAGCATCTCTCTCAAAACATCACCAAAGCCTAACTGCGGTCTGCCAATCCGCCTGCCAAGCGTGGCAATTACTGGCAAAACTCCTTGGGGGGGGGGGGCTATAATCAGTAGTTAACGGCTGATATGCTGATAATCATTAGAAATATTAAATACTAAACTAGTATTATTATATACCTTTGTAAATTATAATTTGGATTAATAATATTCAGAAGCAAAACATACATATATAAATCACATACACGACGAGCACGATCCTTCCAACAACGTGCACTAACAGTAAACATGCCCGGAGCCAAAGCCGAAAAATCCCGGTGCATATTTTAATGAAGCTGAAAAGGGACAATAAAAATAATTTACGTGAAGCGGCGCGGCGTCCCGAATCAGGAATTACGGGTGCTGGGGCTTTTTAATCTCACAGCGGACAAATAGTCAGTTGTGAAGGACTTCGGCTCGCCGACGATTTATCATCTAAACGAGGTCTGGTTTAACGTAATCATTATAATATTGTAATAATATATAATGACATATTTGATATATAATCATATATTTGGTATTGTGGGTGATCATGGCCAGTGGTAGTCGCTTACCATCAGGTGAGCCTTGCTCGTTTGCCCCGTGTGTTGTAAAAAAATTTAGATATTTTACACCGCGTAATTATTTTGATCTGATAAATTTATTGTCTGAAATTTTTATTAAAATGCAAATATACTAGTTTCATATCACATACACACACATGCATACACATAAACTATTACAAATTATTATATATATATTTATATTAAAATTATAACTATCCAGTCACTGTCAACAGGAATATCAAATTTATAAAAGCGTATATAATTTAATAGGTTCTCAGAAAGAGGTTCTTCCCATATGGGGACCATAGTTAAGCTGTAATTTTTTTTTTACAACACAGGGGGCAAACGAGCATGCGGCTCACTTGATGGTAAGTGACTACCGCCGCCCATACTCTGTTATGTCCATGGTACTGCTCATGTCTATAGGTGACGGTTACTATTTCCATCAGGTGAGCCGTAACCCTGTATGACATTATAGGTTGCCTAAAAAAATTTGTAATCTATGAATTACATATTCTGTATATAATAGTTACAGAATAAGTATGTTTTGCTCAGCAAAAAATATTTTAGATATTTAGCTCATATTAGTTCTTAGAATAATTTTTTTTTTTACAACACAGGGGCAAACGAGCATGCGGCTCACCTGATGGTAAGTGACTACCGCCGCCCATGATCACCCACAACACCAGCGGCATTGCAGGTGTGCTGCTGGCCTTTTAAAAAGGAATATACTCTTTTCTTGAAGGTTATGTTGTCGTATCGGTTCGGAAATACTGCTGCTGGATGTTGATTCCAAAGAATGGTTGTGCGTGGATGAAAGTGCCTTGAAAAACGCACGGTGAAAGACCGCCAATTTGCTGTTTTAAATAAATATTATTATTATTAAAAAAGTATGCCTATTGCGGTAAATATATTTTAGTTAGGGTCAGTAAAATTTTTTTTATAGTTTAATGATCCATATAAATTTGAGAAAAATATTATAATAATATAATATAATATAATTTATTTGCTGAAAAACACGGTATACAGATGGTAGTAATAATATGTTAGGAATAATAATTTTGTATGCCAAAACAATGGCATACAAAATTTTTATATTTATGGTATTTTTTTTTAAATACTATTGACATAAGCACCTGGAAGTGGAATTCTTTTCTAGTCCAACAAGTCCTTAATTGAGTAATAACACTTGTCCAATAGCCATTTGTACAGTGTGTTCTTAAATTGTCTCAGTGTCTTTAAACGGGATATATTTCCTGATCGGCATAAAATAAGCCTATGGTCTATTATTAAACACAGGTCTTCTCTATTGAAGGGTTTTGCCAGTAGTTGTCACGCTTGGCAGGCAAGCAGGAATCCTTGGAAGGAAGGAAGGAATCAAGGAAGGAAGGCGTGGCCTATTCTATGCCGGGACTATATGGCAAAGATGGATGAGCAATATTACCTGTAACTTAGTGGTCGAGAGATCCGCTGCAGTGTCCTTTTCGTCGCCAAAAGTCGCCAAAGCCTAACTGCTTGCCAATCCACCTGCCAAACGAGGCAACTACTGATTATTGACAGTATAAGGGTAAAGGGGGAGGGGGCTATGTTCAGCATTTAACGGATGTAATGATGATGATAATGAAATGATAATTACTCATTTATGTATATTTAAACCTCTAAATTTAAAATAAAACCTCCGCAGCTATCAGACACAACAATTGTAAGTCGCGTTGATTGATAGCTCGCGATTTTAAACAAAAAAAAAAAATCTCGGCTAACACAGATCGTGCAGATTTATGTATCGAATGTCCGATTTATTAGTCGACCAAACCCCATGAATCGAGTTTTTGTCCTTTTGCCGAGCAATATAACGTGTGGTCATGACGTAGCACAATATATGGGCCGTTACCGGATCGTCGGGTTATTGCATAAATAAATAAAAATGCAATGAAATCTGTTTTCACCTGAATGCAGCGATGTTGAAAGGAAATGATAGAATTATTATAATGCAATTAATTAGAAGCACTGTGGGCATTATATTTTTTTTTATGGGTGACAATGGCATGGTAATCCCGCCTGCGCTATCGGTTTATACTGGCGGGGTACCAGTGTGAGGTCATAGGTGAGGATGAAAAGGCAGGTCAGTTAGCCCATTGTGACGAATTCAATGATTTTTAAATCAGTCACGATAGTTTCCAGGGGGAACTGCGTGGAAGTCGACCTGATAGGGATGGGCATCATATTATATTGTGTGATATTTACGTCTAAAGGCGTTGGATGGACTTTCGATTAGGTGGCCCGCAAGCTTATTTGCTATCTCAAGTTGATTAAAAATACTAAAGGGTGACACGTCGTGAATCGAGAATCTACTAGAAGGAAGGATATCAGTATTAACTTTACGCCTCGTCTGAACATTGTTTATTTTTTATTTATTTATTTGAAACTTTATTGCACCAACTTGTTGAAGAATTTTCGATAAGCATAGTACAAAAATGTAGTACAAAAGGCGATCGTGCTGCTAAGTAATCTCTTCCAGACAACCTTTGGATAGTGATAGAAGGAATTACAGAATAAAAAAGTAGGTGGCGCGTAAAAAAATTAGATCTTAATATATGTAAAGAAGCACAATCATATCAATACATAAATACATACATAAATATACACACACACATATATTTACAACATTAACATACATATATAACACACATAATTCTGGTAGGAAATAAGGAGTGTTGTAATTCTATTAAAATTAAACTACGATTCCTTTTATTGGAAAAATATGATTACTGCATCAATGTTTTCTGTTCAAGTAACTGAAATAAATATTCCAATGATAAATAGACTGACGTACATATTATAAAAATTGATGTTCTGGGTTTGTGCACAAAAATCTTCCTTATCTGAGTCCTTATAACAAGGTTATTTTAGATTGAGGATCAAACGATTGACGTGGTTGTATTGAAAAAATACTGCAAATATGCACCATAATTATTACCTGCTGTTGTGTATCCGCTGTTGAGCTTCTCTCATAAGAAGGGTTTTTCTAGTAGTTGCCGCGCTAGGCAGGCGAGTTGGCAACCGTAGTCAGGCTTTGCTAATGTTTTAAGAGGAACACTGCTGTCCATTTTTCGGGCATTAAATTTCTTGTGTCTTAGAATATATGCGGTAAAAGAAAGGGTAGACCATTCTATGTTGTTTTTTTTATGGGTGAAAATGGTTTGGTAACCCCGCCTGCGCTAACGGGATACGCTGGCGGAGCACCAGTGAAGGGTGATAGATGAAAATGAAAACAGGCCAGTTAGCCCATCATGATGAATTCATCAGGAATTGACCATGATAGTTTCCAGCGGGAACCGCGAGGAGGTCGATCTGGTTGGGTATATTGCTAGCAATGGGATTCTCAGTCTCCATTACTAACAATCCCTTTCCCCCGACAATTCTTTGTTAGGACTACATACCAGTAAGCATGCATATAGGTACAACAGAAAATAATCTCCTTCTAGAAAATGGTTAAAAATAATCGGGGGCGAACAACGTAAAATAAAAGTCATATTATTTTATTATTTCTGCTGTTTTAGATTTGATTTGATCCCGACCAAGCCTGGTCACGGCATGACTTTCTAATACGCTTTTTACATATTCAGTGATACTGGAAATCCATGTAGTAAATCGGAATTGAGGCACGTTCACACTGAGTGTTACAATGTAATAATATAACATTGTAATACCGGCGGCCATTGTTCATTTTAGTGTTAGTGTACATGACGAAAATTATTGTAACATTTTTAAAGCTTCCTATAACTATTTGTAATTTGTAGAGTTTGGTCTTATAGAAGAAAGTTTATTGTGCTGGTATAATATGGTCCAGTTGTGTTACGTTTGGTATTTAAATTGTTTTTTTAGTTGTTTTTTTAAATGATTTTTGACAAATAAGTCTTTTTTTTTTATACCATTGAAGTGGCAAACAAAAATCATACGGTTCACCTGATAGTAAGTGGTCACCGTAGCCTATGAACACCTGCAATACCAGAGGTATTATGCGCGCGTTGACGACCCTGAAGAAACTTCGTTACCCCCCTTTTGAAGAACCCCATGCATGTAGTCTCTTGGAAAACCTCGGCAGGGAGTAGGAAATCTGTTCATAAAGGGAGTTCAGTTGTGGAAATATGATAGTTTTTAAAATATATTTAAAGGAATTTTGAACGATTGAATAATTTGAAACGAAATTGAAATAGTACTCTAAATATATTTTTGGGCTTTTTAATATCTCTTCTACTTATCGTGTTTGATAATAATTTTGACGATGATTTGTGATAGGCTACTTTTTAACCTAGTTAATCGTTATGTACTAGTTATGAGTTGTGAACTTACAGCTAAAAACTAGTTATAAATGTAACTTATAAACACTATCAACAAAATTCTATTAAAAAAATGTTTTTATAATGAAAAAAAAATATTTTCCAAAAAAAAACCCGATTACAATTGTTATTTTGATTAAAAAAAACTATTAAACAGATTTTTTTTTATATTAATATAACAATCAACGTGTCAGCAAATAAAGGATTTGCTAACACGTTGAATGATTATTGATTGTTATATGCAGTGTATGTATATAATATGCATGAATGAATATTTATTTGCAAGAAACATGATAAGTATACAGATATTAAAATTGTATTATTGTATTAGAACCTTATTATTATATATATATATATATATATATATATATATATATATATATATATATATATATATATATATATATATATATATATATATATATATATATATATATATATCATGTCATACAGGGAAGAGCACTGCTTATTCAGAAGTACAGGATACGAATATACCTATTTAGGGAACAGGGTTTCACCTATGTTTAAAGATGTTTGTAACAATTATTTTGAAATAAACTAAAATATTATTATTACTATAGTAATAAGTCCACATATTTCGTCATAATTAGGCATGCAAATTTTTATATATTATATTGATTTTATAAATAAACATTATATTATTATATTAATTAACAAGAATTAAAAATGATCCGTATTCTTACCTCCATCACATGTGGTATACGAAATTTCATATCGATTAGTTAAGTCTTTAAACTATTAAGAGGTAACAAAGAAATTCACTTTTATATATTTATAATATTAGTAAAAATGGTAAAGATGTGTTATTGTGGTCGCAGCTTTATTTACAAGCGGCCACGATAATTCGGCCATAAACCCGGTCAGCCCCGGTGCTGGTTTTACAACTTTGCAATAAATCCAGACTTCCACGCCGTATCTATCATAATTCAAATTATTTTAGCCGATTCAGC
The DNA here is from genome assembly GCF_026898425.1 of Galleria mellonella. NCBI lineage: Eukaryota > Metazoa > Arthropoda > Insecta > Lepidoptera > Pyralidae > Galleria > Galleria mellonella. The sequence continues at coordinate 24,564 of NW_026442157.1, forward strand.
GCATCTCTTGTGGTCGTAAAATTATCTTATTAAATTTTGACATTTGTCATTGTGAATATTTCAAATTGTAAATATAGCTATAACAATTTTTTTTTTTGGTGGATAAAAATGAAATGGTAACCCTGCCTGCTCTAACGGGATACGCTGGCGGAGCACCAGTGAAGGGTGATCGATGAGAATGAAAACCAGGCCAGTTAGCCCATCATGATGAATTTATCAGGAATTAACCATGATAGTTTCCAGGGAGAACCACGAGGAGGTCGACCTGGTTGGGTATATATCTAGTAATGGGATTTTAAGTCTCCATTACTAACAATCCCTTTCTCCCCCGCTATAACTATTTATAATCAATTTTATCAAGTCCCGTGTAGGGCGTTTTTGAATACTCATGCAATTCGCTGATCTAATTCACTATTAAAATACTTGATGTCGCTTGTATCTTTATATAGGTCCATAGCTTTCTTCTAACTTATAATACATATAAGTTTGAAGTATGTACCATCAGCGATTACCACTATATTTATTTTTTTATACAACTTAGAATGGCAAACAAGCTGACGGCTCACCTGATGGAAAGTGGTAACCGTCGCCTGTAGACATGAGCAGTACCATGGACATAACAGAGTATACTGTTTCGCCCATGATACTCCCCATGCGTTGCCATTTCTGAGGACTCAGGTGTTATTCCTCTGTACCCAATAAATTCAACAATTTGTCTTGGAGATTGATAGCTAATATGGAAGGTTGTGGAACTCCTAGTAGTAATTAGCGGTGTTCAGTCTTCCAGTGTTGGCAGTCACACACATACTTATGGTAGTGGAATTAAACAAAATAATTGTAATGAAATTATTATAAAAGTCCCATTACTTGTAAAGTGTATAATGAAAATGATTATCATGATTGTCTTAGTATATGATATAATTTGCAGGGTACAGAGGAATAACACCTGGGTCCTCAGGAATGGCAACGCATGGGGGGTATCATGGGCGAAACAGTATACTCTGTTATGTCCATGGTACTGCTCATGTCTATAGGCAATGGTTACCACTTTCCATCAGGTGGGCCGTCAGCTTGTTTGCCATTCTAAGTTGTATAAAAAATAAAGTAATACGTAAAGTGTCCTATCTACTAAGTTAATATATAACCATATTTCTTTAAAATCCGTTGAATAGTTTTGCGTGAAAGAATTACAAACGTCCTGTATTACAAACATTCGCATTTTTAATATTATTATTTTATTGTTCTAGGCCAAAAAGTGGTTCCATGCTGCTGTACAGTCGCAAGAAGGTCAGGTACCGGCGAGATGGATATTGCTGGAAGAAGAGAAAAGACGGCAAGACCACAAGGGAAGACCACATGAAACTGAAGGTCCAAGGGACTGAGGTAAGTAGTTTGAATGAGATATAAGATAACAACGATAAGGTTATTTTTAACACTTATTTTCATTTTAACGATGTCTATAAGTATATATACCATTGGGTGGTCCCAGTATAGAATAGGCCACCACTTCCTTTCCCGTGGGTGTTGAAAGAGGCGATTAAGTGAGGGCGATAAATGGGCAGTTACGTCCCTCTTAAAACACCTCCAAAGCCTAACTGCGGTTGCCAAATCGCATGCCAAGCATGGCAATTACTGGCAAAACCCTCCTAAGGGGAGGCTATTCAGCAGTGTATAAGAGCTTTACAATCCACTATAATCATGTAAACCACGACCACTCTGTCAAGAGTATACGACTAAAGAGAGAGTGACAGTTGAACAATAAGTCAATTCTATAATTATATAGTTGATCAATGTCAATCTAATTCCAATCATGGGGGGGGGGGGAAGGAACTGATGGCAATAGAGTTAGATAGCCCCGTTGCTAGCAATGTGCCCTATTAGATCGACCTCCACGTGGTTCCCCCTGGAAGCCATCGTGAACAATTGTTGAATTCGTCATGATGGGCTAATTGACCTGCTTTATCCTCACCTACTCGTATCATTCTTCACTAGTGCCTCGCCGGTGTATACCGATAGCGCGGCTAGGGTTACCATTCCATTATCACCCATTTAAAAAAAATCCAATCATGATACCCGAAGACCATTTCTAGATTTAGCATTAAAAGAAATTTGGGTATTTGCCTAAATGGAGCCCTAATAGAGAATAAATAACAGTTTGAAATAAAAGCACTTGAAATCGGTAGCAAATGATATTTAGCCGCTGAAAGCCCTGACAGTAAATACACCGACAGCAAAGCTTGAAAGGGAAATTGAAGAAAGCAATTGCTTTTCAACATTACACCAAATGAGTTTCGGGTTTTTTTCGATGGAAGTGTTCGGTTTGTTATTACCTTGATAATATACAACAAGATTATCGAATATTTATTATAAATAGAAATACATTTCAATTTGTTTATTGCAATAAATTAAAGTTGAGTGCCAATAAAAAAAAATAAACCTCAATTATGACGAAATAAGTTATTTTGATTTAATTACTAAACCAATGAATTGATTTTAATTAAATTTCCACGAAATCAATCTAAGTATTATTCTTTTAGATAAAAAATGAATTTTCCAAACCGGTATAATAATTAACGTAGTATGAGGTAATAAACATAAAATTGTACAATCAAATTGAGCACCTCCTTCTATTTGAAGTCTCTTGAAAATATCACTAAATTGATTGATCGATAAATTAATTGATATATATTTTTTTAAATACCTTTTAAATAACAGTTATTTTTATATTATACGCGACTTCGCCCGTATGATCGATTCATTTTCACTGTCCAGGATAAAAAGTGTGTAGGTAAAGACTGTCCTTGTCCATCTCATTTTCCTTCTTCTCATTCCATTAGTTGTTATTTATGGGATTATAGTGCAGTAGTTTCATATCATGCTTTATGCACCGCAGTTCAGAGAACAATATGTGGCCTTTTGATTGCTGACTAGAAGCTCTTCTAGAAGTGTCTTCTTTGCCCTTCTACCAATACTATTACAGCTGCTGCCCCATAACAGAGGAATATTTATTTACAGCCGGCATTTATTCGAATGTCATAGTATTGTTATAAGATTCCTGCAGCTTTTTATAGGTCATCTTGTCCCACCAAGTGTGCTAATACCAATCCAAACGGTCGGTCCTTGGAGAGCCTATCATACTCCATGAGTTTTAACATACTCTCCCCTCTTCATCCTACATACTATCCAGAAAACCCAGCAATCATCTCAATATTCTTGACCTGGCCCTGCTATGGCGTGAATTTACTGGGTACCGAGGAATAACACCCGAGTCCTCAGAAATGGCAACACATGGGGGTATCATGGGCGAAACAGTATGCTCTGTAATGTCCATTGTACTGTTTATATCTATAGGCGACGGTTACCACTTTCCACCAGGTGGGCCGTCAGCTTTTTTGCCATTCTAAGTTGTATAAAAAAAAAACAAATTTTATAGTAATTCCTTAAGCAGGTACTACGCTAAGAGGTAATCAACAAACTTACTTAAAAAAAAAAAAGAAACACTCGTTTTCTTCATACTGATATACAGTTATAACATTAGTGAGGATTGAAGAACTTTTACAAAAGTAAACAGTTCGTAATAAATGTATGAAGTCAATTAGTTTATTCAATAGCATCAAGTTTTAAAGCACTAACAACGAGTAATGAAGTCGTAAATTGCATTCAGCCAATATAACATAACCGAGTGTTACCGTAATTGTTGTTAATGTCGCAACACTGGCACGTTAACTTTCCAGGAATTTGTATTCATTTGAACTCATATTATTGAGTTGTTATTTTAATAACAAATAGTTGTGAGTAATTCTTGTTCTTATTATTTTTTTTTTATACAATTTAGAATGGCAAACAAGCTGACGGCCCACCTGATGGAAAGTGGTAACCGTCGCCTATAGACATGAGCAGTACCATGGACATAACAGAGTATACTGTTTCGCCCATGATACCCCTCATGCGTTGCCATTCCTGAGGACTCGGATGTTATTCCTCTGTACCCTGTAAATTCACTCCATATCCCTTTAAACCGAAACACAGCCATGCAAACACAACTGCCTCACGGTAGAAATACGAACGGGACAGAGGTAGCCAAGCAATCGACTTTTATACAAAGTCTCCCTCTGGTGAACTTCTCTGTGATATTAAATTGAAATTGAAATTTTGTACATAAATAAGTTTCAAATGGCGTCTCACAATCGATCCGAATGGTTTGATTTTTTTTAATCAAAAAAACATTGTCTCTATTCTAGGATTGGACTAGAATTGGACAATTATAAAACAAACGCTGAGTCCAATTAACGGTACCGCTTTCAAGCACAAATTGGTTGATATTTATTTATTCATCAATTCGGTTCGAAGGAGGTCAGGCAAATCTGACTTCGTTTATTTCGAATTTATAATGATTTTCGTGTTTGATTGTTTAAATTTAAAAGATTGTTTACATTATCTTTTTTTTTTATTTTTAAAATTATCGTAAGCACACATTATATTTTAATGTAATAACTACCGGTTTAACTTACGTGTAATTAGATTCGAGAAAGTTCGTCTAGTTTCGTGATCAATTCGGGATTGGTGATGAAATAGGTGGTAATGGAATGGTAACACCGCCCGCGCTATTGGTATACACCGGCGGGGCACAAGTGAGATAGGCGAGGATGAAGTAGGTCAGTTACCCCATCGTGACGAATTCAACAAGGATTAATCACGATGGTTTTCAGGGGGAATCACGTGGAGGTCGACCTGATAAGGTGTATTGCTAGCAATAGATTCATTAGACCCCTTTACCAACAATCCCTTTCCCCCAGGTAGGCGGGTTGGCAACCGTAGCTAGGCTTTCGGATGTTTTAATAGAGACGATGCTGCCCATCCCTCGACTATTAAGTACGTTGGGACCACATGGCAAGTGTAATAAAGCTATACACAAGTAAGAATCAATACTTAAACCATTATTGAACAAACACGATGTTTAGATAACACTTAATAAAGCCAATATTTTCGACTAAAAATAAAGTTCTTATAATCACCAACAATGCCATTAGGTGGATACTTCAATTATTTAATGTTTTGATTTCTTTTAGAAAAGAGATCCTTAATTGTATTTTTATTAAAAAAAAAAATAGCATAAAAAATAAATACGTTGGTAGCTGAACTGAATATCTTGAAGAGCATTCGAATTTTGAGGAGCTCTAAGTGGCAAATTAAAAAAGAAACACGCGTATGCCATTGAGTGATTTCAGATACTTACATATTGAGTTCGAATAAAAATCAAATAAAACCGGTCAAGTGCGAGTTGAATTCACAAGTCGGGGGTTCTGTATAAATATATAAATATTATATGATATATAACAGGGGTGGCCAACTCGTCTGTCGTGATTAACCTGTCGATCGCGATTATTACTCCAGTTGATCGTGTCAAGGCAAAAAAAAAGTACCAGAGGGAGACTTTGTACAAAAGTCGTTTGCTTGGGCACCTCTGTACCATGTGTGTTAAAGCAGTTGTGTTTGCGTGGCTCTATTACAGGGTACAGAGGAATAATATCTGAGTCCTCAGGAATGGCAACGCATGCGGGGTATCATGAGCGAAACAGTGTCCTCTGTTATGTTCATGTGTATAGTCGACGATTACCACTTTCCATCAGGTGGGCCGTCAGCTTGTTTGTCATTCTAAGCTGCATAAAAAAATATTTACTAATCTAGCGGAAGATGCTCAGACGCAATGCTTACATTAATATGAATAAGTAGTTACTAAGAATAAATTTCAGTTTTATGTTTACCCTCTTAATAAAATAAAAACAATACAATACATAATTGTGCGTATATTTGGTATTATAAAAATGAACTGTGTTGTTTCATTGTGTGATTTCAAGAAGTATGTAATTGGTGGATCGCACAGGGTTTCGTCAGTAAATAGTAGATCTTGGGTTTAGTCAAATCGGCCACCCATTAATTTCCATTATATATCAAATATAATGGAAATTATTTTTTTATTTTATTTTTTATTTATTTAACACTTTATTGCACCAACATAACATGATTTGTTAAACAATTTTCAATACGTATAGTGTAGTACAAAAGGCGGTCTTATTGCTAAGCAATGTCTTCCAGACAACCTTTTTTTATACGAAATAATCACCTGATAGTTATTGTTACCTGATAATTGATACTACAATGCGTAATTTCTTATTTAGGGCCATAATTGTGATTATAAAAGTTTTTAACTGGGCCGCCCAATTAAGTTTGTTTTGGAAGATTTTTTTTTATAATTTCTCAAAAATAGTGCTAGTTAGACACTTTGTTTTAATTTTCCTGTAATATACACGTATACTTTTATAAAATGTTGAAATTTCATATTTTTCGCTTTACAAACTTCGGAGTTAAGGGATAAAAATTAGTTTTATAATGTAAAAACTCTCTTATATAATATCCCACTTGGACTGGTAGGTTAATAAAGAAATTTTGAGTACCCATTTTTGAACCCCCTAGCTAAGAAAATAAAAAAAAAATATTTGTATTCATTGCAATAAATACGGGCTACTTCAAATAAAACAAAAAAAAAAAAAAAACTAATAACACTATTTCAAATTTCGAATCGATGACAGTAGTTGTTACTGAGATATAACAAACGGACAAACTAATCGACGGACGGTCAAAGTCGAACCATGAAGGTTCTTTTCCACCTTTTAGTGCAGAACCCAAAAAGCGATATGGAATTTAGAAATATTCTGATAAAGATTTTTTTGCATGAAAATGTGATTTTTGTATCAATTGTTAAAATTATAATGATGACAACGAATATGTTATAATTTTTTATGTATATTATAAGCAAAAAGCGTACATATATAGTAATATTGTTTAAAGATTACGTTCTACAAAAAAAAAAAAAAACCAATATCGATCGTGGCAAAATGTGGCAATATATTTTATTAAAAAAATTATTTATTTTGATTTAAAAACTAAACTACTAACCCAGATTTCAAAATCAACGTCAGTCCATTAGTTCAGTTGGGTCAGTCAATCAGCATCACTGATGATGATGGATATCATTGACATGATGATCACTCAGCATCCTCTTTTATAAATATATGTATAAAAATGTATGTATATGAATTTAAATTAAATTGGTTTTATAAAATTCATTATAATCGTGGAAAGATTACAATCTAGATTATTAAAATAAATAATGTCAACAATAAATTACCAAAGCCCTACAATAATCACAGTCGGATATTTCGGTAAATGTATCTCGTTGTGTTGTTTAAAAACATAAGTACTTCAAATCCAATATAGAGTCACTAATTCAGGCTCAACCTACCTGTTCCAATGATAGCTGCACGCTAGTGTTTTGTTGGCCTGGAATACTGCCAGTTATGGCCGAAGTAATTAGCGTCGAGCGGCCTTGAGTTTAAGTTAAAATTATTATTACCATACGTGTGTTAACGGTGACTTATTGTGTTTAAGATTGTTCGGGAGTTTGGCGTAATTTATGCGCTGTGGGCGGATAAGTTTATGGATTAATTTGTTTCGCTATTATCAAGTTTTATAACTCCACGGTTTCGTGGTGTGTGACGAAGTATAAATATTATGTGTTACCATATATTTTCATTTCTAAGATTTAATTAGAAGTGATCTAGGGAATAAGGCATAATATTCATAATTATAAATGTAAAAATGGGTTTTTTTATTTGTTTGTTTATTATATCTTAGCACGCTAACGGCTCAATCAATAATAATTTGGTATACACACATTATATGAGATTGAGTAGTACTTAGTCTATTACTTATTCCGATCAATCGACATAGTTTGGAAACGCAGACAAAATTAATATAACTGGTCTTGCCACGATTGAGGTTCTATTTTATGGTGCTTAATCTATTTGTCCAGTATTGACACCATGATTCGCTTAAACATGTGATCGTCCAACATAAAACAAGTTTTAATAACATTAGATATGTATTTAATTTTAAAAATTAATATGATCAAATTAATTACAATTTTAAAATTTAATTAAAAAGTCATTTTTTTTTGTCATGATGACAATGGAGATACAAAATAATATACAATATAATAACTCACAGACTTTACAGAAAGTGAAAATGACGTTTTATAATGTAATTGTTGGGGTTGTTTTTAATTAGAAATAATATATTAATTAAAATAAAATATTTTTGATCCTATTTATTTATTTATTTCTTATTGCATTCCATCATGTAATTAGTTAATAACATTTCAACTTCAATTATGGACCCTGTTGGGCACAGCGAGTAGGAGAGAGGACGACAACATTTATTTTCACTTTAGAAATAGTCTAAGGATCTGTCACAATGTTATCCAGTCATTGAAATTGTATCACGATAGGTATGTATTTTCTGTATTATTATTATTTAAGTATTGGTGTGTATCTATTCATATCGTATTTATATTTATGTAAATCCGCTTTAAACTATGACTTAGGACACGTCGTACTCAGGCACGCAAGACTGTCACTGGTTTATGGGCAAAAAGACCGCTAAAGTGTAAGTAGAAAGCGTATAGAATTAAGTCTTCCAGATTACACTGTAACAACCACGTTAGATCTCTGTCGCGAAGACGTACAGCTAGCAAAATTTAGTAATTTTCATCTAAAACATTGGACTTTTTTCAAAAATATATCATATGTTAACAATAGTTTTAATAGACAAGTAGATGCTTAAAAGAAAAATAGACAGAAGTAGACACAATGCGTAGAGACGTTGCATTTCTATGTATCTTTTATTCTTATCTTCTATTTTTAGACTTCTGTGAAATTGTTTAGATTCCTTCTGTTAATTTTCATTAACGGACAAACGTGACGGCCCACCTGATGGATGTCGCCATAGAAGTACCATGGACATAACAGAGTATACTGTTTCGCCCATGATACCCCCCATGCGTTGCCATTCCTAAGGACTCAGATGTTATTCCTCATTGCCATATCCCACCCTTCAAACCGAAACACAGCTATGCAAACACAACTGCTTCACGGTTGAAATACGAATGGGACAGAGATACCCAAGCAATCGACTTTTGTACAAAGTCTCCCTCTGGTAATAAAAAAACTAAATGTCTATCCCAACATCAGCTTAGTTGCATGCTTATTGGTCCCCTGTGTCATAAAAAAAATATATAATTCTTATTTCGAAACTAGAAAAAACTCACTCAATAAAGGACGAGGAGTTTTGTAGAAAATATTTTAATTTTTAAAAGAACAAAATGTCTGTCTACAGGTAGATTTTGTTTCATAATAAACAGACTTTTATTTTGTAGAGTAAGCCTTTTTAATGTTAAAACATATCGAAATCGGTTTAGAAATGGAGATAATATTATATATTTTTATCAATACTAAATACACACATAATAATTAAGATTGAGTTACAAAAAAAACAACTTTAATTGTAGCAAAACCATTTTGATTTAAAAACTAAACCACTAAACCGATTTTGATAAAGTTTCTATTGTACTATTTTCTAAGCATTCTTTTAAACAAAAAAAAATTGGATATGAAACTGACGGAGTTATGAGGTAAAAATATTACAGGTACATAAAGTTTAAAAGACAATCGAATTGAGAACTTTATTCTTTTTACAGTCAAAAATTGTAGTGGAAGTCGTTTTAAAGTCTAACGCTACAAGTATGTAATATCCATATGTCTACAAAAATCCTTGTTTTCTAAATACATTTTTCTACTTACAATCATCCGTAGATTTGGAAGAGACTGAGATTTTATAGCTGGCAAAGCTATTAAAACCGTCCACTTAGTTTTATTTATCGACTGAATATGTATTTAGTTGTATTATATGAACTGGAAAGGAGGTTTCTAAGTATCAAATTGCAATGGAAAGCTGTTGAAATATGAATAAAGTGTAGAACCTAATCTACGATTTGTAATTTGCAACTTTAATACGTACGTGTAATCGAAATTATACGATATGAATCCATTTAAAGAAGTAAGAAGTGTGAAATCCAAAGTGAGAAGTTTTATCTCTGTCTCTCTCTCTCTCTTCGCCCATTTCATTACTGAAAGTCGTGTCCTTGAAAGTTGTCTGTTGTCTCTCTTATGATGTTACTCCATTTCGCAAAGTCTCCAGCTTCTCGCAGGGCAGCTGCAATTGACAGTCCCGTAACGGTTACTCGGTCCAGTCATTGACTAGCTGATCGTTGTTTGAGAAGTTTTAAGAGGAAAAAAACGTTATTAACCGACTTTTAAAAGAGGGAGATTCTCAATTCGATTATATATTTTTTCTATGTTTGTCATATGTATGTCTATAACTCTGTCAGTTGTAAATCGATTTGGAAAATACTTTTTTTATCTCAATGGATTTAGCTATATACAGATTGCCCCCATAGTAAATTTATCAAAATTAGTTTGGTATTTTAGTTTTTAAATAAAAATTCTACCGAAATTGAAATCGGATGTTTTTTGTGAAATATTATACAATTTAATGCTGTCTGAACACTCATATAAAAGGACAAGCAGGTCTATTTGAAAAGAGATGATTTGAATTTGATGCAATGTTTTTAGATTTCAACCATTACTAAAACAACAAGAAATTAAAATTTTATTACACAAAAAAGTTGACTTCAGTTGTGGCAGTTAGTTTGATTTATAAATTGAATTACTAAATTGGTTTTGATAAAATTTCTCTGAGACTAGTCTAAAAGTATGTTCCTTTCAGATAAAAACAAATCCCAAATAACTATTATTATAAATATAGTACCGAATTGAGAACCTCCTTATTTAATACGTTAAAAAAGTATAATTAAAATCGGTTGAGCGGTTTTGCACTTTACCTTTAACAGCATTATGATAAGAGACTTTTTACTCATATCAAGATTTTTAAACCATTAAGTTCTTTTTTGCATAAATGTGAATCATCAAAAAAAAAGTGTTATATAAGATTAAATAAAAAAAAAAAAAGAGATAAAGGGGAACATTTATTCGTTACACTAGACTTTGTAAAACTAAACAATTTAAATAAAATTGAATTAAATATAATTTAATAATTTATATATTTATTAATTTATTATATACTATGTATGGTTATTTATATATGTATAGTATGTGATTTATGTGTGTATATTTTTTGTAAGTATATTATTCTATATGTTTGTATGTTTATTTATCATAAATTGTTATTTAATTTACAATTTTTTTAAAATCTGTGCATCGCCATTTGCTCTATCTGTTTGGCGTGGCGGTTGACTGGCAGAGAATGCCATCAGGCATTAAATCCGTCTTGTAGACACTTTTCAATATGTGAAAAAGTATAATAAAAATAAATAATTTAATTTAAATTTGGGTAGCAAAGGTTGTCTGGAAGAGTTTGCTTAGCGATAAGGCCGCCTTTTATATCATTTCTCATTAATATTTACTGTATTGATTACCTTTTTACTTAGTGCAATAAAGTGTAAAATAAATAAATAAGTTTTCGCAAAGAATATAAGTCCAAAATATCATGTTTATTGCCTGCCAACCTAGTTACGGAGCCGTCGTGAAGATGTAGATAGATAAAACAATTTTCGACAATAAAACACAAAATGTGCTCGTCTAATTGTAAGGTGGGCTGGCGATCTGCCAGCAACAATTCTTGCGACCGAAGCAATGCTAGGTGCCCTCTTTGGCAATATGTCTTTTACCGCGAAAATAATTTTGCACATGTAGAAGTTGAAAATAATAATGATGGCAAAATAGTACAAGAATTGTTATATTGAAAATAATATCATTGCTATAAGTAAATTTAATATTAAAAAAATAACAGAGACTTTAAACTGTGTCTAAATTTGTAAACGTATTAATTACTATCTAATCTTATTGTCGTGATGCCATTAAATATTAGAAGAATGTTTTAGTTATTAATTGTCATAGATTTCTTTTTATACAACTTAGAATGGCAAACAAGTCTCGGCTACGCCTCGGCCCACATTTGCACGTTCGTCCATCATTGCCTTAGTTGCTGACCGCTGCAGTAATGTACTATTTAAAAATTCTTTATACTCATATCAAGCTAATTCATTATTTATCAGCCGTTAACTATCCACTACTGAACATAGGCCTCTTCTATAAGGGAGATTTTGCCAGTAGTTGCCACGTTTGGCAGGTGGGTTGGCAACCGCAGTCAGACTGATGGTGTTTTAAGAGGGACGCTGCTGCCTATCTCTCGACTAGTTAAGTTTCCTTAGTCGCCTCCTACGACAACAACGGGAAAGGAAGGGGTGGCCCATTCTATGCCAGGCCAACAAATCATACCGTTCATACTTTCCAAATTTCATTGTTTCCGTATATACTTTCCAAATATCAAAACGGATCTTTGTTTGTCCCAAATAGCTCATTCTTAGATAGTTTTCCGTTTTATATTCCCTTTCTGAGGTTAATGTTGCTTGGTTATTATTTGCAACCTTGACCTTCCCTTTTGGTGAACCTTCGTTCCTAACAATTGCTGTGTTGTGCAATTATTCTTTTTTGATGAGTAGGTAATACAAGTTTGTTGCGTTAGACAGTGCTATTACCAAGTAGCTGGTTTCTTATTTTTCATATGGTTGTTTGGCTTGCTTCCACATAGCATTGTTTGTATTTTTTTTTTTATTTTATGCAACTTGAGTGGCAGAAAAGTTGACGGTTCACCTGATGGAAAGTGGTAATTGTTACCTATAGATACGAATAGTACCATACACATAACAGAGTGTATTATGTCGCCCATGATACTCTTCATGGGTAGCCATTCTTTGCTTCTCTACTAGGGATGGGTAAAATATAGCAATATCTATATATTGGTAGTTACAATATCTACATATATAGTGATCCAGTAATGATTATGTTTAAAGTCTGTTATCCAAAAAAAAAAATTTTTTTATACAATTTAGAATGGCAAATAAGCTGATAGCCCACCTGATGGAAAGTGGTAATCGTCGACTATAGACATGAGCAGTACCATGGACATAACAGAGTATACTGTTTCGCCCATGATACCCCCCATGCGTTGCCATTCCTGAGGACTCAGGTGTTATTCCTCTGTACTCTGTAAATTCACGCCATATTCCACCCTTCAAACCGAAACACAGCCATGCAAACACAACTGCTTCCACAACAAAAAATAACCGTCTCTTCACCTAAAGATATGAGCAATACATTAAACATTAAAAAATATTTTTTTATGCAAATTAGAATGACAAATAAGTTGAGGGTCCACCTGATGGAAAGTGGTAACGGTCACCTATAGACATGAGTAGTACCATGGGCATAACAAAATATACTGTTTTGCTAATGCTACCTCCCATGCGTTGCCATTCCTGAAGACTAAGGTGTTATTCTTCCGTACCCGGTAAATTTACTGACCCATCAAACCGAAACACAACTGCTTTACAATTAAAACACGAATGGGACAGAGGTATCCAAGCAATTGACTTTTATACAAAGTCTCCCTCTGGTATTCAAATTATAGAAGTATTTAATGATTTAATCTCAAATTCAAGTATCCTTCTTAATTTCTTTTAATTGTAAAACCACAAAAAACTAGTTAAGCACGTTTTACCAATAACCCAATATCAAATTCATAATCATGTCCGTTGGCTCTGTAGTTCGGTTCATGAAATTCGTCTAGCCGGGCACATACCAATTAACTTTTAATTAACTTTTCAAATACACTTTTTTCGCCATCGGTCCGTTGAGCGTGGAAACGAAAACTTTTAATTCGTCCAATACCAAAATGAGTTTGGGAATACAGTACAAACGGCGTGTAGGCATTGCATAATTACAAAAAAAGTCTTGAAATTTTAAAGCTTTTAGCGCTTTCGCTTGGTTCAGGGTTCTTTAAACTTATGTCCAATAGTAAATTATGAATATAGGCTCATTTTGCCTTTTTTGGGCCACCACTTCCATTCCCGTGGATGTCGAAGAGGCGACTAAGGGAACTATGGCTGATGGGGGATGGCTGATGGGAAATATGGCTGATCGCATACCTCTGCGGGGTGCTGCATGTTATGTGTCTGTATATGTAACTTTTTATTGTACCATGTAGCAAGCGAATTAATTAATTTAGTATTTAAACTACTGGATCGATTTTGATAAAATTTTTATGGTAAGAATCTGAAAGTACAGTGAACGCTTGTCTTTTTCTCAATGTCCTCTACCCAAAGGTTGTCTGGAAGAGATTGCTTAGCGATAAGACCGCCTTTTGTATCACCTCTCATTAATATTTACTGTATTTGTTATTTCTCTTTTTACTTGGTGCAATAAAGAAAAGGTTCATTCGTATGTCTCGAAGTGACTTGAAAGACAAAGTTCAAGTCAGTCTGAGAATTGTATGTTTCTGGGTTTCGAGTACAATGAAGGCGGCCTAGAAACGTTTATCTATAGAGGGCGCCTCCTACACAAGAGTATAGTAATTAGCATACATAATCCTCCCTTTTGGTAACAACTAATCATAGGTAGTAATACCCTAATGAATATTCCATGCTGTATTACTTACCGAGATTATCTTGTCAAAATGCAAAGTGCGTCTAACGGAAACCTCCATGGTACACTTCGTAGTAAATAATTATATATTTAACCACTTAATCAAGAGGGAAAGGGATTGTTAGTAATGGAGACTAAAAATTCCATTACTAGCAATATACACAACCAGTTCGACCTCCTCGTGGTTCCCCCTGGGAACTATCATGGTTAATTCCTGATGAATTCATCATGATGGGCTAACTGGCCTGTTTTCATTCTCATCGATCACCCTTCACTAGTGCTCCGCCAGCGTATCCCGTTAGCGCAGGCGGGGTTACCATACCATTTTCACCTATAAAAAAACCACTTATTCATAACAATGTCATACCTCTCATAAAGCTTATTATTATATTATAGTTATTGAACTGTTTTGTCTCTTTCTTTTATGTACAATTCCTAATTAGGGAAAAAGGGACTGTTAGTAATGGGGATTAGCAACCCTGTTACTAGCAATATGTCCTGTCAGGTCTACCTCCTCGCGGTCCCCCCGGAAACCATCGTGCTTCATTTGTAAATTTGTTACGATGGGCTAAATGACCTGCTTCACCTTCACTTATGCCCCACCAGTGTATACCGATAGCGCAGGCGGGGTTGCCATGCCATTATCATCCATTAAAAAAAAAAAACTATTAAAAGGGATAGCAGGTTTGTAGGTTTTATTTTTATATATATTAGATATGTGATACAAGGTGACGAGTGAAACAAGTGGAGGTTGATTACGCACTGTCTTTACTCGTATTTGACATATTGCCTTGAACGAAAGGTAAATTTACTATATACGATGAGGAAGTGTACGAGTATAGGTTACTTTTTATCTTGCTCAATAAATATATTACGATCACGTAGACGAAGTCGCAGGTAAAAGCTAGTAGTTTCGTAATTGGCAACGTAATCTCTTAATATAAGTAAAAAAAAAATACCATATACGAGTACTTTTTTAAATCGTTTAAAAATCGAATGTTATATTTATTATTCTATTCTATCTCTACGCGATTCATTTTAATCCCATTGTTACCAACTGTCTAAAAAACCGTTTCGTGTTTCTCAGTGAGGCTAATAGCCATCCTTCGCGCAGTGTCAACAACCTCCGGTTCAAATTTCCCGCTCATTTCTCTTCCTTTTATTCTAAATCCTTTACTGTACCGGCAGTTCGCCTGTGGAACTCACTACCTGTCACTATTCGGTGCGTTCAATCTCTTGTTAGCTTCGAAAGCTCTGTTAAGTCCTACTATCTCTCAATTTAAATACTATTTTCCTGTTTTCTCTCTTAGTCTTCCTCTTTCATTCTCTCCTATTGTAAGTGTGCTATTAAGTATGTATATATTTGTTCATATGTATCTGGGCATGTGTGCGTTGGTTTGCCCTTGCCGATTGGGTAGTTCCAAGTTTATTTTACTGGATTTGTAATAATAACGAATTTGTTGTTGATTTGCATATGATTTTAATATGTAAGCAACTGAATTATATAAATTTACAACATTTTGTATATATATGAAACAAAGAGTTTTTTTTTATACAACTTAGAATGGCAAACAAGCTGACGGTCCATCTGATGGAAAGTAGTAACCGTCGCCTATAGACATGAGCAGTACCATGGATATAACAGAGTATACTGTTTCGCCCATGATACCCCACCCCCATGCGTTGCCATTCCTGAGTACTCAGGTGTTATTCCTCTGTACCCTGTAAATTCACGCCATATCCCACCCTTCAAACCGAAACACAGCCATGCAAACACAACTGCTTCATGGTTGAAACACGAATGGGACAGAGGTACCCAAGCAATCGACTTTTGTATAAAGTCTCCTTCTGGTAAAAAATATATAATATGACTATATATAATATAAGTATAACGAATGACGTGAATGTGGCTGCTGATTAGTAGGTCGTCGCAATTTGCTCCACACTTCACGATACTTGCAGCAACCATAGATTATGCAGTAACAATATGTATATATGAGTGTATATATTTGTAGGAAATCTTTTGGAGGAAACTATAAAGAGTATGTATATGTATATATATATATATATATATATATATATATATATATATATATATATATATATATATATATATATATATATATATATATATATATATATATATATATATATATATACATATACACACTTTATGTCTTTTTTCTTAATGTCCTCTATCTAAAAGGTTGTATGGAAGATATTTTTTTATGAGTGAAAATGGTATGGTAATCCCGCCTGCGCTAACAGGATACGTTGGCGGAGCACCAGTGAAGGGTGATTGATGAGAATGAAAACAGGCCAGTTAGCTCATCATGATGAATTCATCAGGAATTAACCATGATAGTTTCCAGGGGGAACCGCGAGGAGGTCGACATGGTTAGGTATATTGCTAGCAATGGGATGATCAGTCTCCATTACTAACAATCCCTTTCCCCCCACTGTATTATTTAGGTGCAATAAAGTATATATAAATATCAATAAATAAATATAGTTAAGGGCATTAGAATGTACCGAATTTAACGGTATTAAAATGTATCGATACGAACTCACAGATCGGATACTGAGCGAGTTGCACAAAATTCGTAGCAGCTAAATATAGGATGTATTCGTAGGCAATCCCATAACTTTCTATTGATCAATCGGAGTTCCGTCGATTTACGTCATTACCTCCGATACGTAGCACGGATTCGATTCCAGTCGTAAAAGTCTAATTCACTCACGGGCCAGTATTCCCCCGGATATGAGGCGGTGGTGCAAGTCACAAGGGGAGCGGAAATTAGGCCGAATTACCCATATAATGGATCGATTAGACGTTTCGTGATGTCATTCTATAGTTATACTGTGACGTCCCATCTAATTGGTACTTTAAATGTACGCGAAAATATAAGCAAGCTTTCAATTTGCTTGTTTTTTTTTTTACTTTTTTTTTATTCTTTATATGTGTATTTTTCGCGATATTTTGATGATTGGGAACTTTTTCTATTTGATATATTTTCAAGATGGATACATTTATTTTGTTAAAATGCAGTGAATTTTTGTAAAAAAAAGTAATAAATTATAATTAATTGTCTTTTTTAATAGCTATTATAGAATAATCACTGTGTTTATTAAATTACATATGTAGAGTAAATCCAAATATATTAATTTATTCTTTAGTATTGCTAGATGTACCTATTCAGTGAGAGATAGTATTTAATAGTATTTAATGTAAATAATTGAAGAAAATATCTATTTAGTACCAAATTTCATTCAAATTATTAAACATTGAAATATTTTTATAAACTCACATTTGTAGAAATAAAAATCACTTGTCGAATACATGTAAGTACATCACTTCAGAACGACTGCAACTTTTTTTATTTTACTTCTTTATTTAGCATCTTTTTTGTTGTATTTGTAATTATCAAGATTAGGTTTGTATGAAAGAAAATGTTAGAAAAATTGTATGTAAACGTGAAAAATTAATACACTCGTGCGAAGCCGGGGTAAGTAGTTAGTTTATAATATTAATGCGAAACAGAATTAAGTAGCAGCTAGTTCATAATATTAATGTTAAATGGAATTAGGTAAAAAAATTATGGACACTCTCCTGTCACTTACATCTTTGTATGAGCTAGTTCAAATCCGGATATCTCTCAGAAAACCCACTACGAAATCGGTTATTGGGCGGAATGGTCTCGCAAAAATGCGCTTTGGCTGTAGTTATACCTCGACGATTTAGATTTGTGTATCCATTTCGTAGGCAGGCCTTGATAGGTAAGTACTTGATAGCTTCAAGAACTAGGCAGTTTATATTTATCGTAAGAGAGCTACCTAAAGGCTACGATTTTCAGATAAAATTACGGACTAGAATTTTATTACCAGAGGGAGACTTTGTACAAAAGTCGATTGCTTCGGTACCTCTGTCCCATTCGTGTTTCAACCGTGAAGCAGTTGTGTTTGCATGGCTATGTTTCGGTTTGAAGGGTGGGATATGGCGTGAATTTACTGGGTACAGAGGAGTAACACCTGAGTCCCCAGGAATGGCAACGCATGGGGGGTATCATGGGCGAAACAGTATACTCTGTTATGTTCATGGTACTGCTCATGTCTATAGGCGACGGTTACCACTTTCCATCAGGTGGGCCGTCAGCTTGTTTGCCATTCTAAGTTGTATAAAAAAAACCATTTTATTGTTAACTCTGTCATAATTTCCTAAATTGTAATAATAATAGGCACGGTTAATGATTAATGCGAAGTAATACAAAAGGCTCGTTGTATGATCCCGGCATACAGGTGGAATTCTCCATATATGAAATGACTAGGTTTCGTCGATTTCATCTGCATGGTCTTCGGGTATTCATCCCCTATTTCACCCCTTTAGAGGTGACTTATACAAAGGTCAATAAACATGTTAATGTTTGTTTTGAAATAAGAGTCTACATCTAAAATTACACGTGCTTCTAAACTGCTGAAATACCAAACAAACGTTTAACCTCTGTTTTACCGCTTTAAGGATTGAATTAAAAGAAAAATCTTATTATTCACTTACGCTATATACAGAACCTATGTATTTGTAAAATTTCAAAATTTTAGATCTAACGGTTTTAGCTGTGCCTCGGCCTCCTTTTATATATTAATTGTAGCGGCGTAGTGGCGGCTCGATGTGCTTTCTCAAATATGGTTGAGTGCAATGATGGCTGGCTCATCCGTCATACTCGTGACAGCAGCATCCGGCTGCTTGTGGGGACTGGTCTGTTTAGGTTAGGAACACTGATTAGATTATTTGCTTTTGCAATAGCATATGTTGGTGGTCACTCTATTATCCCAAATTTGAATTTAAAAATGAATCTGTATTATTGTAAACATGTCTATCCTATTTAAGAGCTGCGCTCTTGTCGGTGGATCTCTTGCCACTCACTACGATTTTCAGCGAGTCTCTTCACCTCTTGATACGACACGACACCAACTCCTTCCTTGATCTGCCTGATGTAACTATGTCTCGGTCTCCCTCTCCCCCTTCTTCTATCTTACCTTCTATTATAATGTTCATAAGTTCGTCGTGTCGTATCAAGTGTCCCAACATTTTTACATGTAAACATGTATAAAATTTATTTGAAAAGAATACGAGCCGAGTTTCTTGTCAGTTCTTCTCATCTCGATATCATTCCGAACTGACGGTAGATTTGACATATCATAAGAGTCTGTAATAGACTTACATGAATAAAGATATTTTGAATTTGAATCGTTTTGTGGTTTTTTTTTTTATGTAGTCCATCACACGTCATTGACGTCTGATTTACTAATAGTTGATTAACTTTTTTTATTAAAAGTGGAAACGTTACCTTCTTTAAAGGAGCAAAATATCCATTACATTTATTTCCTAACATGAAGTTACCTACATCTTATTCATAATTTAAAAGTTATTTGAGGATACTACTACTAGAGCGAGAAACAATATAATATTCAAAATATTCCTAACAAGGTTTGCATTTTTTATGAAAACACTAGTGTTGCTTTTCCAATACTTTTTAAATAAATTTATTTTTATTTTTATTTAAAAGGTATACACAACAGGTTACAATCAATAATATTATAAACATTTATATGAAGATAATAGTTTGAACTAGATTGAGACCCAGACAGGCGTACACACAGCATGGTTAAAGCAGGAGGCAAACAATGTTAAATTATAAATTATATAAAGAAAGCATATGAATGTGGTAAATAACAATGAAGTACATGCAAATAATAAAAATATATAAAAATATGGACATGTCAAAGAGACTTGATGGCTGATTGTAAAATGTTTTTGAAGACATTCAGACGTGAGTTGGAGATATCAATCGATTCAAAATAAATAAATGGGATATCTTTGGCAATGCAATGTGGAGATGTTGCAAGTGTTATGGGGACCTTTGAATCGGGTATGGATCGTAAATATTATTTTGACTAATTATTAATTTAATAAATTTTTTGTTTAAGTTGTATATAAATTGTTACGGATCGATAATTAATTTAATTTAATGTATATTGTATTAAATGTGTTGTATTGTCATTCATTTAAAATAAATATATTTAATAAATAATATAATATGATTGTAAACTATGGGTATATACCTGAAAATAAAGATTTATTTATTATTACTTTTTTTTATTTTTACAAAATTCTCATCTCCCCTCTTAAGGAGAGGAGATGGCGACTAACCCCCGGCAGAAGCACAGTTGGCCGGGGTTCAGGGCCCCAGGGAGAGAAACTAATTATTAATACTATTAATTATGAATACTAGATTTTTGGTTTAATATTTGATATCCAGTTATTTATAATGTTAAGGAGCTGATTTGTAAGCAGAAAAAATTAAATACATATCGCTTAATAAAAAATATATTAGCTGCATTATAAAGAGATACATGATTGTGTTTTTAAAATAAATGCCTTTTTTATACGACGAAGGTGGCAAACAAACATACAGCCCGCCTTATGGTAAACAGTCACTGTAACCTATGAACGCCAGCAACACTAGGCGTTGACGACCCACAAGAAACCTTAATACATCCCTTTAGAAGAACCCCAAACACCATATTTGAGTATTTAGAAAAGATTTTAACTGTTCATTTCACTGCTGAGTGTTAATAAAATTTCATTACGTATTCAAGAAAAATTAAATCCGTTCTATTAAAGAAATAATCATTTAAATCGATTCAGAAATAGCGTAAGATTAGTAACAAATATATTAATATTTATTTTAAGCAATTCATGATTGTCCTTTGAAAATCAACTAAAAATATCATATTATTTTTCAGCAGTAAAGCCTTAATACGTGTTAATGTCGGGGCTGTGTGCGGTCGCACCATAAATATTTATTTAAACATCGGAATCTTTGGAATTCGCGGTGGTTGCTTAAATGCACATATTCCCACGTGTCCCGACACTGGGGTGGAACGGATACCAATACTCGTATGGTATGTGAATCGTACCGTACGTGGAGCTTGAATAATACATTTTGCACAACTGTGCCCGTGTACCGTAAATATTGTCTCAAGACACAGGAGGGCGCGGGGTCGGAATGAGAATTTAATGATTTCATCATTTTATTTTTATTTTATTTGGGAAACAAACAATTTCTCATTACATTTAGTATATATGTATAAATAACACAAAAATCACCGAAATTTTTTATAAGTAAATAGGACATATTGAGGAGAAAGAGATTGTTAGTAATAGCATATTTCGGACAAACGTGCGTTTAAAAAAAATCGGATTTCGAGTCTATAAATCTGTTCTTTTTTTAAACGCAAAGTGTTCTGAATATTGTAGTAATATGTGAAAATTGAAAAATCTGAATATTTGACAAGAGTTAAAGAGGTTTCTTCAGGGTCGGCAACATTCGCGTAATACCCTTAGTATTGCAAGCGTTCATAGACTACTGTAACCGCTTATCATCAAATGGGCCGTATGCTTGTTTACCACCTCAGTGGTATAAAAAAATAATTATCAATTTTTATAAAAAATAACTGCAGGTCTATTGGATTATTTCTTTGTTAAATATGTAATCGCTTTCTTTGTAAAATAAAAAAATCGCTATGCTTATGAATTGTACCAACGCGACACGAAGAGGCTTTCGGGGTAACGAAGTTAGTGCAGGTGCCAATTTTCGGTTGGCCTTGTTTTAAGAGGGTACAGTGCTGGTGTTTAGAATGCGTGCACATTATTTTCTAATTATGTACTTAGAATAATGACTATTGTGAGACATACTTTATTGTTTAACCGACTTTAAAAAGAAGTAGGCTCTCATTTATTCTCTCATAGCTTTGCACTTATGCGAAACTATCACTGGTGTAGTTTACACCAAATTTTTGTATTTGATCTTTTATGTTTTGTTTTTATAATTACGAGTATGTAATTTATTGGATTGTATGAATTTAAGTGTAAATTTACACACGTAAAGATATAATCATCTGATCATAGATAATTCAATTTTTTTTATACCACTGAGGTGGCAAACAAGCACACGGCCCACCTGATGGTAAGTGGTTACCGTAGCCTATGAACACCTGCAATACCAGAGGTATTACGCGTGCGTTGCCGACCCTGAAGAAACCTCTATGTTGTTAAAATCTATCTATCTATTAAATTTTTAACAGATTGTGGTATTAATTTATATATTTTCTTTTGTCCACAGTGCATATACGGTTGCTACGTACACTCTGCCATCTTACCGACGTTCCACAGACGTTGCTACTGGTTGTTACAGGTAAATATTATATTCTTAGATTATATAGATAGAGCATCGAGCAGAAAAACTGGTCAACTTTTTGACAGTTAATTGTCAAATTAGCTGTCTCGTTTTTTTATCAGTGCTCTATATACTTACGCATAAAATGTATCTTAACTTATTATTTAATAAAGTGTTTATGCATTAAAAAGATGCAGAAATTATAAGATAAAATAAACATAGAAGTTATAAAAGAATCACTCATAACTATTTATCACGCAAAATTATATGAAAAAGTTGACCCGTTTTTCTTGACGCATTTCTATGGAGACACTCTATCTATATAATCTAACATTATATTATACTGGTATCGAGGTCGATTCTGAGACGCCATTAATCATTAGTCATTTATTAAAAAAAATTACTTTGTGTCTAAAATTTCACCAGAGGGAGACTTTGTAGAAAAGTCGTTTGCTTGGGCACCTCTGTCCCATTCGTGTTTCTACCGTGAAGCAATTGTGTTTGAATGGCTGTGTTTCGGTTTGAAGGGTGGGATATGGCGTGAATTTACTGGGTACGGAGTAATAATACCTGAGTCCTCAGGAATGGCAACGCATGAGGGGTATCATGGGTGAAACTGTTATGTCCATTGTACTGTTCATATCTATAGGCGACGGTTACCACTTTCCATTAGGTGGGCCGTCAGCTTGTTTGCCATTCTAATTTTCTTTTGGTAGGTTTAACAAAATCAAAATTAATTTAAATTAAATATTAGAAGTACTGTAGTAATAATAATAAATATATTTTTCAATCAACAACGTCAAGTTCACCCATAATATATGTATACGTAATTTTATTTTTCATTCTAGTGTTTCCTTAAAACTAATTTTAGAATTATTTTTTTAATTTGATATAGTAGCGAAATGTTTATTCTAAAGACCAATATAAACTAAATTTATGATAAGTTTAGGTCAGAATTATTATAAATTTAGATTATGATGAAAATAAATTAAGTAAAATAGTAATTTATGCGTACTTATAAAATTGAAAAATTAAATTAAGAGACAGAGAAATGGTCCAAAGAATCAGTACCATTGTATGAAATCAATGCTAGATTTATTAGTACGTTGTAGCCTGCGATTTATAGCTTAATTGCGGTTGCCAAGTTGCCCGCTAAGCGTGGCAACTACAGGAAAAATTTTACAGGAAATAGAATTCTTTAAGTTGGTCCATAACTAACAAAGTTATAAGGTAACTAATATACACTAATGGAAAAAATTATAGGGTTAAAAAAAAAATACAACTACAATTTCCTTTTTTAAAATGTACAATGATTTTTCTCCAAGTTACAGCCTATTGAAAATCACCTAAATATTTGATTTCTTTTTGATCCCTTAATTTTTTTCATCAGTATATATATGTTGTCTTGCAATATAGTACACGTATTTTGTCTCGTAAAGAAAAATGTTTGCGAAATTAATACGGTATTAATATTGAAGGAAACCTTACCGAGTGAAAAAAAAAATTGAGAATCCCCTTTCAGAAGCCGCGTAAGATGTAACAAATTCGCATTGAAAATTCGTGGCATGACGCAAAAGAAATCCACCTTTCAAAACCGCAAAACTTCTAAACGGATACGAGCCATCTCGTCGCCCAAATGAAATACGCCCCTTTTGATACGTACCTCGTGAAATTGATAAAACTCGAACGTTCAAATTCAGTATTTGTGATATATTTATTGAATAGCTGTAATATTAATGGTATATCCTCGACTTTTCCGATTTATACCACATAAAAGTTGGACGTTAAGCAAAACTTTTTATTGGTCACAGAACTGGTTCGAGTTGGTTGATTCACAAAATTTTAAATGTAATTTTCTATGTCACTACAGATGAAATAATCGCCGTGTCGTCCCGGAATAGAATGGGCCACATCTTCCTTTACTGTAGGTGTCGTAAGAGGCTAAGGAACTAAATAGTCGAGGGATAGGCAGCTGCATCCCTCTTGACATATCACCAAAGTCTTAACTGCGGTTGCCAACCCGTCTGCCAAGCGTGGTAACAACTGGCAAGCTTCTCCTTATTGAGGAAGGCCTATGTTCAGCAGTGGACAGTTACGGTTGATATAATGAACGCATTGCTATGACGATTGCATATAAATATAACACTGAAAATTTTTTAACATACTTCGTATTTTATTTCTGAAGTCAAAAAGTTTTTGGTCTTAAAAAAAAACTTTTCAACGATAGTTTATTAAAAATTAAAATAATTCTCAGGAAAAGTAACGCTCAAGGTAGGTACCGCAGTATTTTAGTCTGTGTAATCACACATAGAATATTATACTGTGATGCCCAACTCTATTTTGTTATTCGTGTATGTAAACGGCCTATATCTTATTCCATAAGGTTGGCTGACAATATGTTTGCTGTTCTAATTTGTATAAAAAAAAATAGAAAAAAAAATGTGTACAGATCTCTAATAATACTGTTCATAGGAACGATTATGACCGCCACGCGTTCGTTATAAAATGCCATTTGGGAAATGCCATCAAATCCGCAGCGGGAAATGCCGTCAGCTAATTGAATTTGTAATGGCCCAATGCACCTACATACTATACCGTCACAGCGAAAGGACATATCTCAATTTGTATAATTTTTTGCTTAGAAATAATTTCAACATATTTAAAGATATGTTGAATTTTTATTTTTAAGATGTAATTCACAAAAAAAACCCCAAAAAAAAAACAAAAACAAAACCAGTTATTTAGATCTAAAATGTTATGACGTATTAAAATATATATATAAAAAAAATACAACCGAACTGAGAATCTCCCTCATTTTGAAGATGGTTGAAAAAGTTATTTTCTTTACTGCAGAAAGTTGTACAGTATATTTTTTGACTGTACTTTGGTGGCAATGATTTTTAATAAATTTGTCTATATTGTAAAAGTTTTTTTGGTGACTATAGTCACCAAAAACTGCTATAGCAATAAATAAAAATTTAAAAAGTAATAAATTATGTGTCATAACATAATTGTTTTATATAACATAACTGTCAAATATATATATATATATATATATATATATATATATATATATATATATATATATATATATATATATATATATATATATATATATATAAAAAAAACAATTTCAATCGTGACACAATAAATTATTTTAAATTGAAAAGTCCAGTTATTTTGATCTAAAAATTGAACTCCTGAGTCAATTTTGATAAAATTACAATGGAAGCAATCTAAGAAAAAAAAAATCCAAATTGGTTTACTGCTGACGAAGTTATGTACGAACAGATTTATAAACAGAAAAAGAGTACCATCCAGCAGAGAATCTTCTATTTTTGCCATTGGAAATTAAACTACAGAAAAGACCTATTTTTTAGTTTGCTCTTTGTATTTTGAATAATATTAATTATAATCTTTGAATAATCTATTATATAATATTACTAGCAACCCGCCCCGGCTTCGCATGGGTGCAGTGCTGATACTACATAGATAACACCTCCGGCCTCCATTACATTACGACATCACATTAGAAATCTCTAAATTTATCAGTGTTTCTCTACTATATTATGCATGTATTATACATATAAACCTTCCTCTTGATTACTCATATCTACTAAAAAAAAACCGTTTCAAAATCGGTTGCGTAGTTTTAAAGATTTAAGCATACATTGGAACGGACAGACAGCGACAGCGACTTTGTTTTATACTATGTAGTGATAGTGATTTTATCTGTTAAGTAAAAGTATCGCTTAGTTTCACTGTTTTTATTCCATTTCTATTTATTTGCTTCTATTAACTACAGTAATCGTTTACCATCAGACGGGCTGTGTCTGTTTGCCACCTTTGTGATATAAAAAAATTACACACGCGACCAGCTCCAAAAGAATTAGACGTATTTTAGTTTAGTCAAAATCTTGAAATCTATGAAAAATATAATCTATGATTATCCATAGCCTTTGTGGTATATATTATTATTTATTTATTTATTCAACTAAAAAGTAAATTGGACCCCGTAATAGGCGAATTTGTATCGCGGGAGCCTATAAGGGATTACCAAGCCACAGTGTCTTACAAATAAAGATCAGTGAGACAATTTTACGGAGAAAAAGTTTTGTATTTTTATTGTTGAAAAAGAGAGTTACGCTCTTTTGGTTTAGACTGGGAGCGACTGCAACGTAACAGGTGTCAATGAGCTGACTTGGCTTGTGTGAACTCTGATAGATATTAGCGGTTTGTTGGTACTACATCGATTTTGTTGGCAACTCGTTCTATATAATTGATGCTTGTGCCAAAGGAAATCGAAACGTAATTTATATAACTTAATGCTGAACATTAATGGAATGGGATGGGCAGCAACGTCCCTCTTAAAACATCACCAAAGCCTAATTGCGGTTACCGGGGGAAAGGGATTATTAGTAATAGGGTCAAATAGCCCCATTTCTAGCAATATACCCTATCAGGTTGACCTCCTCGTGTTTCTCCCTGGAAACCATCGTGTTTAATTCTAGTTGGGTCGTCAGGATGAGCTAACTGACCTGCTTTCATCCTCATCTGTCATCTCTCACTGGTGCCCCGCCAGTGTATACTGATAGCGCAAAATGGGGTTACCATACCATTATCAGCCATTAAAAAAAAACCGCGGTTGCTAACCCGCCTGCCAAGCGTGGCGACTACTGGTAATACCTCCCTTATGGGGGAGGGTATTTTCCTTTTTTTTGGGTGATAAAGAAATAGTAACCCCACCCGCGCTATCGGTATACACCAGCGAGGCACCAGTGAAGAATGATAGATGAGGATGAAGTGGTCAGTTAGTCCATCGTGACGAATTGAACGAGAATTGTTCACGATAGTTTCCAGGGGAAACTACGTGGAGATCGACCTGTTAGGGCATATTGCTAGTAATGGGGCTGTCAAACTACCACACACAAAACAAATTGCTTACAATCCCTTTCCCCCCTAGGGGGGTCAACGGCTGATACCACAATCAGTAGTATGGACTTCCGCAAAGTAACACTAAGTTCGGTAAAATTTGGGCAAGATATTGTTTAGGTCAGGACTATGGAGGACGGTTATTACTTTACATTAAGAAGGCCATTAGTTGGTTTTCCATTCCAAATTCATCATCATCATCATATCAGTATTTAACTGTCCACTGCTGAACGTAAGCCTCCCCTTAGGGAGTTTTGCCAGTAGTTGTCACGCTTAGCAGGCGGATTGGCAACCGCAGTTAGGCTTTAGAGATGTTTTAAGAGGGACGCTGCTGCCCATCCCTCACCCTCTCTTAGTCGGCTCTTACGACACTTACGGGAAAGGAAGGGGTGGCCTATTTTATGCCGGGACTAAACGACCATTCCGTATTTAGAGATAAAGATTCGTTTTTTTTAGTAGTTTTTTACAAATAAATGAGATATATCGTACATTTTGTGTTCACTTGGGCAATTTATTACATTGACTGCTTAAAACCATATTTTAAGTATATGTGTTGTTTACAATTCAAGTATTTTTCTAAACTTCAACTTACAAATTCTGAACTTGACAATAAAACGTCAGGGTTGCCAATTAAACCTTTTTTTTATTGCCCACGTAAATTTTATTGCCTATTTTACGGATTCGGGCATTTCAATTTAAATAACTCCACTTTAATCTAATATACTGTTGTTGTTAATCATTGACAGATACTTATTTATATTTTGACCAGTTTATCGAAATTGATACGACACGACGAACTTGTGAACATTATAATAGAAGGAAGGAGGGGAAGAGGGAGACCAAGGCATAGTTACATCAGGCAGATCAAGGAAGGAGTTGGTGTCGTGTCGTATCAAGAGGTGAAGAGACTCGCTGAAAATCGTAGTGAGTGGAAAGAGATCCACCGACAAGAGCGCAGCTCTTAAATAGGATAGATAGATAATCAAAATAGATAGATAGATAGATACTCTTTATTGTTTTTCCATAAGATTATAATAATAAACTTATTATAGATACAAATAATTTCAAGAAAATATTACACTAAGAAAACAATGGGCGGCCTTATCGCTAAGAGCGATTTCGACCAGGCAACCTTTGGACGGAGAAGAGTAATTATAAACAGTTTGACCGGAGGCACGAAACACTGTTCGTTTTTAAATAAAACAAAGATAAATAAATGAATATATAAATGTATATTTTAAGTTATTAATAAATACTGAAATATTATATTCAAATAAATATATAAATACATATACAGGGAAATACATTTTTTAAGCATCGAATCTTATTTTGTTCTTACACTTTTTTGATTATATAGTCTTATATAGAAGTTTTTTTTTTATACAACTTTATTATGATTGTAACGTGCTATAAAACAATATTTTACTGTTTCGCCTATGATACATGTTGCCATTCCTGAGGACTTGTTATTTCTATACCCAATTCAAGTATTTTTACTGCAAACACAACTGCTTCACAGTTGAAACACGAATGGGACAGAAGTATCCAAGCAATCGACTTTTGTACAAAGTCCCCCTCTGTTACTTCCTTGTTACAATGTTATTACAAGGTAGATCCTAAGTCGTCAAGATATAAGAAACAACATGTTCAGTCCTATTTTAAGTCCAAAAACATCAAGATTCTGCATTTTATTTAGTTCTTCCAAGTGGGGTATCACCTAATTTATAGGCAGTGTCAAACGGAAAACTCTTTCGCGAAGAAGTAATAGTTTTGCACTTAGAGATATTAAGCGAGAGGTCATTGCTTTTGCCCCACTCATATACAGCATCTATATCCTCTTGTAGTGTTATTGTGTCAGAGAGTGTTGAGAGATTAAGATAGTCTACCTAACCGCTTTATCAAAATTAGTTTTTAGTAGCAGATACTTCATCTACAAACCGAAATAAAAAAGTATCTCAAAAAATAAAAAGTAAGATTCTTATATCTCGTGATTGTAACATTGTCTTTGTCTATTTGACAAGTCTATTTGAAAAAGTTTTTTGTATTTGCAAGGTAATTTTTTTAATTGTTATTCTTCATCCCAAATATTACCAGTAAGTATGTCAGATTTCATAACAATTGGTTAAGATGTTAAGACGCCCAGAGAGTAAAAAGATTTATAAGATAGAAAATATATTTAGAAGATAGAAAAGATTAGTAGGATTAATATAAAAATATTTTTCCTTCCCATCTAACCTCCTATAGCAATACTTAGGAGCAGCGGAATTAAATGAAATAATTCTAATCAATTAACTACGAGTTAAAGTCCTTTTATTAATTCAGCATATCGCGTCCTTGCTTCTGTCTATTTATTATCCAGTTATCAAAAAAAAACCCTAAGTCTAATCTATATATTGGTATAAAACTTTTGTATCAATACCTACCAGCTGTTTTATGTTAGCTTAGATAAAGTTGGCAACACTAATTATACCATTAGTTAATTACATAATAGAGCAATGTAACATAATTTAGTACATCCGGTATATTTTTGTCATGAAAACGGTGTAAAAAATATAAATCGGCTAAAAGATACACGAGTCAACATTAAATATTGTTTGTACACACACAACAACCCTTTACGGCCTATTCACAACGTATTCACATGTTAACAAGGAGTTAATGAAAAACCACAATAACTACCATAAAGCACACATGTCGAGTGGCAACCCTGGCCGGCGGCCATTACATAAATAATGGCGCCATGTTTATTGCCGCCATTTTGAAGACAAATGGATAGTTATTACGGTGCACTCCGTTTTACATTCGTTCCTCCCGTTGAAAATTAAAATATTGTGTATTACTTATTTTATACGTTGTTTAACTGCGTCGAGTCGATTTAGAGGCCGTTTGTTATTGTAGGGTCATCACACGAAAATTTTTATTACCTATATATAGTTCAACAGTTACCTTAAGTGTATGACGTTACAAAAAATGAATGGAAACAATCCGATTATGTAGTGTAGCTGTTTACTACATGTAAATTGATTTTGTAATACAATCGCTAATTTTCGTTTGAAACATTAAAACTGAATTTTTGGACTGTGTATATAATATTTAGTACTTTCAACTACAGTGTACCTAACTCTGCTTGTAATCGAAACTTTAATGCCAAAATATTTCCTTAATTGTAAAACTTTTAATTGTGTATCAATGTTTCAAATGAGATCTTATTAGTAACTCTATTAATAATCAATCAGGAAAAACATAGTGAGCTAACTTATTTATGCTCCACTAATGCTTACATTTAAAATTTAATTTTTATTATACAAATAAACAAACCATTCGTAATAATTGTTTACCAAAATCCATATCATGATCTGTTTTATTGAGAGGTTGACGTCAGGCAGGCGGCCGGTCGTAAAACTAAAAGCCAAATCTTTTTGTAATATGGATAAAATCATATTACGCCGACCCCAAATGATAATTGGGATAAGGGTGGGAAGATGATGATGATCTTTTTTATTTTTTTTTTAGATCAAAGTTTTGATTTTTTAATGCAAGTAGTAATACAATTACATATATAATAGTATATTATTACATAAAAATATTAAAAATTCATTTTTTTTTATTAGGATAAGAAAGATTGAAATCTGACCTTTTAACTGATAATACATAATAATACTGTGCAATTATTATTGTATGTGTTATATGTGTGTATATAAATATTATTATTTATTATGTTTTTGTATATATATATACAATTTGTGTATATTTATTTTATTTGTATTCTATTTACTTTTTTAACTATACCCTTTCCTTTACTAGACTATCCGCTAATTATTTTCTCTCTAACTGCATTGGGTTGTTTGGAAGAGATCTCTTTTAAAGATGAGCTCACCTTTGTTAAACTTGTTAAATTAATCGCTGTATCTTTTGTTCAAAGTGCAACAACAATATATATATATATATATATATATATATATATATATGTTTATATTTGGAAATGAAATCACAGAATGCCGGCAGCAGTCAACCCTACTACCACTTAAATAGTTGCAGGCCCTTCTTCGCTGTTCTGTCTCTGTCGTTTCTTTTTTTTTCTGTTTTATGAGCTCTAGTCTGGCTCGTTATTCCACTTTTCTACTGTACACAGTGGCCTTACACTAAATTTTCACACGTCACTAAATACGTATTTTACGAGTGTCTGTGCTTCATTTACGTATAATATTTTTTTAACAATGACTTCTTGAAATGAAAAGTAATTGTTACAATCAAATTTTCGAAATAAAAAAAAAATTAACGTAACATTAATGCATCGATGCACACATCTTCAATATATGTATATAATAAAATTGTAACTGGCCGCTGTCTGTACTTGGAAGATATATAAGAAAAACTATTATAGGAAGCTTTATGAATGCAATAGAACCAAAAACAATGAATTTTAGAATTTTGTCTGTTTGTCTGTACGTTTATGCACGCTAATCTCAGACACGGCTTAACCGATTTGAATGCCGTTTTCACTATTGCATTGCGGTTTGCTCCACTTAATATTTAGTATTTGTTTCATTTCAATCGGTATATAAATAAAATAGTTATATTAATCTAAAGAATCACATATAAAATGCTATAAAAGAACCGATCAGTTGCATTGGTTGAAACCTTTTTTTATTATATGTATTGATTTTCGAAAATTAGTACTATTTATACATAAAATTTTTGCTTGATTGCTAGTTATACATAAAATATTAAAAACTTAAAGCTACTTATTTTATCTTACTTACTTATTTCTTATGTATGTATGTATGTATTTAAACTTAAAACAACATTTAAAGAAAGAAACAAACATGATTTCAACAGTAGGTCTAATAAGAAATAAATAATACATTTATATATAAAAGATTATTAATGTAAGTTTTAAAAATAAGGACACAATAAAAGCAGATTTCTTTAAAAAACATTTCAGAACCCTGACATCGTGTTAGTCCACTACCTCAACGTGCCATATCCTGACGACAACAAGTTGGCTGCAGTCGCACCCAGTCTCGCACTCTGGGCTGACAAGAAAGAATGGACCAAAGACGAGCTGGTCAGCCAATTGAAACCTATGTGTGAGTTCATTTATATTTCTTTGAACACTGACTGTAAGAGAATATTGAGAAATAACTTTGGGACAAATGGGTCATCATCCATCATTAGCCTTGAACTGTCCACTTCTGGACATAAGCTTCCCCCTCGTGGGTTTTGCCACTTGTTGCCATGCTTGGCAGGCGGATTGGCAACCGCAGTCAGGCTTTAGAGATGTTTTAAGAGGGACGCTAATGCCCATCCCTCGCTCTCCCTTAGTCGCCTCTTATGACACCCACGGGAAAGGAAGGGGTGGCCTATTCTATGCTGAAACCACACGACCAAATATTATAAATCTTAAGTCTAGTCAAGTCGGCCACCCATGTATTTGTTAAATATAAAATATATAAAAATAGTTAAAATAGTTAAATATAAAAATAGTTAACTTGAGACCACTCAATAGTAATATTAAACTATAAATGAAGAATCCTGACCGTTTTCGGTCACGGCAACCGCTTAAACCATATATAATCAAACAATAGGAGGGTAATATTAAGGGGAAGTCAGGAGGGTTCTCTTGTTGGGACAGACCTGTCCGGAACAGTGGGACGTTAATGGTTTGTTATAATGATTTATACCAAATGTTAAGAGTAAGTAAAATATAAAGATGATGGACACACAAACCCACTTTTAGGCACATTTATAATGTTGGTAGCAATAGATAACTTAATAAGAATAACTTTTAGATTATATAGATAGAGCATCGAGTCTCAAAAACGGGTCAACTTTTTGTCAGCTAATTGTCAAATTAGCTGATTCGGTTTTTTATCAGTGTTCTATATACTTACGAACATAATGTACCTTGGCGTATCTATATTTAGTTATTTCTACATTAGTTTATTCATAGTCAGTTTGAATAGCTATTGTATGGACAAGAAGGCCATATTTTAATCAAATACTTAAATCAATAATAATTTTTATTTTGTATTTTATTCATCATTTTTTTTTTGTTTTCATTACTCTTGTTTGTTAATTTTTTTTTGTTCACTCCTATTTTTGTTGCTTTGTGTACACAGCGCCTTGTATCTATATTGCTGCTACTTGTGAAAACCTATTAGTGACTTATTTTGTGATCCTAAACTGTATCTTTTTGCTCTACTGTAGCCCTGGTTTCCTATGAATAAATAAATAAATAAATATTTAATAAATAAAATGTGTTTTTACACATTAAAAAGGCGCAAAAATTATAATACAATCTAAATACAGAAGTTATAAAGGAAACATTCATAATTATTTATCACGCAAAACTGCATGAAAAAGTTATACTCCATAGGATATAGGCTAGTTTTTATCCTAGTCAGTAAACATATTCCAGTCAAGCAGACAAAGGCGCGGGTAAAAGCTAGTCAGTGTATAAAAAATATTTTTAGGTATATATAAACAATGACCAGAGGGAGACTTTGTACAAAAGTCGATTGCTTGGGTACCTCTGTCCCATTCGTGTTTCAACCGTGAAGCAGTTGTGTTTGCATGGCAGTGTTTCGGTTTGAAGAGTGGGATATGACGTGAATTTACTGGGTACAAAGGCATAACAACCAAGTCCTCAGGAACGGCAACGCATGGGGGGTATCATGGTCGAAACAGTATACTCTGTTATGTCCATGGTACTGCTCATGTCTATAGGCGACGGTTACCACTTTCCATCAGGTAGGCCGTCAGCTTGTTTGCCATTCTAAGTTGTATAAAAAGAAAGAAACAATGATAAGTAATTATCGCAATTATCTTTAATTTTAAAACAAGAACGTTGCGTTAAAAAGACGAAAAGAAACAATCTTTCTACCGATCTCTAGCGGTCTCCATAAATTTTAATGGCCCTGACAGATAACAGGAGCGCTAATAAAGGTTTACTCAGTTTTCAAATTTCATAAATGTTAACAGTGGAAATTAAAAGGCAATACGGAAACTCGAAGCCCATTCTGCTGAATATTTATGAAATCAACAGTAAAATTCAATTTCATTATGCCGCATTAATCTATCCGTGTTATAAATACTGATTATTATTTAATGGAAATTTGTTCGGGCTTCATTAATTAATTCCATTATTGGTGGCTTTTTTATCGATGGAGTTTGGAAGTTTTAAAGTCAGATTGTTCTTTTTCATTGTTTTCTGAAATTAAATATGGTCTTGTTGAGATCAAATTTCAGTTCTAAATTTATATATTATTATGAATCAATTTAGTATGTCAGCTAATAAAATAAATTTAAAAATAACAATTGTTACTAGGCTAGTTTTTGTTAGTCATGTATATTAAATATGAAATACCATATTAATATTTTTGATTAAAAGTTAATTTAAATTATTAATTTAAATTTATCAAAGAAGTATCAAAATTCGATATTGAAACTAATAAATATTTATATTATGTTTCAGTCTTCAGCGAAGATGAGCACGATATCAACAATGAGCTGGAAATATCGGTCAGTATAAGAATAATTTATATATTAAGAAATCCTTTTGTAGAATGTGATAATTTCTACTATTAATAAACATCAGGGCAAAATGTTTCAGACGGCGGAAACAGTGGAAGCAATCGTCGGGCAGTTGATGGAGAAACAGCGAGCTGCAAGAGCTGCAGCCCTAGCGAGACAATTGGAATGCGGTTGTCCTGACTCCACTTGTCAGGATTCTAGAACTTGCGCACATCCTTTACGACGTATACAGGCAGCCAAGCCGCCACCTTCAGACCATCACGTTTCTTCAACAACGGGCCCGTCACCACGGCCCATGTCGCAACCACCGCGCCAGTACACCAGAGATCACAGACCATCTGCCCAGCCAGCGTCGCCATTGCTCGTCTCCCTTGGACAAATTCAAGGTGGAGGTGGTCTTTTAATTTTAAATGGAACGAGTAACACCGCCCAGCAACATTCGTCCTTAATATCTCCTTTGTCACTGACGTCATTTGTCTGCGAAGAGCCTCGGGATAGGTACCGACAACAATACAAGCCTACATTCGTATTGAAAAGAGAGGTACCTGACAGTCAGCCGTCTTCGTGTTTGCACAATACAGACTCGACGTTCGAAGTAGAAAGCCAAATAGAGGAAAAAGTAGAAATTAATTCTTTTGATAGGAAAATTAAAATGGAGCCAAGGAGTAGAAATCAAATGGTTGCAAGTGCGCCAGCTACGCCGTCTAGGTATCCTGATTTAGTTGAACGATTAGAAAGTAAAGTTATGACGGAAAACTGTGATGATACATTAGTATTACTTGGTACGGATGGAAATTTAGGTTCTAGTGGGTTCTTTGATGAAACTTTGGAATTATCGCATGAAGATATACAAAAGACTTTATCAGCTAATATGCCTAGTTGTGAATTAGATAGAAGCGGTGTAAGGTCTTCCGATACGGCTAACGTAATGGTATCGGGGATAGATACAATGGACTTTATAGAAAGTTGTGAAGCAGTAGCATCACCTACACAAGTTGTGGACGATAATGTGTTTGTAAATCTTGACGCTTTTGATATGCTAGGAGATTTTCCTGAATTAGAAGTGCTGGATCCAAGTTCAATCTCGACGCACACTATGGTAAGTTAACAATGTTAATAATATGCATCCGAAGACATGTCTTTAAATTGTTCTTTGTTTCAGAAAAAAACAAATGTAACATATATAATATTAGGTGCATTGCATTATATTGAGTTCTTTAACTCCTGAAAAAGATGTTTTAGAGTTCACTGAAAAACAAATAATACTTATTAATTTCTATCAACAAAATTTTTTTTTACTATTTTTTACTTTTTATTTTACGTGCGCTTCAAATTATTTGAATTAAATTTTTTTTATTAAGTATATTATTAGTTTTTACAGTATTATTTAAATATCAATGAATTAAAACTTCACTTTTAATTTTGAAATTATGAGTACCTAAATTATTTGGAAGCATCTGTATGAATTATAACAAATTAATTAGTTCCTTTTCTACGTGACGTATTACAGGTATCCTGCGAAAAATCGCCACCAGAAGAGAAAATGCAAATGGACTGTAGTGGCGCGGGTGCTCTCAGCATTACGGATTATTCGCCAGAATGGGCTTACCCTGAGGGCGGTGTAAAGGTCTTAGTCGCTGGACCTTGGACTGAGACCTCTGATCAGTATACAGTCCTCTTTGATAATTTTCCTGTACCTTCAAAGTTGGTGCAGAATGGTCTACTTCGATGCTATTGTCCAGGTAGGTAAATCTATCATTATTTTATACATTTGATAACATTTTTTGTATTTAAATAATGTACAAGGGGATATTTTTTATATTATTTTGGTAGCAAACAAGCATACAGCCTCTCTAATGGTAAATAGAGTTACCGTTGCCTATGACGACGCGTTGGTAATAACAATAGTGTGATTTCTATAAGTAGTATCGCATATATTTGGTATTGCAAATCTTCATTTTGTACAATAGTTTACTATTCATTAGATGATATAAGACTATGACCCTGTTGTTGGTAGATACTTAAGATTAAAATAGTATACAATGCGTCTGTCACTTGCGGTTGATGTATGCAATATATTTGAATTTGGACAGTACAAGTACATTAAATGTAATTAAACTTGTAAACTTTACAAGCGGTCTAAAGTTGCAAATTGAGTTTGACCCTGGACTATTCTCGGATGTTCGGATGTAAAATAACTTATTGCTAAATTCCCAGTAGTATTCGTTCTAATTGAATACTTACTTTTATCATAATACCACTTTCTAGTTTAAAATTTACACTTTCTTAATGTAACTTAATTAGAAAATAAGTTAACGACCCATATCATGGGCGAAACAGTATATTCTGTTATGTCCATGGTACTGTCATGTCTTTAGGCAACAGTTACCACTTTCCATCAGGTTTGCCATTAGCTTGTTTGTCATTACAAGTTGCATAAAAAAAGTGTAAGTAAACGTCATTTTCAAGTCTTTCTCGGTACATATTTTGAAATTAATATTAGCATAAATTTTGACATAATTTTTTTACATTACTTTCAGCGCACGAAGCCGGTCTAGCAGCGCTTCAGGTTGCTCGGGGAGGTCGTGTAGTATCAGATACTGTGGCATTTGAGTATAAAGCAGGCCCAGTCCCGGTGCCTTCATCTCCGGCCTCTGCCCCATTACCGTCGCTGGATTTCAGAAGGTTCCTACTGCTGCAACGATTTCAGCGGCTCAATGGACGGTTACAAGTCAAAACTGAACCAGCAGATGATAATAATCAGGTATGTATATTTGATATATTATTAACCATGTGCCATTTTTTATATGGATAATAATGGAGTGGTAAGCCCGTTTCTGCTAACAGTGCTACGCTGGCGGGGTAGCACTGAGAAAGGTGAGGATAAAAGCAGCTCCGGTGGACCTAGAAAAATAGCATATTTCGTATTTTTCATAAATGTTAGTAGCATCCGTTACTTTGTTAACTATAATAATGTCACTGTGGAAAGGAAGTACAATCTAATTAAAATCTTGAAGTTAACATTTCTATAATAATTCGAATAAATCTTTTATCAAATAAACTCCTTTACAAATACTTTTGAATTATTTTTTAGTATGAATCTACTACATGCTTATTCTCTGTTATTATTATTTGTATTAATTTAAATGTACACTATCGAAAATTACATGGTCATTAGAAGGTAGATCCAAAATATCCTTCGCTATCATCTTATAATATTTAATACTGTTCCCATAAAAGACTTCTTAATAATTTCTCGATACTTCGTATGGCTACTTTAAATTTGTATCTAGTGTTAAAATCATTGGGATCATTATTTTTAAGAAATAGTTGAAGATTTCTGCGTATATACGAAATGTTTGGGTATATGTATCGTGAAGCTACGGTGAGAATATTTAAATAATGTTTACTAATTCGATTTGTATGTATATCTATATAATTTACTAGGTTTTTGCTTGCTACTTCGTATGCATGGATTTTAGAAGCAGGAAAACTTCTATTTATAAAAATACAAATTTTAATTTAGATCTTCAGAAACACAGCTGCATCCAATTTGAAGCAGTAGTTTCAACGTGACGCCAAATGAACAAACATACAGACAGATAGACTAAAAAAATATAATTAAAATTATCACATAATAATATCATTTTATTTTAAATATCTCCTACGTTTAGATATCGTTTGGTTATAATTTCATCATATGAGTATTACTAAGATTATAATTTTTTACCATTCCTTATTTCAGATCGAAGACGTCCAGATTTACTCGAATCCAAAATTCGAAGAGCGTCTAGTTACATTTTGTCGAACTTTAAGTTCAAGGACAGTTGGCCAATCTGAAGGTTTCACAACAGATTCGGGAGAAGATGGCTCCACGATACTGCATCTTGCTGCAGCATTAGGATATACAAAGCTAACGACAGTGCTTCTGAGATGGCGACAGGATGATAGTAATTTGGCCTTGGAGAAGGAAGTGAATTTAGGTGCACGAGATAGTGACAACTGTACGCCTCTGGTAAGTTCAAATAATTTTTGTTTTAGCTTTTATTAAGATTCCTTACATTAAATATTTTTTATATACAGACATCGTTTACTTATAATTTTATTACATTAATAATATATTGTTATATCATTTTTTTTATACCACTGAGGTGGCAAACAAGCATACGGCCCACCTGATCAATAGAGTAATGCAGAAAACAGCCGTCCTTTATAAACATCTCAAGAAATGTAGCTGTTTTATGTCTATAATTAATAAGTTCTCAATATGATGTTGTTATAAATTTTAAAATTATGAAGTTGATCTTTTTTTATAAGTTATTACTGTAGTTATAGCAAAAATCATCCAAATATTTATAGAAACTTTTATGTACATAGTAATAATTAAGTAATTAGAAATCAAGAAACAGAAAGCACCAACTGATCATTAAAATGTTTTTACATTTAAGATGGTAGCTAGCGCAGCTGGTCATGTAGAGACAGCAGTGGTGCTGGCGCGATGGAGTGCAGGCACTCGCAGTGAAGCTGGCGCAAGACAAGCAGCCGCAGTGGCACGAAGATCTGGACACATGAGACTTGCTGCGTTACTGGATCGGATACACCCGCCGCAGAAAGATGGAGTGTTCCTAAAACCTCACAGGTAAACAGGACTTTTATTAGCATTTATTGATAGCATTTTCGATCACGATGATGTTGATGACAAATAAAAGTTAATGTATACGGAGTGACCAGAATAAAAAATATATATGGTTTTTCAATCCCATATAATGTCATAATCCTATAGTACGCGTATATTACAATTCATAACAATTAGTTGAGTAAAAGCAGAAAAAGAAGTAACAAAGAAATAATAATGCTACTGCAAATTTTTATGTTTCTGGTGCAATAATGAGTAAATAAATAGTAAGTAAATAATAACACTTTCACATTTATAATATTAATAAAGATTAGATACTAAGAAGAAATAATGAAACACCAAGAAGAATGTACTATGAGTTAATAGATTTTACAATATCTTCCAAATATTTTTTTTTTCATTAATCTAGATAAATAAACACCATCTGTCGTGTATAAATTAAGTAGCTTCTAAAATGTTATATTAAAAAAATTAACCATTCCGTTAGGTTCTTTAATCAATAATTTCAAAATCTCGAATGAAAATCATTTCAAAA
The DNA here is from genome assembly GCF_026898425.1 of Galleria mellonella. Taxonomy (NCBI): domain Eukaryota; kingdom Metazoa; phylum Arthropoda; class Insecta; order Lepidoptera; family Pyralidae; genus Galleria; species Galleria mellonella. The sequence goes on from NW_026442157.1 coordinate 64,899, forward strand.
AGTTTTAAATTTAGAAATATTTTTCTTTTAAATTGCTTCTCTATTTTGCAGTTTGTCACAAAAAAGTCGTGCTGGTAGTTTAGAGAGCAATCTTGTTAAGCGACCCTCAATAGACAGCGGCATCAATATGGCAGACGCTTTCAGATCCAGTTCTGCTATTGATAAAGCTGATAATGGTTCTGCACGGTGAGAATTTTCTTTTTTTATATTACCCTGATTGCTGTGTGGTCCCGGCATAGAATGGGCCACCCCTTTCTTTCCCGTGGCTGCCATAAAAGGCGACTAAGGGAACTTAGTGGTTGAGGGATGAGCAGCAGAGTGACTCTCTTAAAACATCATAAGGCCTAATAAAACCCCTCAAAAGGGACAGGTTTATGCTCCTCTATGTATGTAAGAATGATAGACACGGAGATGCTGATAAACTGCTAAGTTTATCTGAGTTACCTGTACGGTCTATAGGTATAGAATATTTAACTCTTCTTTTTTGGCAAGTATGTGGCATTATGGTTTTTAGTTAAATCAAGATCTTGAGCATCTAATCTAAATATTAATATGTAAAAATAATAAAAAGCATTTTCGAGAGCAAAGTTTTAAATCTCACAGATGGGAAAGGAGCATGTCACTACCTCTTGATTCGGACACCTCAGAAGATAGTATTGGAGATTCAAAAATCGGAAGACGCATGGATCTAGCTCTTTGTAAGTTCTCATCCGTTTTACTTATTTTCACTCCATAGTCTATTCGATTTTCATTTGCTGATTTATTTATATCGGCACGGCGCCTGAATTTTTTGAAGGTTGATTGATGAAATTTGATTTTTCGCTACGATCGCTTCGGACGTCGACATTGGTTTTGGCAGCGTCGTCTGGGTCATTTCTGTTAAGCGAAATGAGTTCTTTTCTTCAATGCAGCGAATATTCGAATTACATGCGACAGCAATGTGATTCTACTTGCAAGATTATACACCTATTTCTAAACAATATGGATTATTTTTAACAATACGATATTGATGAGAATATTCAGAACAGACTATTGATTCTATTCTTTATCTAAGTTTAAAACAATGGTAGAAATTATATTTGTTTAAATTTTTAATTTATTGTAAAAATAATCAAAGGAATTAATTATTTGTACCGCTTAATTCTATACAAAGATGTTAGAGTAATAATAAATAATAAAGTAAAATTAAAACAAAAGAAAATAACAATCTAACACAATACTGAATGGGTATGAATATCTAGTTGACAAACTGTAAAGCGTGATCTAAGGGTAAAAAAGAAACGTAACGTAGGATAAAAATGAACGATCCGATGGTGAAGAGGTGAATGGGGAAAGAGTCGAAAGGAAGGAACTCAGTTCGTGCGGTGGTGAGAGTAGTCCCTGTCCAGGCGAGACGGCGTGGCGGCGCGCCGCCAGCCCGCTCATAGACGTGGAGTCGCTGTCCGACCGCTCCGCCTCGCCGCCGCCGCGCGCCGCGCCAGGTCAGTCACCCACACCGTTGCCGGTAATGCACGGGCGCAGCTGGACGCCACGAGCCAGCACTCGGCGGCGGGTAGTTAATGGTGTAGACGCTAGCTAAATACCTTTTAATGCTCACTGTGAAGCTATTGACATTGAATTGATCGAATTAGACGAAGAATATGTTGTAGTTGGAGAATTTATATCTAATTTGAAAAAGGAAAATGTAATTTAGAAAGTACTAAGTTAACTTGTTAATTTTAATTTTGTTTTGAAAGTACCTTTGGAATTTGTAACAGACTATGAAATCAGCTGTACATAAGCAGTATTAACAGCAATAAAGATTTTAAAGAAATGTAAGTTGCAGTTTGGTAATACAGAAAAAAAATATGTTGGCGATAAAAATACTGTAATTTTAGCAAACTTAATTATTAATTTAGCTTTCATTATATATATTAACTCTAATTTTAATATAATATATAACTACATTGAAAATATATTATCAAGCTGAATCGATGATCATTTACAAAGCTAGAATCCAAAAACTAATTGGCTATGGAGATTGCAATTAAAAACTGTTCTATACCATTTCATGGGAAAACTACCCTCCGCTCGTCCTATCTATTGATGTTGTAATTGTAGTAGTTGCATCATTGTTCTGGCAGTTCGTTGCTCTTCTTCTAACATATTATATTGTCTGTACCTTTGTCCTTTTCTGTCGCCAGTCTATAGCGCTGAACGTGAACACTGTATGTCGGTAGACCACTTGTAGTTCTTCTATATTCGTATCCTACCAAGAACGGAGATCCTATTTGTTGTTTGTATTAGAATCCTATAAGCTGAACCGACTTTGTTTTTTTGTTTTTATTTCAATTGTAATTCTACAAAGTAAAATCAAAATCGTTAGCATTTTTTTTTTGAAAGAGTAATATTACTGTGAAACAACATATATTCTGTAGAAATTTGCTTCGGAAAACAATAAAAAAATTGAGCCTCACATATTAATTTGACAATTAGATATTTCCTGATTCATGGTGAATAACGATTGAAATTGATTGACCGCACCTCCAATATGAGAGGCTTCAATTTCTTTTTCAATTTTCCGTTGCATGTTTCTTTAGTAAATATGTTTAGTTTCATAAACAGACAACTTTCTTATAAGGATGCTAACAATTTTAATATAACCCTGCACAAACGTAACGTTAACCGTTTTACGTAAATCTTAAATTTCGGTCTAGCTTTCTCGATGTTGTCCTTCGATGTCGCTTTCAATGGTTCGTATCGGTCTATCCACTATCACTTTACTTTCAAACATAGTCCAATTGATTGGCTTATTTACCTCTTCAAGTTCTATACACTTTAAGACTACGTTGTTTCAATACACAATTCTCAGTAATCAGTAACATGGACATTTGTATAACGTGACACGACACCGCATGCCAGCTAAACTGCTTGCATGACTCAATATTTATATTATGAAAGCTTTTTATGTGTAGTTAGTTTTGTAATTATTGGTTACTCTCTAAAGCAGGTAAGTTTGTATGGAAAATTGTATGTTTCAGTATTGTTTAATTAATCAATATTCAGAAAATTAAAAAGTCTAGTTTTTCTTTGTTATTTTGTTAAAATCTTTTGTTTTGGATTTAAATTGTAAATATTGTTAATTGATTTGTATTGAAGTAATTATAATAGCACGATAAAATATAACATGTTTCAATTTTGCTAATGAAAGTACTCTACAGCATTTACAGAAAATAAAGGGTCACTGCGAACATACAGTCATTTCTAAAGTAAAATCATGTGAATTTATTGAATTCTTGTTATACAATTTACTATTCTGTAATAGACTGCAGAGTACTTAAAAAAAAATTCTGTTTTCAAATTTTTAACAATTTTATCAAAGGTAAGTAAAAATATTATGTATTATGCTTTATGTAATTTAAGTGTTGTCTTATAGATAATAAACTTAAATAAAAATTTGGTGTTTATGGGGTATGATTTTAAGATACCATAATAACAAATTTGGTGAAAAACTTACATGGATATTTATAAAGATCACTGTGATCTTATTAAGTCATTAAAGAGGCAATAACTACTAATATAAGTGTAATTACAATATAATTTATACAGTCGATGAAAATATTGGCTCTTGTAAAGTTTTATTAGCATAGATCTAATTTTGAAAATAGTAACAAAATCTAATTCTTGGGTAATGTTATAAATTGATTTAAAAGATTTCAGATATTTTCTGATACAGAACTTACAGCACTAAGAGGATTCACTTCACAAAAACGTTTCAGGGGAGCAGGATGACCGCGTATTCACGTTGGCTGAGGAGATTATTGCAGCTATGCCTGATAGAATAAAGGTAAATGAATAAGATAAAATGTTTTAAAGATATATGAATAAAACTCGTTAATATAGCCGTCATGTTGTTTGTTAGTTATCTACTGTTAAACGTTATTTATATCGTTGTTTTTATTATCAAAGTTAGCTGATGCAAATCCTGAGGTATCTGCATCTATTAAATATGTGTAACACACTTGAAGCCCACAATTTCTCTAGCGGATTATCGTCCAACGTGTGTCTGAATTGCTTGTAAGAAAAAAAATATTAGTAATTTATTAACTGCTGCTATGTATGGTGAACATTGCTAAGGTGAACACCTATATTTTTCTTTCACGTAGTTGGATTTAAAGTTACTTTTAAATTTAACTGTAGTCCCAGATAAATTAGTTACATTTATATAGTCATAACGCATTGATATTTGTAATAAAAGGATGATTTAACTAACTATTGATGATGAATCCAAACGATGACATAAGTTTGTTATAAGTATAAAACTTATTACAATTTTTTTTAATTAAACTATTATTGTAGAACGAGAGTTCATCACTGCTTTCGGGGTGCGGATTAGAAGCTGGCACCGGAGGTGGTGAAGACACACTCATGGGCCCACTTTTAGATGACTCTACTACCTTCAACACTGAATTCAGTTTCGAGTTCTGCGATAACACATACAGGTTCATTTTTAATTCCAAATTTATTTTCAAATGCATTTTATATAAAGAATGCCAAAAATAAAAGAATGCCAGAAGATGAGCTAGATAAGATCAGTTGAATTTGGGCCAATGAATCGCCCTGAGAAACTCTCTGGTCGATCAGCCCAATCGGATTGTTAAATGTTTTACTAGTCATATATCTATACTTATATTATAAAAAGGAAATATTAAATTTTTTGTATGTTTGTTGATTTGTAATAAACCTTAAAACTGCTCAACCAATTTAAACACTTCTTCCACCAAAGAAATTTACCTCGTCAGCAAGTATCATAGGCTAAATATTTTATTGTAGTAATTAGCGGTTTTACTTCCATGAATGACAGTGTAACGAGAATGAGCCTGACTGCGTTCTTCGGTCCGCGAGCGAGACTAAGTAATCTATAAGTAAAGTTGTTTCCAAAAAGAGATTCCTATGAAAATTATCTTAATATAATCCAAGATATCAAAAATTTGTCTATTAATGTTAATGTAAAATACTACTTTATTTTCTATATCTATCCAAAGAAAGGTATTCCATTCATTCCTATTCTCATACATTCATATTCCCAGGGAGCCCATACTATCCCGAAACCATAAAGTTTAATTTCATTTATAAACATTACCTCAAAAGACACACATACGTACATATCTGTCACGCCTTTCTCCCATTAGAGTAGGCAGAAACAATGCAACACCAAATGCTTCGAATCAAACGAACGTCTTTCATTTCTTATATATATATATATATATATATATATATATATATATATATATATATATATATATATATATATATATTCTTTATTGCACTAAAACATACAGTAACAACAATAAGTTAAAACAATGTTAGTAAAGGCGAATTTATCTCTAAAAGAGATCTCTTCCAATCAATCTAACGCAGTGGCATAGGAAGTAGTGAGTGGGCAGTTTCTTCCACATTTATCAATTTTTTCATAACCGGTTGACTTAACACCGGGTAATTTGGTCCTTCTTCAGCACGTCGCCTATTTGGTCGACATACGTCTATATAGGATGGTCCCTACCGACATCTCCATTCATTCTTGCTCGATAAATCTCTTTCATAACCCTTGCATCCATCCTCTCCAAATGGCCAAACCAACACAACATTCCCTTTTAAATTTTTGTCACTATATCGTCTTTCAGTCCACACTTTTTGGAGTACGGTTTAAAACAGCTTTTAAGGTAATAAAGAGACTAAATGCTTTCCAACAGGTATTGTGGCGGGTCTACCCCGTGTTCATCAGGATCGGTATCACCAGGCTCCGCGCTGTCACCACCGCCGCCGTCACCTCGACCGAACTCTGTGACTGCTTCTTCAGCAACGCTGCAGGAATTCCTTAATGCCACACATTTTTCTAATTTAACACTTAACGGTAAGACTGTAGGCCAAACGACTACCTCAATTTATACATATTAACTAGGTTTTACCTGCGACTTCGTTCGCTTAATAGGTTAACGTAAGAATTATCTGAATAGAGAATTATATAGCCAATTATGTGAGTAGCAGCCGAAGGATTTAAAACAAATCGAAATTATTTGATACAATTTATTAAAAATCTTTTTTTTTATGCAAATTAGAATGACAGACAAGCTGACGGCCCACCTGATGGAAAGTAGTAACCGTCGCCTATAGATTATATAGACATGAGCAGTACCATGGACATAACAGAGTATACTGTTTTGTCCATGATAGCACCCATGCGTTGCCATTCCTGACGACTCAGGTTTATTCCATATATATATATATATATATATATATATATATATATATATATATATATATATATATATATATATATATATATATATATATATATATATATTACATTAAAGATTTTTTTTTAATTAAACTAGATGATTTTGTCGATGTTAGACAAGAAGTGCTTGTTGCCGAGGGGCGTTGATGCCATCACGCGGACTGCTTGACGTCAATGCTGGGCACATTCTGCTGCATGTGGATTATCCAAAAGTCCATGTGTTTAATAAATTTTTAGGGTTTTTTTTTAATAGATTATAATGAAATAGTAACCCCGCCTGCGCTAATGGTATACGCTGGCGGGGCACCAGTGAGGGATGATTAGTGAGAATGAAAAGGCAGGTCAGTTAGCCCATCGTGACTAATTCAACGATAAATTAGTCACGATAGTTTCCAGCGGGAAGCGCGTGGAGGTCGGCCCGATAGGATATATTGATAGCAATAGGGACTAACCTTCCCATTACTAGCAATCCCTCCCCCCCCACACACACATTTTTGGAGTTACCCGTGCTCAGCAGTCCTCGTGCCTTATAATTTCGTAACAAACCTATAATTCAATATAATGCCCATGGCCACTTTTTGCCATCGGCAAGGAGTTCATCCCCATATCCTACAGCCTAAATGGTTGCGTACAGCGTGGTTTCAGAGATGTTTCCTCCCACGAACACTCAGGTTATGTATGGTAATGAGCTCCCTGTCGGGGTTTTTCCAAGAGACTACAGCGTGGAGTTCTTCAAAAGGGGGGTAAAGAGGTTTCTTCAGGGTCGGCAACGCGCCTCTGTTTGCCGCCTCAGTGGTATAAAAAAAATTAATGATCTTGTTTATCAGATCGAGAACAGCGGGAGCTGTATTCAGCAGCAATAACGATTCAGAAGGCGTACCGTCAATATAGAGGGCGCCAGTTGCAGCGACGCGCAGCGGCCGCCGCCATCACCATACAGAACTGCTACCGTCGATATAAACAGGTGATGGATGATGAATCCATTGTCACTCTCATTCGACCTTCTAATTGTCCTTATTTCAGCATTAATCAATTCCAACAAAACTTGGTGACCTTTTCAACCGACTTCAAAAAAGGAGGTTCTAAATTCGATTTATTTTAAATACACATTGCTGTGGTCACGTGACCACGACGTGGTGCAGTCTAGAAGATAAGATAGAGAAGCAGGTATGTAGGTACTATTTACCTGTAAAAGCTTTTACATTGCGTTAAATTACGATTGTGTATATGTATATTTAAAATATCGATATATTTTTATATGTTTGTTAACTCTTACTCATTACTCAGTACTTCGGCCATGTCATCCGTAATGAAAACTGTATGGAACGACTAACTGTCCAAGATTCAGTGCAACATAAATGTTCTCGAACTGTATGGAACTGTAATTGTCCAAGGTTCAGTACAACGTAAATGTTCTCGGGGTAGATCACCAACGCGATGGACCGACACAATGTTTTAATTATTATAAATTCTATTAAAGCTAACAATAAAATATCTTTATGTATACAGTTTGCATATTTGAAGCATATGCATGCAGCGGCAACTGTAATACAACGCGGATACCGTCTAATGCGAGCGCGGCGACAGGCTGCAAACAACACGCCTATCAAGTAAGTTTTTTTTATTTTTTTTCTGCAACTTAGAATGGCAAACAAGCTGACGGTCCACCTGGAAAGTTGTAACAGTCGCCTATAGATATGAGCAGTACCATGAACATAACAGAGTATACTGTTTCGCCCATGATATCCCCCATGCGTTGTCATTCCTGAGGACTCAGGTGTTATTCAGAGGAATAACACCTGTACCATGTAAATTTATTGCAAGTGGCAATTGCAAAGTCATTTAAGAATTAAAAAAAATATATAAATGCATATACACAACATACAACTTATCGCCGTGTGGTCTCGGCATAGGATATGCCACCCATTTTCTTTCCCGTGGCTGTTTTGAGAGGCAACTTATGGAGGGTGAGAGATGTGTAGCAGCATCTCTCTTAAAATATCTCCAAAGCCTACCTGCTGTTGCCAATCCGTCTGCCAAACGTGGCAACTACTAGCAAAACCACCCAAAGGGGAGGCTTAAGTTCAGCAGTGGACAGTTAAAGGCTGATAAGAAGAAGATAAGAGAAATATATAAATATTTTTGATCCAAACAGTTATTGTACAGCGTCGTCTAATCTCGAACTACTCGTAAGTACAGCTTGTAAACAGCTGCATTGCTTGCACATTCTTTTTAGAAATTGCATTCTGAATGGGCGGTAGAATTATAATAAATGGCTATTCAAAAATGCATAAATTTAAGTTTACTTGAATAAAAATATTTCTTTCTTTTGTATGTGTAGATAACTGATGTACATAGCTGATAGATTAAGTTATAAAATGACTATTCAAAGATGTTTAAATTTAAGTTTACTAGAACAAAGGTATTTCTTTTAATTTATGGGTAGATAACTGATATACATAGTTGATATATTAAATTATAAAAATGACTATTCAAAAGTGTTTAAATTTAAGTTTACTAGAACAATGGTATTTCTTTTAATTTATGGGTAGATAATTGATATACATAGTTGATATATTAAGTTATAAAAATGACTATTCAAAAATGTTGAAATTTAAGTTTACTAGAACAAAGGTATTTCTTTTAATTTATGGGTAGATAACTGATATAAATAGTTGATATATTAAATTATAAAAATGACTATTCAAAAGTGTTTAAATTTAAGTTTACTAGAACAATGGTATTTCTTTTAATTTATGGGTAGATAACTGATATACATAGTTGATATATTAAATTATAAAAATGACTATTCAAAAGTGTTTAAATTTAAGTTTACTAGAACAATGGTATTTCTTTTAATTTATGGGTAGATAACTGATATACATAGTTGATATATTAAGTTATAAAAATGACTATTAAAATAAGTTTAGATTTAAGTTTCATCATTATCATCATATCAGCCGTACTGTCCACTGCTGAACGTAGGTCCCGCCATAAGGGGAGTTCTGCCAGTAGTTGCCACGCTTGGCAGGCGGGTTGGCAACCACAATAAAGTTTTAAATTTAATTGATAATTGAAGTTTACTTGAACACGAATATTTTTTTCTTTCTATGAGTAGATAATTAATAAATATAGTTAATATATTAAATTATTCATAGAGTAATTCAAAGAGACATATGCAAAAACAAAAAGGCAAATAATGAGGATGCAGCATGAACTTTTTTGTTGTGTGTTATTTAAAATGTTTATTTTCAAGCAGAATTTAAAATATTTGTAATGCACAGAAGTTCATATATTTATTCTTTCATCCAGAAGGACATATTCCCAGCGGCGTCAAAATCAGGCAGCAAGAAAAATTCAGCAATTTATGAGGCAGTCAAAAATAAAGTGAGTACAGATCTTTTTTTGGTTTTCTTTTTCATTTAATAGTTTCCTGTCGCGTCGCTGCAATTAATTTTCTTTGTTAATGACATAATATTTAAATTTAGATATATAAAAGAGCGTGCTGATTGACTGGCTGGGCTGACCCATATGTCAACGCACAGCTGAAACCGCTGAATCTATTAAATTCAGCGTTTTGAAATTTTGATGATATTTCCTTTATAGGTAAATAATAAGAAAAAAATTGTGAAAATTCAACCCTTAAGGGGGTAAAACGGGGTTTGAAAATTTGTATGGAATTTCGTCAGTTTATAAATTAGACACGTGAATTATTATAGAGCAATAAAATCTAATGTCACAAGTGAGCAAAACCGCGGGAAAAGCTAGTATCTTTATATTATTAAACATAAGAAGAAAAGGCTATTGTATTGGAGTTGTGTTTATTTAAAACAACTGTATGGTCGATCTCCACGCGGTCGTCTCTTAGAAACCTTCGTGATAAATTCTTATTTCTAGTGAATTATGCACAATGATGCAACAAAAAATGTAGCTATATGTATATATAGTTATGTATATTTTATTTACAGTAACAGGAAATATATATATATATATATATATATATATATATATATATATATATATATATATATATATATATATATATATATATATATATATATATATATATATATGTGTGTGTGTGTAGGTAGTTTTGTGGGGCTTTCAATAGCTTTATTTGATTTATTTTATAGCTGACTTATCGGCCAATGAGACTTTGTAGGACATTTAATAGATTCCTGTCCCATTCGTGTTTCTGTTGATAACTACAGTGAAATTGTCTTGGTTAATTTTTCTACAATCTTTGTAATATAATTTTTCTAGGATTAGGCCTGCTGTCAAAAATAGTTTGTTAAGACGCCAAAGGATGACAAACGGACTCAATGTCACATCCCACTAATATTACCAACTAGTTATTTGCTTGCCTCTTCTATTTGCGTGAAAAATTAGATCACTAATTTAATCGCCATGTGTGTCCCGGCCATTCTTATTTTTTTTTAGCCGTTAACTGTCCACTACTGGACATAAATCTTCTCCATAAGGGGTGTTTTGCTAGTATTTGTCACGCTTGGCAGGTGGTTTCGCAACCGTAGTTAGGCTTTTAGAGATGTTTTAAAAGGGACGCTACAACCCATCCCTCGCCTTCCCTTAGTCGCCTCTTACGACACCCACGGGAAAGGAAGATGTAGCCCATTTTATACCGGGATCACACGGCCAAAATAAAAGATCTTCGGGAATATTTTTAATGGCGTAGAGTAAATATAAGTCAAAATACGATATGTTCACTCCTATATTGATTTGAAGCAAATATCTCGTTATTATTTATTTCATAATGATATATATTCTATCTAATATATAAATATTGTTGAAATATATTTGGCAAATATAAATTGTCCTCTAGAATATAATTTTATTTCTACTATTCAATATAAGTACGTATATTTTACAATTCTTGAAATGATAAAAAGGAAAAAAATACTTTACATAGTTTTCTGTCATAGAGCAGTAATTTGTGATATTGCTTTCGAGTCTGAAGGTGGTCTCAAGAATGTCTTTATATTATACTAGCTTATATATATATTTATATGTATAAGTTACCACTCAACTAAAATATACTGATTACGTAGACCAAATCGCAGTTAAAGATTATATAAAATGTAAGATATACGAATAAAGGCTTCATTCGTTTAGTATTATACAAAATTTACTTTGTGATTATAATAAAATCACCAGAGGGAGACTTTGTACAAAAGTCGTTTGCTTGGTCACTTCTTTCCCATTCGTGTTTTTACCGTGATGCAGTTATTTGCATAGCTGTGTTTCGGTTTGAAGGGCCGGATATGGCAGTGAATTTCCAGGGTACAGAGGTATAACACCTGAGTCCTCAGGAATGGTAACGCATGGGGGTATCATGGGCGAAACGGTATACTCTGTTATGTCCATGGTACTGCTCATGTCAGTAGGCGATGGTTACTACTTTTTATTAGGTGGAGCGTCAACTTGTTTGTCGTTCTAAGTTGCATAAAAAATATCTTGATGCATCATCTTTAAGTGGTATATTTCATTGGTGGCCTTCCTTTTGAAATCCACGCGTGCGATGTAGCGGGAAATAAGCTAGTAAATAATTTTAATGAAGATATATCCCGGTCACGTAGACGAATCCGTGGAGCAGAAACTAGTAATAGAGTCTTGCCGATTTTTTTTACAACACAGGGGGCAAACGAGCATGCGGCTCACCTGATGGTAAGTGACTCCCTCTGCCCATGATCACCCATAACACCAACGGCATTACAGGTGTGCTGCTGGCCTTTTAAAAAGAAATATGTTATTTTGTCGTATCGGTTCGGAAATATTGCTGCTGGAAATATTGCCGCACGCGTGACATCCCTGGCCCTCTAGACAAGTGGCAAGCGAATTCGTCGATGGAATCGACTTCGCTAGCTAGTCCGTGAGACAGAGTGAGATAGCAACGCCGGGTGACTCATTCCAACTTATGGACTCGTTAGCGATGTCGATTCCATCGACGAATTCGTTTGCCATTTGTCTAAAGGCCCTGGTATTGCAGGCGTTCATAGGTTACGGTAACCGCTTACCGTCAGACGGGCTGTACACTTGTTTGCGATTACCATAGTAGTATAAAAAATATATATGTATATCAAACAAACCTAATTGCTACAATAATAGGGTGTTTTCTACGTAACGGATACGAATAATTGGTAAAGTTACCATTACGTCTAACTGTATCTAATTTTCCAGCACCGTGAACACATTTTATTAGGTCTCTATCCTTCCAATATGTTATTGAATACGATATGTGTTCGCAAAAAGATATTTCCAGTATATGTTATTTATTATAATAACGCTACTATTGATATTATTCGGAAAGTGGAAATTCTATTGTGATTTATAGAAGGAATAGGAATGATTATTTCTTAAAAAAAAAAAAACTAACTTTTGTATTCATTTATTTAATTATTTACTCTTTATTGCAATACATAAAAGAATAGTATATATATATATATATATATATATATATATATATATATATATATATATATATATATATATATATATATATATATATATATATATATATATATATCGCATATTTGCTCGCATGAATCAGTATATAAAGTACCTTATGTGCTAAGTTAGGACATAACCTACCTGTGTACCAAATTTCATACAAATCCGTTTAGTAGTTTTTGTGTTAAAGAGTTACAAACATTTATCCATACAGTTTTACAAACTTTCGTATAATATTAAGAGGATAAAAAATATTTTTACGTAACTCAGTAGTAAAATTTTTTAAGTAAACTATTAACTGTGAACTATGAGTAAACTATTATTTTAATAGAATTGTGACTACCAATTATTCTATGTCTAATTATTCTAGCTATCCAATGATGTCTATCTTTTTTTTTTTTATACTACGAGGGTCGCAAACAAGCATACAGCCCGTCTGATGGTAAACGGTTACTGTAACCTATAGACACATTGCCGACCCTGAAGGAACCTTTATATACCCTTTTTCATATTAAATATATTTCATAAAATATTAAATTACATTTAACATTCTTTATTGCGCTAAAATACATTTTAAAACAAAAAGACAACATACATTCCGATTAATAGAACCATTCAAAGTCATTGGCAACTTTTAAAAATATTTTTCAGCTTAACTTTGAACCGTATTATTGTTAAAAAAAAACTTATTTTTATATAGATCTAGTTTAATTTTTAACTATAGACATTCTTCACAAAAACCTCATTTTGTTAGTTGACCCGTTGAAAGTACTAAATTATTTAGCCGAAACTAATAACGTAGTAGTGCCATCACAATTTTTTTTATTATGGCCAAAAATGCTTTTGAATAGAATCAAGATATAAGAAATATATAGCTTATTGTAATATTGTACCCCATAATTTCAAGCGTACACTGGGAAAGTTCTCGAGAGGATCGTATCGCGTCGTTCCTTTTCCTATTATATATATGTATGATGTACGGTATGATACATATATTACGCTGTACAATATGAGCGTTACATAACAAGCTGAAATCTGTAATTGTATTGTGAAATAGTATAATTTAGAATGAATGAAAAAGCTCTTTATTACCCTCAAAGAATCATACATAATACACAAATAATATGTTTATTTTTTATATTTTTTTATACAACTTAGAATGGCAAACAAGCTGACGGTCAACCTGATGGAAAGGTAACTGTCGCCTATAGACATGAGCAGTACCATGGATATAACAGAGTATACTGTTTCGCCCATGATACCTCCCATGCGTTGCCATCCCTGAGGACCCAGGTCTTATTTCTCTGCACCCTGTAAATTGTACATAAAAAATACTTTTATTTTATTTATACTATACTGTACATACTAATACTACATAAAAAATATGACAGAAGTAAGCAACCAACCTACTGCTAGAATATGCTCCCTTTATAACCAATTTAATACGAAAGTAAAGGACTTCGACATTTTCCATGATTCACAGCGTACCTTCAAATATAAACTATTAATTTGCATTAAAAACCATTACACTATCTGGGTGTCTTCTGTCTCTTTTTTGCAGTATTTTTGTAAAATAATCTAAGTAATTATATATTTCTAGTTATTTTTATTATTATGTAGCTAATGCTATGTACATCTTTAACTAGTGTGTATATATTGTATGTATATATGTTCATAGTATATATGTAACACTATCGTGTTACGTATATACTATAAATAAATAAATAAATATACAAAGACGAGCTTCATTTCTTCCATAAACAGACGCGGTCTAGTGTTTATATATATGTAATATATTATGCTGTTACACTACATTACTTTTTAGTATTATATACTCCATCGCTACAATACAATTTCCCTCACGACATCAGATATATTGCGTTATAGCAACCTGACTCAAGTTATGTAATGTAGGATGGAATAGAAACCACTAACATCCTTTTAAGAGTGTGAAATTGTATATTTTTGCCATAGAAAGTTGCGTGAAAGAATTTTCACCCATACTAAATTGACGTGTTTTTTTTTTGATGTGTGAAAATGGATGGTAACCCCGCCTGTGCTAACGGGATATGCTGGCGGAGCACCAGTGAAGAGTGATAGTTGGGAATGAAAACAGGCCAGTTAGCCTATCATGCCATCATGATGAATTCATCAGGAATTAACCATGATAGTTTCCAGTGGGAACCGCGAGGAGGTCGACCTGATTGGGTATATTGCTAGCAATGGGATTCTCAGTCTCCATTACTAACAATCCCTTTCCCTCCAAATTGATGTGTATGTGATGTATCCGGCTCGAAGGACCTCGAAGTATTGTTTTTAAACAATAAAACTGATATAATAGCTATTAATAATAAAATAATACTTAAAAGTCTGATATCAGTTTATTACTTTAACACTAATTACTGATATACATATTTAAGTTTTTTTTTTTATGCAACTTAAAATGGCAAACAAGCCGACGGCCTACTAAATAACTAAATAAAAAATTAGCCGCTATTTTAATTTACACAGGTATATTAATTTACAAGCAATTTATATTATATCAGGAATAATAGTTCCCAATTGAAATTTAAAAAATGAAATTTTAATCCAATTACTTAAAGAATAGTGCATTTTGTTTGGATTTAAAAAAAAATATCAGCTAAACGTCAGATTAGTTATTTAAATTTAGATGCGTATATGATACTTGTTGCTCCATTTGTATAATTTAAAACTTAATTACAAAATAATTAACAAAAACTACAAATCAGTTTTAGCGACATCTAGTGTCATAAAATTTTGCTTCCTCGACAATTACCTCGCCACGCCGGCATACACAAACCACCAGTGTATGCCGGCTGAAGAACCTAGCGACCCGAAGGTCGTCGCCTCCGGAGTTGAAGCCGGGGTAGTGGGGTATACCCCGAGGCCCCTACCTCGCCCGCCCACTCTTCATCTGGCGGGCATGAGAAGCCCTTGTTGATTGATTGACAATTACCTTAATTGACATCAAGTTATATAGTTTTTAAAACTATTATTTATTTTTGACGAAAACGCTTTAATTAACGGTTTTTTTAAGAAGGATACATCTAATATGTTAATAGATCAATGTAACAAGAAATCACCACGGGAACGCGGAGTCATTGATTATATATAATATAACAACTTAGTGTAATAACGTCGTCGAAAAGATAAAGTTTTGGGATTCCGACTTTGTGAAATTTTAATAAGAAAGTTATTTCTTGCTGAGTTACACTGAAAATGATGGCTTTTTAAGTATGATCATATTATATTTTCGCCGGGCGCATCGCTCCATAGATTAAATTTTAACATCGTCATCCTGCCTCGCGGATGTAACAATGTACTATACGAACTAGATCATTTGGCTCTAGATGGAGTATCTCATAACAAACGCTTTTATAAAAACAGATCAACGTATAAATAAGTTTGCTAACGTAACAATTAGATGGGAATTCTCTTCGTATGATTTCTTCTCATTAAAAACAAAAACTTAACCATATAGGTTAAGGTTAAGTTGATAAATAAAAATGATCCAAAATACTTACGTCTGTTTGAAAGAATGGATTTTTTTTTTATCTGTGAAAATGGGATGGTAACCCCGCCTGTGTTATCGGTATACGCTGGCAAGGTACTAGTGAGAAATGGTAGGTGAGGATGAAGGCGGGTCAGTTTTTTTATCGGTGAAAATGGAATGGTAACTCCGCCTGCGCTAACGGGATACGCTGACAGACCACCAGTGAAGGGTGATAGATGAGAATGAAAACAGGCCAGTTAGCCCATCATGATGAATTCATCAGGAATTAACCATGATAGTTTCAAGGGGGAACCGCGGGGAGGTCGACCTGGTTGGGTATATTGCTAGCAATGGGATTCTCAGTCTCCATTACTAACAATCCCTTTCCCCCCGAATTGAAGTATTTAGCGTTCAATTGTTTGTGCCTATTCTAATGGATAGGCAGGCGTGACAGATATGTATGTATGTATGTATAATATAATACAAGATTAACGTTGTAGTTCGTCATCACCAGAGGGAGACTTTGTATAAAAGTCGTTTGTTTGAGAACCTCTGATCCATTCGTGTTCCTACCGTGAAGCAGTTGTGTTTGCATGGCTGTGTTTCGGTTTGAAGAGTGGGATATGGCAGTGAATTTACAGGGCACAGAGGAATAACACCTGAGTCCTCAGGAATGGCAACGCATGGGGGGTATCATGGGCGAAACAGTATACTCTGTTATGTCCATGGTACTGCTCATGTCTATAGGCGACGGTTACCACTTTCCATCAGGTGGGCCGTCAGCTTGTTTGGGATTCTAAGTTGCATAAAAAAAAGAAAATCATTGGAATACTTTAAATATAATAACTGTATGTTGCTATAAAGTTTTCAAACTGCCAGTTTGTGAAATTCTTTATATATTCTGATGGGACTTCTTTCTAATAATGAGTTTTTAATAAACAAAAATTGTATCCCTAAATATTTTCCATTATCGTAACCATTAGATGACTTTCAAGTCCGATTATAAATTAATTAGAATCCATTGAGCTGTGTTTTATCCTCATTAAATAAATTAATCCTTTTTAGTTTTTTTTTTTTACTTTATTCTGTAAAGAAAATATTTTCTTTAGTCAAAATTGATTTAGTTCACGTTTTATCTAGCAGTTTAATTTGTCAATGGAATCGTCGAATTTTTTTTTTATACAACTTAGAACGGCAAATAAGCTGACGGCCCACCTGATGGAAAGTGGTAACCGTCGCCTATAGACATGAGTAGTACCATGGACATAACAGAGTATACTTTTCCATCTCAAATAAGCTGATCAAACCTTTATATAACTAGCAAATAAAACTTTTGGGGTGTATAATGACCACTTTCGATGTTTCATATAGAATTTTAAAATGATCCTACGCAGTCTATAATAGATACTTTGAGTGTTTCATATAGTGTATTAAGAGGATTTCCGTTTCATTTTCTATTTTATTTTTGTCACGTTTCAGTTGAAATTTGCAAAATGTGGTTGTTTATATTGAATTAGCGATATCTATGTCCGATTGCGGAATTGCTGTGAACTCTATAATTGGTTTTAGCGCTGGTTACTTATTATGATAGACGTTCAACAGACAAAAACTGATTGACAGAATAAGTAAAGGCGAAAAAGACAGAAAAAAACTATAGATATAATTTTCAAAGAGAATTTTTTTTATTTTTTCCCGTCACGCCTGATTGTCGACCGTTCCAAGTTTTCACAAATTAAAAATGTTATTAAATAAATAAGTTATATTTATAAACAATAAATTACGGTTTTCCATTATACATTTTTTCTAGATAATTGCTAATTTGATTAATTATAATAAATTTTCCAGCGAAATGTGGCAATGCAAATAATGGCAAATTTTTCATTGCCACATTTCGCTAGAATAATGAGAACTTTTTTGTGAATGTTCTAATATTAATATTAACTTGAAAATACATATCTGACATAGCTATTTAATAAAACTAGCTAGAAATAAAATTATTCTAATTTGTCTACATATGTCTACATTAACCGATTAAGAAGTTTTAAAATTATAATTAATTGTGCTGTTTTGTAGTGCAATGATACTCTGCAAAAACTGTGTAAAATAATTTTACAAAATGATTAAATTGTTGTTAAAAAAAAATCCGATCAGCATAACCAGTTACCTTAATTTAAAAATTTTAAAACCTAAACTAACGAATCAATTTGCATAAAATACCAATGGGACCAATTTGTAAGTAAATTCTTTTAGATAAAAGAAAAATTTACCAAATCGGTATGGGACTGACGGAATTGTGAGCTAACAAACTTAAAAAAAAAATACAATTGCATTGCGAACTTCCTTCTTTGAGAATTCGATTGAAAAGTGGTCATTTTAGATCCCGTTTATCTCTAGTAAGATTGCACTATCATAATTACGAGTAAGAAGGAACGAGAAAGCGTATCTGGTGTTTCATTCACTCACGCTTGCGGTAAGTCGATACTATTTAGAATTGGTAAATCGTCCCGTTGTTAGTGGATTGCTAAGGAGTTTTCTTTATAGGGTACGTATCCAATTAGGTCGTCTCCCTTCCCTCATAACTCCAGTTATCTGGACGCTAAGGGACTCTAAGCAACTATATTTACTAATCTAAATTTGTTCTAGCGACTCTTATTGGGACATTGTCTCTAAATTGATTATACGTTAGGGATAAATCAAAGAAGACTGGAAATGCCTTTGTAATTTTGTTTTTGTATAAAAACTAATCTGATTGATCGCCGTATGGTCCTGGCATAGAATGGCCTATCCCTTCGTGGGTGTCATAGAAGACAACTAAGAGAAGTTAATGATAGATTGATTTTGCCAGTAGTTGCCACGCTTAGCAGGCGGATTGGCAACCGCAGTCAGGCTTTAGAGATATTTTAAGAGGGACGCTACTGCCCATCCCTCGTCCTTTAATCGGTTCTTATGACATCCACGGGAAAGAAAAACATAAACCGTTTTTATATTATTCAAAATAATATAAAAATATAAATATATTAAAACGGCCGTCTGGATAAGTCGCCAATAACAACTAATGACTATTCTCAGCTTTTCACGGATGCAATTTTTGTCAAAAAGGGTCAATCCCTAGCGAATACGTCACAATGAGCCAACTTACCAGACTTCACCTTTATAGTTTTATCCACTAGCGTAAAATGACATCATCGTCATCATTTCAGCCATTATCCGTCCATTGCTGGACATAGAACTTCTCCATAGACTGCTATAAGGAACGGTCCTAAGCTATCGCTGTCAATGCTGTAATTTATCTAACCTTTCTGACTAAATTGACAGCATAGCCGGAAATAGCATTCTAATATCATCCATAAAAAATACATTGACTACTTGATTTTTTTTTTCAAAAAGTATTATTTTTTCATGCCAGCACATGGGAAGAGTTTTCCACAAACGTAAGTCTTCTATGTGATGTAACGCAATAATAAATAGTGTAGACCCCACATTATTTTACGAAAGACGCTCGATCAAACAGTATATATAACACTTTGAAATTTTGGTTTAATTTTTAATGTCAATAAAATATTGTTGACGTTCTAAATTGAACTTTCACAAGTTTGTCATTAAATTGAATTTACTTCATTCATTTTAAGAAATTTTCTTTTTGGAAATCTAATATTACAGTTTAAAGAACTCTCTCTTATATAGATGGAGCAATGCGTTCCAAATTTGATGTAATTGTTCGGGACATGCCAAAGCCGTTGGATCACTGGCTGTTCTATATGCTATGGTGGTATAATCTAAATCAATCTGTCGCTGGCAGGTTGCAGAACGCACGAGTCGAAAGCGTGAGGGAGGCCCTGCGCTCGCCGGATGCCCACCAAAGCTCGTCGCAGCGCATCATCAGTACACCGCCCACTCCCAATAGGTAAATCGCATTCAATTACTAATATTAGAACACATGCATAATTACATATACACACGCAAACGTGGATGCATCCACACGCACGCAAGCAGACACGCACGCACGCACGCACACGAGCACACACGCACGCGCGTGCCCACGCACGTATACACACATACACATACACACGCGCGCGCGCTCGCGCCCGCACATATACATACACACGCCCACACACACAGAGAGACGCGCGCGCACACACACATTATTATACAGAGTCTACTTCTTATACATACATACCTCTTACATTACTATAAAAATTAATTACTTTATGTACATACATTACATATCTACCATTCTTATATTTTTTTTCTAATTAAATTCGTTGTGGGTTGCTAGACATCCGTAGATAGTCGCCGGGACTTACATGGGCTTCACTGGACAATATCAATTGTATGCCCCTATTATTCCTGGCTACATACTAGACACAATTGTTGAAATGTATGGTCAGATTGTACCGATGGCGTAATCTCATACACAATACGTGTGTAAATGTTAATTTTCTATGGTTTATTAATAAATATTGTAGCTGTAGTCGTGACACGATTTTATCGAATCTTTATAAGAAGAAGATCGGGGGTAAACTTTGTAGAAAAGTCGTCCGCTTGGGGTTCTCTTGGTGCTTTGGGTGTGTTTTGGTTTGATTATTAAGATTATTCCTCAAAAAAAGACACGAAACCAGTTATTTTGACTTAAAAACTAAACTACTGTACCGATTTTGATAAAATTTCTACGAGTCCAATCTGCCAGTATATCCTTTCAGATAAAAAGAGAAAATTTTAAATACTTCTTTTTTAAAGTCGGTTATAATACATACATTACCCATATCGTATGGGTATAGGTACGGAGACATTACATAAAATGGCAACGTATGAGAAGTACCTTAGGAGAATTCTGTAACGTTTGTGTGTATAGGCGATTACTCCTCTCCATCAGGTAAGCCGTCAGTTTGCATGTCATAGTAATATAACAAAAAAACAAAATAGCTAAGGCTATTTAAAATAAAGGTGTCTCTGAAACGATTTTATGGATGATAAGTAAATCTTTATTTCAAAACCCATAATCATGGTGTTTGGACACTAAACAAAATTAAACATGAAAAATAATATGTCGCTAGATATGAAACTTGTATGTTTTATTAATTATTTTGTAATTAAAGATAATTTCAATCAAATTTTTTAATTGGCGAGTGTTTTTATTTATTTTTTACTGATATAGTAATAATTGATTATAATTTTTGTCTTTATTCTCTTATATTATACAACTTTGTAAAAAACACACACACTAACAAGAAACATTACGATTTTGTGGGTTATAATCCATTTAGGAAAAGATCACGCATTTAAATGGTACTTCATATTCATACATAATAATAAAAAGTACTCGCCAATTTAAAAAAATTATTTCAAATTATCTTTAATAATAAAATAATCAACATAAACCACTAATCTCGATACCAACGCCATCTAGTACTCGTATTTCTTGTCCAATTTTGTTTAGCCACCGACCACCTTAATGTGCAATTTGATTTGGTCCATAACAACTCTTAAATGTATTTCTTTAAAGTTATTTCACGAAAGTCATTAGCAGTAAACTTTAAGATCGTACATTTTGGAGCATTCGCTTGGGAATTGTCGAGATAAGACTTGAGGAATTAAGTTTAAGTACAATTCAATGTATTAAGATACAATTCAGGATTCGATTTATTTTAAAAAAGAAAATTACAAAATACAAAAGAAACTGACGAAGATTTACTTCTACACAATTTCAATTTAATATAACAATAGAAAAATATGTATTTTTGGAATTTAAGTATAAAATAAATATGAATTCTATGTTGGTTTAATTAAATTATACATATTATAATCATATCTATCTTTAATATTTCTTTAATAATTATTATAATCATTTTTTTTTACCAAATTTATTTAATTAATTGTAACACTTGTTTAAACTTTACACATTATATTTACATTTAAATTTTTATTTATTTATTTAACTTCCATGTACACAAAGGTACACATGACTAACATAACACCTAAAGGCGTTCTTTACTAGCCAATCATGAGGCAAACGGAGATCTTGGTAGCAGTGCTTTAAAATAAATATCTTTATTTTTTATTATTACTAATTTATTATTAAAGATTTTTTTTTATTATTGTAATAAAATAAATTTTATTTTAATAATGCTGTTTTATCTGCAAAATGTTTTATTTTTAATTAGTAGTATTTTTCTAGGATCGTGGACTACTTAGCACCTGAATCACCAATGAACGCTGATGAAGACCTGTTACTTGAGCTTCTGTTTAAAATGTGACCCGGCGCCTTCAATCGTTAGGATTATATAAAAATCTCTCATTTTGTTTCTATTCAAATTCTCCTGTGTGTTGAAATTTAGAAAAACTATAGTCGATTCGTTTAAATTACTTTGTATTTTGGCTTTACAACATAGACACTCTTTTGACAAAGCCTTCGTGATATTTACTGCCTTCACTTGTCTAATACTTAATTGATCTTAACACTCTACCTTTGTGAAATTTATTATATATATATATATATATATATATATATATATATATACATATATAAGAACATATTGTACCACATAATATAATAGTCTTCTTGACTAATTTTGGAAATATAAAATCTCGTATTTGCGTACTGAAAAAACTTACAGATACGAGGGAGGATATTTGTATTATTACAATTTAGTTAATTTTTTTCTTGTAAGTTTACAATTGGTAACATATTTATTAAATCGGCAACTTTCACTCAAGGTAGCGTTTTAAGTGAATAAAATACATCAATTATAAAAAGGACAGTATCCAAGGAACTGTATCGAATTATCTTTGTTCTGGTAACAAGTAGCATTGTTCCAAGAACAATATAGGATCTGTATAATTGGTGTATTTTTATTCGACTTCTTCATAACAATTATACAAAACAGGTTTCTTCTTAAAGTTGTGAAATAACTCGGGCCTTGTCTATTAAAATTTTAGCCATTCAATTTACAATTATATCTATTAGGTATTATAATGATAGTATCGACTTTCATAATAGGAGACAAGCTATCACTTTTTTCCTTTAGTGTTGTATTGTTTCGTGTAGACGTTTCCAATCTCCTTAGAAATGACTTGTTCAGAGTTTAGATTCAAAATTTTTTTTTCCTTTATTTCGAACTCTTCAGGTCATAGACAGGGTTATATTTAGTATAAATTTTATCGTATTTGTATTATATTTTCATAATGTATTTTTGAGACGTTTGTTTAGGACATTTATTGGATTTATATTTTTGAAAACTCTAAATTGGATGTAAAAGTAATTTATCTAGAAGCATCAGTGTATTGGCTTATTTGTTCTCAACGTGAACACGTATTGAAACGGTTTCTCTTGAATATTATTGTATTGTCTTATTTAATATTTGGCTGTAATATATATTTTCTATTTCAAAATGTAAAGATAATTACGAGTAGATACCTAAACTGTACGTTTGGGGGTTGCGTTCGTTGATTTGTTTTGGACATTAGAAACTCAAGTTAAAACTTGAATTCTAGATTCTATTGATAATTTCCGAATGGAGTTAAAAAATATGTAGGTTAAGTACAAATTCAAATTATTAAATAAAATAAAAAAAAAGCCACTGTTCTTTATAAAGTAGTTGCACCTAGCGTAAAATACAATAAACCCGACGAGCTGTGAGTATTTTGAGATTTTATCGTATTTAAGGAGAAATAAAGTAATTATGCCGTTACTGTTCTTATAGGTTTCGTTTCAGCCTAATAGGTTAATTCTTTTTTAGTCTACGCAGTGAAATAAAGCCTTAGATATCATCGAACATCTAATCTATCTTAAATTTCCCGTAGCTAATATCTAAATCTTATGAATGCTTACCTTTAGCCGTTCATATTTGTTGTGTATATTTCGTCTACGGTTTTAAGTACATTGTGACGAGTTTAGTTATTTTTATACGTAGCCCATATATAGTTTAATATCCCGTTGAATTCATTTTCTGCGCCCCTAGTTCCTACTAAGCAACTATCGACATCCTTAATATTAACTATTAATTAGTTTTCTAGATAATAATTTTCGTTTTAGATCTTCGATAAAGCTAAATGCCATACCTACTTACCTAGCGTTCATGAAAAAAAAGGTTGTGCACCATTTAAATATAGAAATAACTACCTAAATATTCCCTTTTTCTGGATTCTTTGATATTTTAACGTAGCCATATAGTTTATAGTTTAAGATTAGATTAATCATAGCTTAACCATAAGACGACGAACAGCCGTCGAGATATTTTCGATTCGTATTTTTATAAGGCAAAAGTTACGAACGACTACGATTGCTTTGCTTGTGCAGGGCCAGATCAGATCAATTCGGTTTTTGTTGTCTATAAAATTATTGACTTCATATATTAAATCTTTTCATTAACGATAATTCTTTTATAATTATTTAATTTAATATTCAGTTATAAGTTTTACGTTAAGTTTATAAACATTCCGATTGTTTGTTAATTAAATTTCGAGAGGCCCAGTATTGAAATTAGTAGGTAACATCTGGTTTACTCCAAACAGTATTAAAATGAAATCCAGAATTTTATTGTATCTATACACCGTGTGTTCATAACGATTATACAAGGATTTGATATATTGCATTGTACTGAATGTAATGAGGATATGAAATTAATTTACAATTTATATATAGTATTGGATGGAGCAAACCGGATACGAGTATTATAAAAATGAGTGACACGCGACGTAGATTGAGAAAACCGTCCATTCGTGGCGGCTTTTGCACCCTCTGGTGGCAGTACGGCAAAAGTCGCATAACGGCAACAAGCGAAAATAACATTTGTTAAAGTGATTATAGTAACGCGATTCGCTTGCATGGTCAATGGGCACCCGAGGGCGCGAATACAACATGTATATTTCATATTTTTGGATCGCTAATTTTAAGATGTTATATTTATATATGTATATGTAGTGAGGGCGGATACAATACCAGTATTTCGAGAATGTATTACGCCAAACGTTTTGATGTATTAATTTTCCATAAAAGTTATTCTCTCATTGTTTCTTTTTGAACTGATAAATAGTTCGTTTAGCTAGTGGTCATACGTATATATTTTTTGATAGCGTGCACGATTGCTTCAAGAGCGCCAACAAAACGAGGAGAAAATGTAATAAAAAAAAAATAATAATAATAAAAAAAAATATTTTTAACTGTAAAGCGAAACCTCCGAAAGCAATAATATTTTTGTGGTGAAGTTACTCCGATTTGTAAAGAGTGTATTTTATTATCCACGCGGTCGTCACAAAACAGTTAGAGAACGCTTCATAGTAAGGCCGTTGTCTGTGCTGCTTTTGGTGCGTGTTAAACATATTAAAGAAAAAAAAATTTGAAAAAAAAGAAAAAAATATTCATACTAATTTTCGTATTCATGAAGAACTCTGACGCTTGGTAGTTACAACTCCTATGAAGATTAATATAATAATACGTATAAATTAATTTACTCCCCATTAAAAAGGACTGATAATAACTTATGGCTAGGCTGTATGGGCCATGCTCTTTGCTTGTCCATATCTTTCGTTTCTATTTCAATCAGCCTGCAGAATGATTGTAATTTTTGACAATTTCATTTTTAAAATAGGCCCAAAGTGTTAGAATCTACTGCCATGAAAAATAATAAAAAAAAAAACATTAAATTGAGTATCGAATGCAGCACGGCAAATGGCGAGCGTTAGTATTTGACCACAGCTAAAAATAATAGAGCACTAGAAGTAGATATAGTTAGATGAATTACTACTTATATATGAAATAATAAATCTTGAAATCTATACATAGAATTAAAAATTAAAAGTTTAACTAATACTTTTTATTATTATTACAATAAGAGGCTTGTTCACACATTTTAACTTCGTATCTAGTAGGTAGGTACTTTTAAGATTGAAATGATATATAGGGTAAAGGTTTGCCGAACGGGTTCGCGGAGGATAATGAACGATTATTATTTGTTTGGGTGGGCTGTGTTACTGATTACGCCAAAGGCATTATTAATTTCAATTGTTGTGATATATATGTGTAGCAAAATAATTGATTTGAAGCATCTATATATATATATATATATATATATATATATATATATATATATATATATATATATATATATATATATATATAACGGATAGTTACCTAAAGACTATTAGTCAAATAACAATTTGTTTCAACAGCGTATCGGTGATTTGTTAATTCGCTGTAGCTTGCTTGTTATACTTTTATAATGAAGATGTTTATTTCATTAAAAAAAAAAAATGAGCCTGCCTAAAATATATTGCATATCACTTAGTGTATGACTTATGGAGGGGTTATTGACACGCTGTTTCTTTATTGGTTTTTTTTTTTTTTATATAAAATGCTAGATTTCTAGTAATTAATATCTCTAGTGGCTGAATTGTAGGGTTGTAACATTGTCTTGTGTTAGATTATTGTCAAAACAAAAGAACGTTTGTTTCTTACTTTGAGATTAAGTTTTCATAGTGAAATTTAGTGATGTTTCGTAGTTATGTTTTAATAAAATCCTTTACTAATATTTACTTAATTTTAATTGCAGTGATTTATTTTAAATACACAATTGGCACTTAACGTGATGTAAAAACTTTTGGAGGCAAATAGTACGTTCGTAACTGCTGTGGTCACGTGACCACGACGTGGTGCAACCAACGTCGAAACGTCGTCGATAAAGAAGCAGGTACGTAGGTACTATTTACATGTAAAATCTTTTACATTAGCGTTAAATCCCGATTGTGTATTTAAAATATGTGTAAACAATGCGAAATTTAAAAATTAATTACAGTAATTTATTTTAAAGTGTAGTGCATTATACTTTTAAATTATTACATAGTTTAAAAGTCGTTACAACCCAAACTATAGTGAAATTAGGACTTATCGCTTGAAACATTTTTTGTAATATAGCGTTACACGTAATGACGAAGTTATGTTTTATTGTAACGTAATATTTGTTTGTAATGCAAATATAGGCGTTATTATTGATAACTTTTCATAAATAGCAAATGTATGAAAACGTTACGTACTGCCAGTTTCAAGGTTTCTAAAACACCAATTAAGGAAGGATGGTTGATTGTTAGGATTGTGAATTGTCCAAATTATTGTTTTGAAAGAGTTTTTTATTGACGTTTTTTAATATATTTTACTTTAGTTCTAATGTCAATGATAATAAGAGTTTTGTAAACGAAACCAACCAAGTTGGCGGGTAATTATGACAGTAAACAAGTGTTTGACAAGTTTTAAAGTTATGTCAAAGTGTCGAAATAATATTAATGCAACAAAACTTATTTAAAATTTATTTAATACTTTAATAATACTATTATTTTGTTAAATGAAAATAATAAATTAATATGATTTTAGACTATTGTTGTGTAACAAAAACATTTGACAAATTTTTTGTATTATTTGACATATAATAATTTATTGAAATTAATTCATAAAATAAATTGATTTATTGTATTAAAATGAAATAAAAGTATTATAATTGTACTTATTAATTTTAAATTTTACATACCTAAATATAAAAAAAAATATTGTTATTAATCAACAAATAAGAATTCTTTTAACTTTAAAAAAATGTATAAGCAATTTAGTATTAAATTATAAATATTTATTTAATAAAATTAAACCATAAAATAAGTAATTTTATGAATTATTTTGTGTATTTATAATAAGTTTGTAATTTACAATTAAAACATTAAATTTTATTTATTATTTTTTATTTGTTGATTGATACAATATAAAATTTCACACAGACAAGCGACAAATTGTGATTTAATGTTACTATTATAAAAAAAAAAAAATTACATTCCTGTGTTGCATTCACGTTTGCATGTATTTGTGAAACATCTGATTGTGAGTTGTTGGGACATATGAGTGCGTCAGATATTGATTCTATCGATAAAAGTGTACTTTGAACAAAAATAATCTTCCTTTGTAATTATTATAATCTATAAACACTACAAAATTGTGATTCAAAGCAATTTAAAATATTACTGCTGATTATAATTTGCTGTTTTATTTAATGCCCAATATCGCTTTTAAAACTTATGATCATATATATATATATATATATATATATATATATATATATATATATATAATAATGTAATATAATAATATAATAATGCATTGTATTGTAAAATCTTTATTGTACATAATTCATACTGAATACATTAAAAGATTTAATATACAATGGCGGACTCATCCCATAAAGGGATCTCTTACAGTCAACATTTGAGAAGCTGAAAGAAAACTGTAGAATGTACAAAGGTAATGTATGTATAACCAGAGGGAACTTTGTACAAAAGTCGATTGCTTAGGTACCTCTGTCCCATTCGTTTCAACCAATTTAATCAATTCCAAATTTTTGAAATTCAATCAATTTCAACCGTGAAGCAGTTGTGTTTGCATGGCTGTGTTTGGGTTTGAAGGGTGGGGTAATGGCGTGAATTTACAGGGTACAGAGGAATAACACCAGAGTCTTCAGGAATGGCACCGCACGGGGGGTATCATGGGCGAAACAGTATAGGTACTGCTCATGTCTATACGCGACGGGTACCACTTTCCATCAGGTGAGCCGTCAGCTTGTTTGCCATTCTAAGTTGTATAAAAAAAAACAGGAAATTTTATACATAATTATATACACCTGAAGAAGATTTTCAGATTAAGTCGAAACAATTGTTGGAAACGACAAATACAGTCGTAGTAAGTTCGTAAAATTTCGAAATATCAAAATAAGTATATGCAATTAATTGGATATATCGAATATAAAATAAAATATAAGTTACTTTTTTTTTATTTATTAAAGGTATACACAACGGGTTACAATCAATAACATTATAAACATTTATATGAAGATAATAGTTTGAACTAGATTGAGACCCAGACAGGCGTACACACAGCATGGTTAAAGCAGTTGATAAAATATGTTAAATTATATAAAGAAAGCATATGCATGTGGTAAATAACAATGAAGTACATGCAAATAATAAAAATACATAAAGATATGGACATGTCAAAGAGACTTATTAAATATACAATATTGTAATGAAGAACAATATTGGAATCAATATGAGTGTTCAATCGGTAAGGACGATACTGAAATGAGTGATGACCATTTTCCTCTTCCAGACTCTAAATTTGGTGAAATCTTGTGTTGACTCAATGTTGCAGGCGTCCATAGGTTACAGTAACAATTTAATATCAGACGGGCTGTATGCTTGTTTGCTACTTTTGTTATACAAAAAAAAAAAGTTTAATAGGTGAATACCAGTGAGGGATAATAGGTGAGGATGAAGTCCGATCAGTTGACTCATTGTGACAAATTTATCGGGAATTAACGCTAATTTCCAGCAAACATTTAATAATTATTTAACATTACTACGGATAGGGTCTGTTTTATTTATTTATTTATTTATTCATTAGTACAAATATATGTACATGGCGGACTTAATGCTAAAAGCATTCTCTCCCAGTCAACCATAGGGAAGTGTCGGAATACTCGAATGCGGTACTACTAATTATTGATATACATACATACTAAAATTACATATATAAACGAATAAATATATATGAATAACAAATATACTTACACATATATGACATATACTATATTATACACGAAATTGATAATAATATAAAGCGCTTACTGCTTGGATAAAGTAAAAAAGTGAGCGTGAACGTTTTTTTTTTGAAAGACGGTTTAGTCGGTAGTCTTTGGCATCAGAAAGCGCATTCCAGAGTCGTGAAGAATGTAGGAGAAAAGAGTTCTGTTCTTGGTTATTAACAATTCTTTCCCTCCTTAAAACGTCACGCATTTTATGGGTTTGGAAATTTATTTTACAATATAAAAAAAAAATATATAAATTTTGATAGGTCGAAGTATAGCTATTTACGCATAAGGAGAACATCATGTTATATTACTAAGGAATTCCATCGAATTCCCCCAACTAAGCTATTATTAGATTTTTATTTCAAAGTAAACAAGACATCTCAGGAATAAGTATGAGCCCTTGTTTATAATCATCTAGATTTTAATATTTATATGCGACATTTTTAGCTAACGTATAAAGGAAGGCCGTATCTAGGTTTATACTTTATTATTCATTTGAAGGCGATTTGAAGATGATATAAAATTTGTACACAAAATAAATAATATTTAAATAAAGAATAGGAATTTTTGAAGTAATTTAATCGAAGATAAAGAATAAATTGATTCTCACAGATTAAAAATATATTTATACTATAGGATAAGCAAGCTGAAGTGGCAATGGGCTGGTCACATAGCTCGAAGTACCGACAACCGATGGGGAACAAGGTTCTTAAGTGGCGATCGCGTACGGGCAAACGCAGTGTACGAACCCCTACTAGATGGAGTGATGATCTGAAATGCATTGTAGGGAGTCAGTGGATGCAGGTGGCACAGCACCGTTCTTTATGGCAGTTTATGGGAGAGGTTTATGTCCAGCAGTGGACGGATAATGGCTGAAATGATGATATTGATGATGATGAAGAATATATTTGATATTCCGGTAAATTACATATTTGAAAAAAATATTTCGAAATGAGTTACTAACTCATCTGTAATACTAATCCTTACTGACGTCACGATATGTTGTGTAAAACTTCTTCAGTTTTCTGTGCGCCTAGTACCTACTTGGTGTAAATCAGATGGGATACTATCTTTATACCATAAACTAGATGCGCCGTGTGATTCCGGCATAAAATGGATTTCTATTCCCGTGGCTGTTTTAAGAGGCGACTAAGGAAACTTAATGGTCGAGGGATTGGCATCAGTGTCCCTCTTAAAACATCACCGAAGCCTAACTGCAGTTGCTAACCCACTTACCAAGCGTGGCAACTACTGGTAAAATCCTCCTAGCAGTGGCAAATTTATGGCTGATATGATGCTGACGAGACTAATGGACAGAGCAATACTAGGGAGTCATGACATTTAGTAGGTAAGTAATAAGTAAAGGTAATTCATAATTGATTCGAAAATACATAAAGAAATTTACAGATACTAATATAATACCTAAATTGTTTTAATCGTGTTAATGATGTGCGTTTGCATTTTGATGAAGAACGGATGATATGATGATGATGATGATGAATGAATACACCTAGTATTTGAAGCGGTTAAATAGGGTAAATAAAAATAATTAATTTTGAAGTGTTGTATTGAATATACATTTGATGTAATGCGCTGAAGGTTGTTTTGCAAGTAAGTTACAGTTTGAAACCAGAAAGATCCCGTAATTTTCTCCTGCGTTATGATTGGCGTTCTCGCGATGTCGTGATGAGCGGCTCTTGTGACTGGTTGATGTTGTGTGTGATTATCTATTAATAACATAGCAGTCGTCCATTGGCTTTACCGCGGAAAACGCTTCATTATACGCAGCAGTGATGAATATTCATGGCATATTGTTAATGCTTTAACACTTTGGCAAATAGTATGAAATGTATGCTAACAAAAATAATATAGCAGAGAGAAAGAAATTATTAAAGTACCTACAGTCAATGTAATGTTTTAGTTACAATAAGTATTTAAACAGATGCAGGTAACTGAGAAGTGATAATTCCATTACACACAACTGAGATGAAACCATCTGACACCATAAACCTTATCTATGGAAAAAAAATTTTGTAAATAGTATACATAAAAAAATCAGATGAATCGACAACTTTCTCCTTTGACAAGTAATTTAATTATTAATCTAAATGCAAACTTGGACCCGTACTATTATCTCATCTGTCTTCATAACCAAAAACCATAAGAAGTCTTTTCAGATGTAACTGAATTATTCATATCCAGCGCTTTAATATTCCGAGCCGATAGGGCAGGGGCTACGTAATATAAAAAATCCCATATAATACCATTTACATGTTGCTACTTTAACGACGACCTGGACACGACACGACGTTTATGGTTTTTTTTTATGGGTGAAAATGGTATGGTAACCCCGCCTGCGCTAACGGGATACGCTGGCGGAGCACCAGTGAAGGAGGATAGATGAGAATGAAAACAGGCCAGTTAGCCCATCATGGATTAATCATGATGGTTTCCAGGGGGAACCGCGAGGAGGTCGACCTGGTTGGGTATATTGCTAGCAATAGGATTTCAGTCTCCATTACTAACAATCCCTTCCCCCCCCCCCCCCCCGACGTTTATGGTTAGGTATGAGGAATTAGAATCAGCAGTAAAATAAACAAGCTGAAGTGGCAATGGGCTGGTCACATAGCTCGATGAATCGACAACCGATAGGGAAGAGAGGTTCTTGAGTGGCGACCCAGTACTAGCTAACGCAGCGTAGCACGATCTCTCACTAGATGGAACAACGACTTCAAATGCGTGGTAGTGAGTCAAAGGATGCAGATGGCTCAAGACCATTCCTTATGGCAGTCTATGGTGGAAGCCTATGTTTGTAGACAGATAACGGTGAGGAATTAAAAGATTCTGTTGAAAAATCAAACGATTCTAGATTTTTGTTTTATACAACTTAGAATGGCAAACAAGCTGACGGCCCACCTGATGGAAAGTGGTAACCGTCGGCTATAGACATGAGCAGTACCATGGACATAACAGAGTATACTGTTCCGCCCATGATACCCCCCATGTGTTGCCATTCCTGAGGACTCAGGTGTTATTCCTCTGTACCCAGTAAATTCGTTTATACAATTTGAAATGTCAAACGAGCACACCTAATGGAAAATATCCATTAAATCAACTTCATTTGTGTGTTATAATGGATTGTATTCTAGGGTATTATTCTGAATGATGCCTACAGCCATCTTTTATCATCGCATCGTTCGCCATAGACGGCAAATTCATGGATGAAAGGAAAGCAAATTTATAATAATTTCCACTAAAATTAAGATGGTTGGTAAAATATCTATAGACATGAATAGTATTGTGGACATAAGTGTATACTGTGTCACTCAGGATACCTTTCATGTATTGCCGTTTCTGAAGACTGAGGTGTCGTCATGCCTCTGTATCCTGTAATTTCATTGCCATATTCCACCCTACAAACTGAAACACAGCCATACAAACACTTCACTTCATGGCAGAAACACAAATGAGATAATGGTATCCAAGTAGATAAATTTTGTACAAAGTTACCTTCTGGTTGGAGGAGTTAGAAATTTAGTTCATACTGTCCTTCAAATAAAAATTTCGGATCAGAGAAATGGTCTTAGAATCATCCGTATAGGTAATTTTTTGCCATTATCGAGGGCTGAGTTCTTATACTAAGTTCTCGTAATTTCACTGCATTATCTTACCTTTGAAACCGAAATACAGCTCTGTGAATACAGCTGCTTGATGGCAGAAACATAAATGGAACAGAGAATGAACGAATGAATGAGAAAGATCTGAATTTAAAAGAAAAAAAGTAATGTAATGTAATGTAATAATGTTGTATGTGCCTCCTATATCACTTAATGGAAATGTAGTGGTAACTGATTTTAAATATCTCGGTCACATTATTGCAAGTACTTTGAAAGATGACTTGGACATATGGTGGCCCGCAGGTTTGCTAGGTGTACAAAACAAGTCAAAATAACGCTGTTTAAAGCTTTTTGTCAGGTGTTCTACGTGAGTAGCTTGTGGGTCACATATAATCAAAAAACTTACAATCCTCTTCGAGTCCAATATAATAATGCCTTCAGGGCACTGTTGGGGCTACCCCGTCGCTGTAGTGTATTATACATGTTTGCACGGGAGCGTACAGATGATTTTTACGCAATACGGCGCAAACGAATTGTTTCGCTATTGGATAGGGCGTGTGTTAGCCCAAACAGTGTCCTGAAGACAATTGCTGATAAAATGTACTGTCGCATCCTAAAATATTGGGTGGGACAGGTTGTCAATGCAAGAGCATCATGACCGCTTATTTACTAACATAGGTCAAGTCAATTTATAACTAATAAAATGGGCCTTATGTAGTCTGATTAAATAAATATTATTATTATTACAACTCAAGTCGTAAGTTGTAAACAGATGTCCGGGAGATGCTTGAACAAAATTTGTTACCCTTTTCAATAGGGCTGCGAAAAATGATCGAGCTTATAAGGTATTGATGCCACTGTACTGTAAGGGTTGGGACTCGACGGAGTACCTTATATAATAAGCTCTACGTACTGTATTGAGAAACCTTAGGACTTTTGAGGGGTTCAACTAGGTTAAGTTACAAAATTATTCAAGTTTTGTTACATTTTGTCGATTCTGCCATTTATATGTATATTACAATAATAATAATAATAAAGTTACAGCAATTCTTTTTGATTATTAAAAGGCATTTCATAATTGGCTTTTTTATACCATTGAGGTCGAAAACAAGTATACGGTCCACCTAATGATACGGGTTCCCGCTGACTGTAATATCAAGGGTGTTTGTTACACGCTCATTGCTGATTCTGAAGAAACCTCTTTACTCCTTTTTTGAAGTATTTTGCTGTGGTTTCTTGGTAAAACCATTTTAAGTTGTAGAAAAAACCCACTCGTGTTTCTGTAACCAAGTATTTGTGCTGTAAAATACAATGAAAGCAATAAAATTGCAGAGACTATATTATATAAAATCATCAAATCAGCTATTAACTGTCCTCTGCTGAAAATAGAACTTAGTCTCCAGCAATGGCAATGCATCAGGGGCAAGGTTTAGGAATAGGAGGTCATAAAATTTTGTGAATTGAACCTTGTGCGTCACAGTATATTCTGTGGGGGGGGGGGGGAAAGGGATTGTTAGTAATGGAGACTGAGAATCCCATTGCTAGCAATATACCCAACCAGGTCGACCTCCTTGAAACTATCTTGGAAACTATCATGGTTAATTCCTGATAAATTTATCATGATGGGCTAACTGGCCTGTTTTTATTCTCATTTATCACCCTTCACTGGTGCTCCGCCAGCGTATTCCATTAGCGCAGGTGGAGTTACCGTTACCATACCATTTTCACCCTAAAAAAAAAGTATATTATGACATGTACGGTGCTCATGTCTTTTAATGTCATGTACATTTTTGTATATAATTTCGCGAAAAGATTGTTAAATTGGAAGCGATTACGATATGTCTGTGGGTTCGCTCGCGTGTGCACTTGATTTCTATATTATTTTGTCTTATAAAATTTCACGTGGCTAACTTCTAAACTGACAAAATTCCATCTAAACTTTCAACCTCCGTTTTACCTCCTTAGGGGTTAAAATTTCAAAATCATTTCTTATTGTTCACTTACGCCACATAACAGACAGGCTTTGTACAAACTGTACAAAAGTCGATTGCTTGGGTTCCTCTGTCCCATTCGTGTTTCTACCGTGAAGCAGTTGTGTTTGCATGGCTGTGTTTCGGTTTGAAGGGTGGGACATGGCGTGAATTTACTGGGTACAGAGGAATAACACCTGAGTCCTCAGGAATGGCAACGCCTGGGGGGTATCATGGGCGAAACAGTATACTCTGTTATGTCCATGGTACTGCTCATGTCTATAGGCGACGATTACCACTTTCCATCAGGTGGGCCGTTAGCTTGTTTGCCATTCTAAGTTGGATAAAAAAAAGAACCTAACTGCAAAAAATTTCAATATTCTAGATTTAGCAGCTTTGGATGTATATTGATATTTGGGTCAGCCAGTCAACCAGCATCAGTCAAGCAGCTAAACGAAAATTTTAAAAAGGATCTTTTAGGTATTTTAGTTGGGTTTTATCTTGTAAAATTCACGCTCACATTTTAGTAACTGAAATACGCCAATTTCATGAACTTATCAATGTTTGTCGTTTATGAAAATTGATTCGAATTTATTTCGGAAGTCATTAAATTCCCATTGCCCAGTTATATATAAATTTATTGTATTTATTTGGCTTGCAATTAGAATTTATTGTTATGGCGAAGCAATCTTTAATTATCCTACTTAATTCTAATCCAGCTACGCTCAAGTAAAATCCAGGCATGCGACGATAACAGATCGAGTCATTAATGCTTTTTAGAGCACGTAAAATTTTTATGGGCCCATATTTTATTGGTAACTGTACCTTGATTAAAAAGCTTTTGCGAATCTCCAATCGGTGAACGAGATTGCCTTTCTGTGATTGGCTGTATGTGGCACGTGACAATTGGCCGAATAGATTAGAGACTCAAAGACAACAGAGGTTGTCTTTGGAGATTTTTGTTTTTATTAATTTAGTATATGGAACGACAATGGTGGCCTTTAGCGAAGTGTTGCTTACTTTTGTATTTCTTTTAAGTAAATGATAATGGGAAAGTAACTCCATCTGCACTATCGGTTTAAGCTGGCAAGACACGAATGAGCTCATTTGTGATTAAAAATTTCTAAACTTTGCTATTTTTGTTTTTATGTCACTTAGAATGGCAAACAAGCTGACGGACCATCTGATGGAAAGTGGTATCCGTCGCATATAGACATGAACAGTACCATGGATATAACAGAATGTACTATTTCGCCCATGAATTGCCATTCCTGAGGACTCAGGTGTCATTTCTCTGTACCCTGTAAATTCACTGGCATATTCTAACTGCTTCACGGTAGAAACACCAATGGAACAGAGGTGGCCAAGCAAACGACTTTTGTACAAAGTCTCATCCTGGTGATTCATTCATTTTCACCTATCATTACTCATTGGTGCCCCATCAGAGTATAATGTTACCTCTGATAGAAGTGTAAATCGAAGAAGAATATTTCTGTAACAGATAGCAAATACCAGAGTGAGACTTTGTACAAAAGTCGATTGCTTGGGCACCTCTGTCCCATTCGTGTTTCAACCGTGAAGCAGCTGTTTGCTTGGCTGTGTTTCGGTTTGAAGGGTGGGATATCGCCTGAATTTATTAGGTACAGAGGAATAATACCTGAGTCCTCAGGAATGGCAACGCATGGGGGGTATCATGGGCGAAACAGTATACTCTGTTATGTCCATGGTAATGCTCATGTCTATAGGCGACGGTTACCATTTTCTATCAGGTGACTGTCAGCTTGTTTGCCATTTTAAGTTGTATAAAAAAAAATTGCCAACCATCAAATTATTATATGATTTTATTAATTAATTGTAGCCTAATTTCAATTCTAACATAAAGCGTTGTAACTAAACTAATTCCTTTCTAATTCTATTAATATTATAAATATAAAAGTTTGTAAACATGTTTGTAAGTTTGTTACTTAATCAAAACTTAAATGGCTGAAGAGAGAAGGGATTAAGGAAGGAATGAAGGAACACAAATTAGTAGTGAGAATTACTAGCCAATGCTAACAAGGTATATTACCTTGTCAGGTCGACCTCGTCGCGGTTCCCCCTGGAAACTATCGTGATTAATTTATTATTAGATTCGTCACGGTGGGCTAACTGACCTGCTTCATCCTCATCTATCATCTTTCACTGGTGCTCCGCCAGTGTATATCGATAGCGCAGGCAGGGTTACCATTTCGTTATCATCCATTAAAAAAAAAAATTAAATGGCTGAACATAGTTGTTTGTATTTGTTACTTCTCTGTTTCATATTGTTTCACTAAAAATGTAAAACAACAAGATATGGAAGAGGGCACTAACTCCTGAAACACAGGTTTTTTCATACCTACCTCGGGAGTTAGGGACTTCAAACTGTATTGTAACAAAGAGTATTATTATTTATTATCTATAGTTCATTAATATTTGGTGTATGGGTTCATTATTGATTCACACAGCAAAAGCTCCGGGAAACAACTGGTTAAAACTGCTCAAACATGAGTTTATTTATTACCTTTTAGCGTCTTAACTAACCAATTACTATGAAATTTTGCACGGATTGGGATGGTAAAGATCCTAGGCTCCTTTTTATGCCAGCCAGAGAAGACATCGCGGTCATACGGACGAAGTCGCAGGTAAAAGTAGGTAAGTAACAAAAGCTCGTCGAGTATTAATCATTATGTACTCTGTCTACCCGGTTCTGGTCCATTATTGTCCGGGTCTGACAATTTATACCCGGACTTACCAGGGTCGGATTAAAATTTTACCCGAATCTTTTAAAACCGTACAATGCATGCGGTTTCTTAATTATGGTAAGGTGTGTGTAGGATTAGCTTATATTCTAGTGTTTTGTATGTTAACTGAATTTTAGATTTTAGATCATTTTAATCACTAAATTGTTATTTTGATTCAAATAAATATAATCATATTTTAAATATCTTTGTTAGTTTGTTCAGTACCCATAGTATCTATTTAGTGTAGTTGATTTTTTTATATCTTGTAAGAATATAAAAAAATTTAGAGATAAAAGTCTGTGCTCACTATACACACACACACACACACACACACACACACACACACACACACACACACACACACACACACACACACACACACACACACACACACACACACACACACACACACACGCACACGCACGCGCGCGCACACACACACACACACACACACACATATAGATACATATAGGTACATATATATATATATATATATATATATATATATATATATATATATATATATATATATATAATATAGATATTGTTTTTCCTTTATATTAATGTATGTATATTTATTATTATTATATATCAACCGTTAACTATCCACTGCTGGACATAAGCCTCACTCTTGGTATTTTGCTGGTAGTTGTCATGCTTGGCAGGCAGATTGGCAACCGTAATTAGGCAATGGTGATGTGTTAAGGGGGCTGCTGCTGCCCATCTCTCGATCTCCTTCAGTCGCCTCTTACTACACCCACGGGAAATGGGTGGTTTATTCTATGTCAAGATATGTGTTTGTAGTATTGCCATATATAAATTAAATATTATTTTTTTTTAGATTCTACACGTAATTGTCAAATGCAAATAAAGTCAATGATAGTTTCCAACAAGGAGTGTCACAGTATACTCTGGGCGACGAATACAATAATTGTCCATTCAGATTATAAGATTGTTTGTTACTGCAAGTTGCGAAAATTCCTAAATATATTAAATTGAGAAATAAAACAGTATTACATAGGTAATAAAGTAAATTATTCCGTATATCTGTAATAAAATAAACACATATTTACATTAGTCCTCATAAAATCGAAGATTTGTATTCATGGATATTTCTGTTTTTATTGGTCTGGCTATTTTCCATATATAATATGTATTTAGGAAACAACAAAATTTTATTTAGCAATAAAACGATTTCAATCGTGACAAAATGCATCGATGAATAACAAACCATTTATAGACACATTAGATATATTCAAGATTTAAATTTGGAATACGGAGTTGTTTAAATTGAATACATATATTTGAATTTAGAATTGCACTAGATTGGATTAAAATACATTTTATCTTTTAGTAAAACTTAAACTCATTAATACTTCAATTATGTTTAATTATATTTATATTCAACTGCTTGGCTAAACAACATTAAAATAACTATATTTAATTATCATATTTTCGTTTTTTTTTATACAACTTAGAATGGGAAACAAGCTGACAGCCCACCTGATGGAAAGTGGTAACCGTCGCCTATAGACATGAGCAGTACCATGGACATAACAGAGTATACTGTTTCGCCCATGATACCCCGCATGCGTTGCCATTCCTGAGAACTCAGGTGTTATTCCTCTGTACCCTGTAAGTTTACGCCATATCCCACCCTTCAAACCGAAACACAGCCATGCAAACAAAACTGCTTCACGGTAGAATATTAAAAATTTTTGGTTATAAATTCAATCTTTAATAAATAAAATGCATATCAACATTTAGGCACAAAAAATCATCATTATAATTCCAGGCATTATCTGTCCACTGCTGGACATAGGCTTTCTCCATAGATTGCCATTAGGAATGGTCCTGAGACAGTGGATACAACTGATTCCTTGCAATGCCTTTGAGGTGGTGCACTCCATCTAGTGGGGGGTCGTCATACACTGCGTTTACACGGGGTCGCCACTCAAGGGCTTTTCTTTCTCATCGGTTGTCCGTTCTTTGAGCTATGTGACATAGGTACATAAAATAGATGCTAAAATTTATTAACTCGAAAAGGAATATAATATGGGTAATTTATAATTAAATTAAATTATAAACATTAAAATAAATTATTTTTTTATTATTTACATAGAAAAATTTAAAAATACAGACACTAATTTGATTGACATAAATACAGAATTGTAAATTATTAAGCAACAAAATTTAGAATTTAGAATTATATGTTTACAAATAGATTTTGCATCGCAGCCAGCAGTTTTGTCATCGAAAAGAAAAACTGCAGCTTCAGTCATCACAGAATTTATGATGACCACAACGAGAGCACATTAAATGTTAACGATTACAAAAATTAATGCGATAATTAAATATTCCAAAAAAAAAAAAAAACAAAAGCCTTCCAAATAAAACAGGTTTAGTTGTGACAACACAAGTTATTTTCACTTCAAAACTGAACTATTGAATCAATTTTGATAATATCTCTATATATGAGACCAGTCTATATCATTTCAGATAAAAAAAGAATTATCTAAATCGGTTTATAACTGACAGTTATAACTCCGTAATAAAAATAAAAAAAAAAAACAATAGACTTGAGAACCTCTTTCCATTTAAAGTCGGTTGAAAATTGGTTAAGAATTGATGTACATGATCTGCAACATATTTTTTTATATAACTTGGAATGGCAAACAAGCTGACGGCTCACCTGATGGATAGTGGTAACCGTCGCCTATAGACATGAGCAGTACCATGAACATAACAGAGTATACTGTTTCATCCATACATTGCCATTCTTGAGGACTGTGTTATGCCTCTGTACCCTGTAAATTCACTGCCACATCACACTCTTCAAACCAAAACACAGCCATGCAAACACAACTGCTTCAGGCTTGAAACGCTAATGGGACAGAGTTATCCAAGCAAACGACTTATATATAAAAGCTTCCTCTGGTAGACATTGTAAAAAAGTCGTTTTAAATGAAGAAAAAAAAATCAAACAATAAACAAAAAAAATCAGTATAAGTTAATTTAGTAATTCTAACTCAGCTGTATGCAATTCTAACTAAAATATGAATGTGAAAGTCAGTTTGTATGTTTATTTATTTATTTGGCTCACAAACGGAAGTTTACAAAGTTAAGCTTAAAACGTAACATACAGGTAACACTAATATAACTTCAGGTATATAAACATTCCACAACCTGTATACGTAGCAGGATAAATAATAAATAAATAAACGTATGTAACAAAACTGTTTAGTAAATAGTTACAAAAAACATAGAATTATTTAACCTAATATTTTTACAGCATACAGATTTATAAAAATGTCTAATTATTAGAGATTATGCCCCACAAAAACTAAAGTAACTAAAATCAATTTAAAATTTATACTACTAAATCAACTTTTTATTTATATTAATCTTATCCTGACTTATCAACAAACTTAGTCACAACACACACACACACACACATACGCGCGCACGCACACTCGCACGCACGCACGTTCGCTTTCTTGCACGCTCGCACGTACACACACTCGCGCGCGGTCGCGTGTTTACACACATGCGTACATACACACACACACACACACACGCACACACACACACACACACGCACGCTCGCACATGCACACACGGACGCACGCACGCACGCACTTACGCACGCAAGCACGCACGCTCGCACGGACGGACGCACGCATGCACGCACGCACGCACGCACGCACGCATGCACGCACGGACGCACGCACACGCACGCACGCGCGCGCTCACGCACACACACGCACACACACACGCACACGCACACAATATTCGCACAAAATGGTCACAACTCAGTTTACTGCTTTGCCTTCAAAAGAGCACAGTCATGTTCTGTTGTGGCCAATTTGCTAGCAATATACTCTGTCAGACTGATATTCCTTTGTTTCTTCATAAACACCATCATGCTAAATTCCAGGTATATTCATCACGACGAACTACGTGATTTGCCTTTTCATTCCCATCTATCACCACTTACTGGTACCCTTCCAGCATGTACCGTCAGCGCAGGCAAGGTTACCATTGCATTATCATCCATTAAAAAATGTCTGTATGTCTGAGTGTCCAGTGTCCGAGTGTCTAGTGTCTAGTGTCTGAGTGTCTGAGTGTCTAGAGTCTAGTGTCTAGTGTTTAGTGTCTAGTGTCTAGTGTCTAGTGTCTAGTGTCCGAGTGTCCAGTGTCCAGTGTCCAGTGTCTTGTGTCTAGTGACTAGTGTCTAGTGTCTGAGTGTCCGAGTGTCTATGGTCTGAGTGTCTGTGTGTCTGAGTGTCCAGTGTCCGAGTGTCTAGTGTTTATGTATCTGAGTATCCAGTGTCTTGTGTCTAGTGTCTGAGTGTCTAGTGTCTGAGTGTCTGTGTGTCTGAGTGTCTGTGTGTCAGAGTGTCTAGTGTCTGTGTGTCTGAGTGTCCAGTGTCCAAGTGTCTAGTGTTTGTGTATCTGAGTGTCCAGTGTTTTGTGTCTAGTGTCTGAGTGTCTGTGTGTCTGAGTGTCCAGTGTCTTGTGTCTAGTATCTAGTGTCTAAGTGTCTGAGTTTCTAGTGTCTAAGTGTCTAGTGTCGGAGTGTCTAGTGTCCGAGTGTCTAGTGTAGGAGTGTCTAGTGTCTGAGTGTCTAGTGTCTGAGTGTCTAGTGTCCAGTGTCTAGTGTCTGAGTGTCTGAGTGTCTGTGTGTCTGAGTGTCTAGAGTCTGTGTGTCTGAGTGTCTAGTGTCTAGTGTCCGAGTGTCTAGTGTCTGTGTGTCTGTGTGTCCAGTGTCCAGTGTCCAATGTCCAGTGTCCAGTGTCCAGTGTCCAGTGTCCAGTGTCCAGTGTCCAGTGTCTAGTGTCTAGTGTCTGAGTGTCTGTGTGTCTGAGTGTCTAGTGTCTGTGTGTATGAGTGTCTAGTGTCTGAGTGTCTAGTATCTAGTGTTCGAGTGTCTAGTGTCCGAGTATCTATTGTCTAGTGTCTAAGTGTCTGTGTATCTGAGTGTCTAGTGTCTGTGTGTATGAGTGTCTAGTGTCTGAGTGTCTAGTATCTAGTGTTCGAGTGTCTAGTGTCCGAGTATCTAGTGTCTGAGGGTCTAGTGTCCGAGTGTCCAGTGTCTGAGTGTCTCGAGATCGTGTCTGAGTGTCTAGTGTCCGAGTGTCTAGTGTCTAGTGTCTGTGTGTCTGTGTGTCTGTGTGTCTGTGTGTCTGTGTGTCTGAGTGTCCAGTGTCTAGTGTCTAGTGTCTGAGTGTCTGAATGTCCGAGTGTCTATGGTCTGAGTGTCCAGTGTCCGAGTGTCTAGTATCCGAGTGTCTAGTGTCTGTGTGTCTAGTGTCTAGTGTCTGAGTGTCTAGTGTCTGAGTGTTTAGTATCTGAGTGTCTAGTGTCTGAGTGTCTAATGTCCGAGTGTCTAGTGTCTAGTGTCTAGTGTCCGAGTGTCTGAGTGTCTAAGTGTCCGAGTATATGAGTGTCTAGTATCCGAGTGTCTAGTGTCTGTGTGCCTGAGTGTCTAGTGTCTCAGTGTCTAGAGACTGTGTGTCTGAGTGTCTAGTGTATGTGTCTAGTGTCCGTATCTGGTGTCTGAGTGTCTAGTATCTCAGTGTCTAGAGACTGTGTGTCTGAGTGTCTAGTGTTTGAGAGCCTAGTGTCTGAGTGTCTAGTGTCCGAGTGTCTAGTTTCTGTGTGTCTGAGTGTCCAGTGTCTAGTGTGTAGTGTCTAGTGTGTAGTGTCCAGTGTTTAGTGTCCGAGTGTCTATTGTCTAGTGTCTAAGTGTCTGTGTATCTGAGTGTTTAGTGTCTAGTGTCTATGTGTCTGAGTGTCAAGTGTCTGAAAGTCTAGTGTTTGAGTGTCTAGTGTCAGTGTGTCCAGCGTATGAGTGTCTAGTGTCTTGTGTCTGTGTGTCAGTGAGTGTCAAGTGTCTGAGTGTCTAGTGTCTGAGTGTCTAGTGTCTAATGTGTCTGTGTAGTGTTTGAGTGTCTAAGTGTGTCTGAAAGTCTAGTGTCTGAGTATCTAGTGTCAGTGTGTCCAGCGTCTGAGTGTCTAGTATCTAAGTGTCTTGTGTCTGTGTGTCTGAGTGTCTAGTGTCTGAAAGTCTAGTGTCTGAGTGTCTAGTGTCCGAGTATCTAGTGTCTGTGTGTTTAGTGTCCGAGTATCTGGTGTATAAGTGTCTAGTGTCAGTGTTTCTAGAGTCTGAGTGTCTAGTGTCCGAGTATCTGGTGTATAATTGTCTATTGTCAGTGTTTCTAGAGTCTGAGTATCTCGAGACCGTGTCTGAGTGTCTAATGTCCGAGTGTCTATGGTCTGAGTGTCTAGTGTCTGTGTGTCCGAGTGTCTATTGTGTAGTGTATGTGTGTCTTAGTGTCCAGTGGCT
Organism: Galleria mellonella; assembly: GCF_026898425.1. Classification (NCBI taxonomy): domain Eukaryota; kingdom Metazoa; phylum Arthropoda; class Insecta; order Lepidoptera; family Pyralidae; genus Galleria; species Galleria mellonella. The sequence continues at coordinate 109,469 of NW_026442157.1, forward strand.
TGTGTCTAGTGTCTAGTATCTGAGGGTCTAGTGTCTAAGTGTCTAGTGTCTGAGTGTCTATTGTCTGAGTGTCTAGTGTCTAGTGACACTCGGACACTGGACACTCAGACACACAGACACTAGACACTCAGACCATAGAAACTCGGACATTAGACACTAGACACTCGAATACTAGACACTCAGACACACAGTCTCTAGACACTCAGATACTAGACACTAGACACTCAGACACTAGACACTCGGACACTAGACACTAGACACTCAGACACTAGACACTCGGACATTAGACACTCAGACACTAGACACTCGGATACTAGACTCTCAGACACTAGACACTCAGACAATAGACACTCAGACACTAGACACTCAGACACTAGACACTCAGACACTGGACACTCAGACACTTGACACTCAGACACTTGATACTCAGAAACTAGACACTCAGACACACAGTCTCTAGACACTGAGACACTAAACACTCAGACAATAGACACTCAGACACTAGACACTCAGACACATAGTTTCTAGACACTGAGACACTTGACACTCAGACACTGGACACTAGACACTCAGACGCTGGACACACTGACACTAGACACTAAACACTAGACACTCAGACACACAGACACTAGACACTTAGACACTAGGTTGGGGTTGCATATTCACGTCAACCAAGATACTCGTTAAGACGACTTAAACGAGCCCAAACTCGATGGGATTGCGTCGTTCAATTACGGAGTAAAAAAAAATCCATTAATTCATACAATAAGTTATATAAGTATGAATTATGATACCCGACATGTTCCCGCGGGAATCTATCCTTCTGATATATGGCCGGATCACTACTGGCCCAATCGTACTATCGTTCAAATTGATAATGAATTGCTAAATGGTTCGCCGATGCGAACGCCGGACACTGATGTCGGGTATGACTGACTTTACAAATTATGCAAACCCATTTATTACTTGATCTCATTGAAATAACTTTTAATTGCGGCTGCTTTTAAATTACGAAATATGAATTTGATTCTAATTTAATTATTAAACACTGGAAATTATTATATCTAGTTTTAAAAAGTAATATACTACTACTATAATATATATATATATATATATATATATATATATATATATATATATATATATATATATATATATATATATATACAAAAGTCGACACAGGGTATAGAGGAATAACATCTGAGTCCTCAGGAATGGCAACGCATGGGGGGTACATGATACCCCGATGGCGAAACAGTATACTCTGTTATGTTCATGGTACTGCTCATGTCTATAGGCGACGGTTACCACTTTCCATCAGGTGGGCCGTCAGCTTTTTTTCCATTCTAAGTTGCATTAAAAAAAAGTAAAATAAAATTTCACCAATTTATTCTTTTTATAACAAGAATTATTAAGAATTATTACAGACATTGCTATTACACTCTTATTTTATACTATTGTTTATTTATTTATTATAGTTACCAATTAAGAGAGTTTATACATATAGTGTTGCAAGTAATTGCTAAATGAATTAAATAATTATTACGTAATTATTAAATCCAATTGGATTAAAAAGTTTCCAGGTTAAGTCGATGTTTTAAATTTGAATTTGGAACTAATTGTTCCTTACCTGTCTACTGCTGAACATACTCGTATGTAGTTTAGTTAGTTTTATTTTAATTTAATTTAGTTTTATTTTATTTAAATTAATATTAAATTCTAAGTCGGGACTTACATGGCAGTGGCTATTTTACTTATAAATAAAGTATAAATAGTAAATTTAAAAGTGAATTTACTAGTGCACATAAATAAATAACATCTTATTTACATGTATTAAAAATCTAAGCATCGTGTTACCTTTAATCTTATTTAATTCACTTAAAAACTTTACTAAATTCAAGCTCTCGAGATATAACGTTGTAATAATAGTTGGATTTCCATCTGAGATTTAAATATTTAACACTCCGTGTACAGCGTAATGAAATTTGAACGAGTTACCTTGGAGAATTGCATAAATGCAAATTGCGCTTGCAACTATGGGGTTTATTACATTTTCTGGGTAACTAGGTGGTCTGTACTTGTTATACGCCTCATTTGTGTAGTGGATGCACCGTCTCTAGGTAGATGGAGACACTGTATTTATTCTAGGGTTGTCTAGTCGAAGTTCTTTCTCGCTACAAACCAATTTTAACTATAATATGTAATTTAATTTCTTTTTTTTATTATAACATTTGTTATATTTAATCAATATCATATATATTAATACACATCAAGTCAATTACATGTACAATGTTATTTTATTATAACAATGTATATGTAAATTACAGTAATTTAAAATAAATTTGACAAGTGTTTTTTTTTACAACGTACGGGGCAAACGAGCATGCGGCTCACCTGATGGTAAGTGACTGCCGCCGTCCATGATCACCCACAACACCAGCGGCATTGCAGATGTGCTGCCGGCCTTTTAAAAAGGGATTTCTAGGGATTTATCTCCTTATACGTCATACCTAAACTTATTTTAGTTATTAAAGTGTTTTTTTTTGTGACACAATCCAACGTTATTTTGTAGACTTTGTAAATAATTCCAAGAACATATGAATAAATCTTAAGTATATACAGTATAATATAATCATTTATATAATAGTGCGCCACCTACTCTTTGTCTTTTTCTCAATGTCCTCTACCTAAAGATTGTGCGGAAGAGATTGCTTAGCGATAAGGCCGCCTTTTGTATCACTTCTCATTAATATTTACTGTATTTGTTATTTCTCTTTTTACTTGGTGTAATAAAGTGTAAATAAATAAATAAATAAAATTATATTATTATAAGTCAAAGATATCGAAGTATCAATAAATGTTTTATAGTCACTTTATTACTAAATAAATACAAAACAAAACGCGATCAGAAAGAGCACCCAATAAATAAATAATATAAAGAAATAAAGATATTCCGTTATAGTAAGTAAAATTACTGGCCGCGGAACATCGTATGTAGTTGAGGGAATTTCTCGGATTTCCTTTCCATTCCCGATCATTTGGCAATCTTGGTTTGATCCTCAGGTTGAAGAAAAATAATTTCCGACCGCAGTAGAAATGAAATAATGATATAGTATATTTTTTCTTTGTTATCTTACACTAGCTTTAGTTTGCGACTTCGTACGCGTAGATTTCAAAAGCAGGAAAACCAATGGTACCACTGAAATGACCATTTATAGATGACGCATTACGATAAAATATACAGAAGTTTTAAAGTTAGACTTTCTGAAATATATGGAGTCATATATTTCATCAAGTTTACATGGATATATCTATGATAGAGGGGAAAAGATCACGCGGACGATCGCCTAGTCGATGGTCAGACCAAGTAACCGTTATGGGATTGTCAATTGCAGCTGCCTTGCGAGAGACTGCAAAATGGAGTAACATCATAAGAGAGGCAACAGACACCTTTCAAGGACACGACCTTCAGTAATGAAGAGGACGAAGAGAGAGAGAGATCTATGTTTATGCGTGCAGAAACAATTTGTTGGTTTACTAAGAAATTTAATAATTGTTAATTTAGCAATGCTACGTGTATTGCTAGGTTAATATGTCACCCTAACATTTTTCTTTTAATTTACTGTATTTGTATTTAGTATATAATAATAGATATATATATATATATATATATATATATATATATATATATATATATATATATATATATATATATATATATATATATATATATATATATATATATATATATATATATATATATATAAGATCATTTTTATTTATTAATATTTTTATTTATTTATTTATTTATTCTTTATTGACCACATTACAAAAAAATGTCTGGTACAAGAGGCGGACTTAATACTATATAGCATTCTCTCTCATTCTCGTTTAGCAAAATAGAAATTTAATTATGCGGTGAAAAAAATTGAAAATTGCTGCAAATAAATATTTATACGTACGTATTTATATACTATTCTATATTATGTATATTATCAGTTATAACTAAGCCATTTGAAATTTACATCTCTATCAACCTTATCGTCAATACAACCCGTAAGTCGCAACAAAATACAATTGTGATTCAATTTGGTGCGCTAATTTGTGATGTCAGTGATGTCAGTACAAACATGCAGACAGATTAAAGTTCTAAAAAATATTGTTGTGGATTCTATTGATCTAAGACCCTTCATATAAATTTTTCTTTTAAATGGCTCTTATGTTCAGTATATATATATATATATATACAATATCCACGGAAAAAAAGGCATGGTCAGCTGCGAGTACCGAATGCTTATGTTAGCGCGCGCCGTCATCCGGTTACGTTTAATGTCCCGCCAATAAGAACTAAACTACATCAGCACGCTCCCTTAACTCACACAGTACGGTTACTAAATAATATTATAAACATCATTAATATATTTAGTAGTAGCCTGCCAAAGATATTAGAAGCGGCTCACACGTATCTGGAATCGTGTCAAATATTTTTATTATAACTTTGCATGTTAGCACACTAGGTCTAAACATTGATTTGGCTTTTGCTGTCGTAATGTTATAATTATTTTTAATGAATGAATAAATAAATAAAAATAGAAAAAATAATTTCAGCTAGCGCCATTTTGAAAAATTTTTTATATAGTTCCAAAACATATTAAGAAATTAATAATACACAGACATAATTATAAAAGAAAGATTTTGAATTATAAATAAATATAATACATTTTCTTTTTATAGTCACTTTATTACTAAATAAATATAAAACAAAACGCGATCAAAAAGAGCGTCCCATAAATAAATAATTTAAAGAAATAAAGATATTTCGAAACAGTAAATTACTGGCCGCGGAACATTATACATTGTTGATGGAATTTCTCGGAATTCCTTTCCATTATTGGTTATTTGGTAATCTTGATTTGATCTCATGTTTGAGAAAAAAAAAATAAGCGAATAGCCGAAGCGAAATTATGATATAATACATTTTTTTTTATTATCTCACACTAGCTTTTTTTTTATACAACTTAGAATGACAAACAAGCTGACGGTCCACCTGATGGAAAGTGGTAACCGTCGCCTATAGACATGAGCAGTACCATGGACACAACAGAGTATACTGTTTCGCCCATGATACCCCCCATGCGTTGCCATTCCTGAGGACTCAGATGTTATTCCTCTGTACGATATAGCTTCTGCCCGTAACTTCTTACATGTAGATTTTTTGGCTGATTTTGCTAGTCAATAGTAGTTTTAACTGGTTACGAGTTTTGAGTACATCAGATACATTGAGTCGGGGAAGTCAATGAATGAATGAATGAATGAATGAATGAATGGCCTTATTTATACATTCAATTGAAATATTATTTAGATAGGTTAATAATCAAAATGACTATTGTCAAATCAAATGAAAGTATATTTTATACAATAAACATTAAAGTTAATAACATCTAATAAAGAGTAACATCCTAAATCCTTTCATTGGTGCTTGTATTACTTGTATTACTTGCATACACCCACTCTAACTTGCCTACCTCGCTTTGAAATCAAAATTTTTGTTTGTATAAATAAAATCCGTTATTGGCTGTATTCATAAGAGACTTAGCATGTAAGTTATTTTTTTAAGAGCTGTGGATTTTGTATAAAATAAAATAAAATAATAATAATAATAATGTCCCAGGAGTCACCGATGTCTCGTAATCAAGCAAATGATTATCCTAATTTTTAGTTTCTGATTAAATAATTTGTTTTTTAATAATTAAATTTTTATTTCTTTTTTTATTAAAGAAAAACAAGAAAATTTTATAATAAAAAAAAAACAGTAATAAATAATAAAAAACTTCTTTGAGGTTACTGCCAACCTGCATTGGTAGGGTACTTAGGAGACTTGGTGCATTTCCACGCTAAATAGCTATGGAGATGCGTTGACCAAAGTAAAGGCCAGCCATCTGGTCGCCAGAGATTTCCACCAGCCGGCGTGATCAAATCAAATCAAATCAAAAACTCTTTATGAGTAATCACATTTGATAACAAATATGACATTCTGTTGATGTTATGAATTAATAAAAATATTGTATAAGCGATTTGAATGTTGCCTGGAAGGGATCGCTCTTAGCGATAAGGCCGCCCATTGTTTTCTCATTGTGATTAGTTCTTGTAATTATTTATATTTATAATAAGTTTACTATTGTAATCTTTTGGAGGAAACAATAAAGAGTATCTATCTATCTATCTTATAACCGAATTAGTAAAATAATATAAAAGTGGGTACTATTAAATTTTCTATGAAATATTGTTATTCTCGTAAAAACATTTACGTGTTAATTATGAATTAATATAAATATAATATTTAAGACATGTGAGTGATATATTAGAATAAATTAACATTTATTTATTTTTATTTATTTTATCAATTAACATTGGTTTTATAAAAAAAAAATGTCACTGATTAAGTATTGATTTGATTATTCTTTGATTGTATAAAAGAGACGGTATCGTAGTATTAAAGTTAGTCTTGTGTTGAAAGTCTGTGATGACTGTTATTCCGAGAATCTTGTGTGTTTCGTAGAATTATAAGGTAATATATACTTCTATATTGAAACACAGTTATTTTTATTACCTTCTTCAGTTCGTATTAATATACGAATACGAATTAATATACCAGAGGGAGACTTTGTACAAAAGTACCTCTTGGGTACCTCTGTCCTATTCGTGTTTCAACCGTGAAGCAGCTGTGTTTCGGTTTGAAGGGTGGGATATGGCGTGAATTTACTGGGTACAGAGGAGTAATACCTGAGTCCTCAGGAATGGCAACGCATGGGGGGTATTATGAAACAGTATACTCTGTTATGTCCATGGTACTGTTCATGTCTATAGGCGACGGTTACCACTTTCCATCAGGTGGACCGTCAGTTTGTTTGCTATTCTAAGTTGTATAAATAAAAACTTACGGGACATTGTTATCTATTAATATCTATAAATAATAAAATTTTGGACAGAGTAAAGAAAGTAAACATCTAAGTTTAAACACGAAGTATCTACAAGTAGTATGTACGAAAATTATTTTGGATTGAACTTTTAACTTTAGTTATATATTATCAAATAGTTATATATTATATTATATTTATTATTTCTGAAATTCAATATGTATATATATATATATATATATATATATATATATATATAATCGTTAAATCATAATAATAATTAAATCATATATCTGTTAATGACACTAATCTACATTTTCACTCATTATTTGCAAATTATATAATTACAGAAGAACTTAACTATTGACAGAAACTTAATACTATTATAAGGTAACTAATGGATGTGATCAACTAATGACCTAATTAATTAATGGTGAGTATATATATAGCGTCACTTGCAATATTCAAGTCAATACAGATATTGCCCTTCAGAGAGCATTATTCCGAATAACTTTTATAAAAACACTCATCAATTTTAATACACCTTCGACGAGATGCAGAAAAAAGAGAGCCATTGTGAATTTGTAAGTATTTTTTTTTATTATTTGACATTTTATTTAAACTGTTTATATGATTTTTTTATTGCTGTTTGTGTAAATAAGTGTTGTTCATGTCTACTGGAGACGGTGATCATTTTGCTAGTTGCATAAAAGAAATTAAATTTCAACTGTTTTTGAATTAAACAGAACCATAATTACTGTATACGATGTTATTACATAGATAGATTTGTATCAATATTACATATCGCAATTTGTACATCCAGTGAATGTACCAATTACCAGTACTTATGTCATTGTAAATTTTATGAACGTTATTTAATTAAACCCTAAAATATTCAATAGTAAGATCGTATTTTATTTCCAGGTACAAACTGGGTTCAACAAAGACGAGAAACCCATCCCTCGATCCTCACCGGCACCTAAGCTGCTATTTCGGTCTGGACAATACACGTTTGGACCGAGTGATATTTATTACTACTACAGCGAGCCGGTGGCGAGACCCACAGCAGATTGCGGATATAGGGAATTCAAACTTCCCTATATTCTGCCAGCACCACATAGAATATCCCCTATGAAACCAGTTCATAAATAATTAGAATTTAATTAAGTTTATTATGTTTTATTTATTTAGTGATATAAGTGTTATTTTTGTTTAGTAATAAAATATGTGAATAATTTTTTGTCATTTTATTTACCGAACCGAAAAAAAAACTATTTTACAAATACAACTTTAATATAAACAAGTCCTTTTCTTAAGAGAATATGTAAATATAATTTTTATAACCTTTAGTGAATAGTAAATATTATAAGACTATAAAAACAAACTCTAAAAATCAGAAGAGACGTATTTTCTTTAATTTATGAAAAAATTAAATTTTTAGTCAGATCATAAATTTATAAATAATCCAAATGAACTACTTTCAAAACTGATATCCATTTTTCTGTTAGTCACATCATCATGTAAAGACCAAATGTTAACATAAAAATACTTTTTTTGTATAGTCTTTTATGAATACGAGTTCAGCAGGAGAATAAAAAACTATAATATATAAATATTTTAATTAAATACAAACTAAAAGGACAATTCCTCAATTTGTTATAAATATCAAACTTTTAACAGTTTGATAGGTTCAGATTGTGTGACTACCAACTAGTTAGTTTTGTATATGTTTTCAGTACCTATTTGAAGGGCGGCTGAATTTAATCTGTGATACCTGATAGAGTAGAGTATATTATTAGCAACGGGACTGGTAGTCCGAATTACCAACAATCCTATGGGGTATCTTACTATATAAATCTGACTTAATAAAGTCATATTAAGTGAACTCGCCGTATGGTCCCAGTTATACCAACAGAAGTTCACCTGATGGTTTTTGTTCAGTACAGAGTAGTGTGTCTAATGATGTTTTACAGAGTTCATTGCGTAAGAAATAAAGGCGGGAAATTAAAGTCGTCATACTAAAAATTTTAAACCAAAACCAATGCAATGAAATTATTAATTAGATAGATAATAGATTATTAATGAAATTATTAATTGGATAATTAATATAAAAAAAAATCCTTTCAAAGAAACCAGACATTTTATAATTAAGCTTTTATTTTGGAATTCATGAGAATCTTAGCAGTTTGATGTGGTTGTTGGGTTAAACAATCATAACAATTTATAATTCTTAATTTATTATACGTTTCGTTAGAAGGCGCCATAAAATATCGGTGTACCTGTGTGTGTGTCTGTTTGAAGGGTGAGATACGGCAGTGAGTTTACAGGGTACAGAGGAATGACATCTACTTCCTCAGGAATGGCAAAGTATGGGTGGTATCATGGGCGCAACAGTCTACTCTCTTATGTTCACGATACTGTTTATGTCTATAGGCGACGTTTACCACGTTCCATCAAGTTTGCTTGTCATAAGCTTGTTTGTCATTTTAATTTGCATAAAAAAGTTTCTTTATAAAACTCTTGAAGACGGGCGTTTTCAGGCATAAAAACCTTTCACACTACCACCTTTCCATGATCTTTTGTACTCGCCCTTTTTTAAAGTTTGCTGCTAATTCCTATCAATCTAACCGACATAATAAAATTGTAACTCGTCGGTGACTGTAAATAAGAGCATTTAAAAAGAAATAATGTGAGTTGAGAAAGATATATAAAGTTTATTTGTCTGGCAGTTGTTTCGACATCACGTTTCTGAAATCGACGCACACGAAGTAGTAGACAAAATATTTTTTTTTTATTATTTTAGCCATTAACTGTCCACTGCTGAACATAAGCCTTCCCCATAAGAAGAGTTTTGCCAGTAGTTGCCACGTCTGGCAGGCGAGTTGGCAACCGCAGTTAGGATTTTAAAGATGTTTTAAAAGTGATGCTGCTACCCTTCCTTCGCCCTCTCTTAGTCGAGACTCCTATTCTATGCTGGGACTGCATAAATTACCAATACCTACTAGGGCAGTATTCATGAGGGTAGAATTATCGTCATTAACCAAAGTATGTACAGTGTCGAAATAGAGTGATTGTAGTAATCGGTTAATGACACTAATCTACATTTTCACTCATTATTTGCAAATTATATAATTACAGAAGAACTTAACTATTGAAAGAAACTTAATACTATTATAAGGTAACTAATGGATGTGATCAACTAATGACCTAATTAATTAATGGTGAGTATATATATAGCGCCACTTGCAATATTCAAGTCAATACAGATTTTGCCCTTCAGAGAGCATTATTTCAAAAAACTTTTATAAAACACTCATCAATTTTAATACACCTTCGACGAGATGCAGAAAAAAGAGAGCCATTGTAAATTTGTAAGTAGATTTTTTTTATTATTTGACATTTTATTTAAACTATTTATATGATTTTTTTATTGCTGTTTGTGTAAATAATTGTTGTTCATGTCTACTGGAGACAGTTACCACTTTGCTAGTTGCATAAAAGAAATTCCCATTCGTGTTTCAACCGTGAAGCAGTTGTGTTTGCATGGCTGTGTTTCGGTTTGAAGGGTAGGATATGGCGTGAATTTACTGGGTACGGAGGAATAACACCTGAGCCCTCAGGAATGGCAACGCATGGGGGGTATCATGGGCGAAACAGTATACTCTGTTATATCCATGCTACTGCTCAAGTCTATAGGCGACGGTTACCACTTTCCATCAGGTGGGCCGTCAGCTTGTTTGCTATTCTAAGATGGATAAAAAAAAAATCTTTTTTACTATTTTTGAATTAAACGGAACGATAATTACTGTATACGATGTTATTACATAGATAGATTTGTATCAATATTACATATCGCAATTTGTACATCCAGTGAATGTACCAATTAGAGGTACTTATGTCATTGTAAATTATATGAACGTTATTCAATTAAACCCTGAAATATTCAATACTAAGATCATGTTTTATTTTCAGGTACCAACTGGGTTCAACAAAGACGAGAGCCCCATCCCTCGACCAACACCGGCACCTAAGCTGATATTTCGGTCTGGACAGTACACGTTTGGACCGAGTGATATTTATTACTACTACAGCGAGCCGGTGGCGAGACCCACAGCAGATTGCGGATATAGGGAATTCAAACTTCCCTATATTCTACCAGCACCACATAGAATATCCCCTATGAAACCAGTTCATAAATAATTAGAATTTCATTGAGTTTATTATGTTTTATTTATTTAGTGATATAAGTGTTATTTTTGTTTTGTAATAAAATATGTGAATAATTTATTGTAATTTTATTTACTAAACCGAAAAAAGAAAACTATTTTACAAGTACAACTTTAATACAAACAAATCCTTTTCTTAATAGAACATGTAAATATAATTTTTATAACCTTTAGTGAATAGTAAATATTATAGAAATATAAAAACAAAGTTCGAAAATCAGAAGAGACGTCTTTTCATTAATTTATGCAAAAAATCCAATTTTTGAGTAAATAGGAAGGTTTCTTTTACAAATATTTACCTAGTGAGACTATAAATTTATAAATAATCCAAATGAACCACTTTCAAAACTGATGTTTATTTTTCTGATAGTCACAGCATCATGTAAAGGCCAAATGTTAACATAAAAATACTTTTTTTTCAGTAGGAAAATAAAAACTATAATATATAAATATTTTAATTAAATACAAACTAAAAGGATAATTCCTCAGTTTGTTATAAATAACAAACTTTTAAAAGTTTGATAGGTTCAGATTGTGTGACTACCAACTAGTCTGTTTTGTATATGTTTACAGTACCAATTTGAAGGGCGGCTGAATTTAATCTGTAATCCATGATTGAGTATATTCTTAGCAATGGGACTGGTAGTCCGAATTACCAACAATCCTATGGGGTATCTTACTATATAAATCTGACTTAATAAAGTCATATTAAGTGAACTCGCCGTATGGTCCCAGTTATACCAACAGAAGTTCACCTGATGGTTTTTGTTCAGTACAGAGTAGTGTGTCTAATGATGTTTTACAGAGTTCATTGCGTAAGAAATAAAGGCGGGAAATTAAAGTCGTCATACTAAAAATTTTAAACCAAAACCAATGCAATGAAATTATTAATTAGATAGATAATAGATTATTAATGAAATTATTAATTGGATAATTAATATAAAAAAAAATCCTTTCAAAGAAACCAGACATTTTATAATTAAGCTTTTATTTTGGAATTCATGAGAATCTTAGCAGTTTGATGTGGTTGTTGGGTTAAACAATCATAACAATTTATAATTCTTAATTTATTATACGTTTCGTTAGAAGGCGCCATAAAATATCGGTGTACCTGTGTGTGTGTCTGTTTGAAGGGTGAGATACGGCAGTGAGTTTACAGGGTACAGAGGAATGACATCTACTTCCTCAGGAATGGCAAAGTATGGGTGGTATCATGGGCGCAACAGTCTACTCTCTTATGTTCACGATACTGTTTATGTCTATAGGCGACGTTTACCACGTTCCATCAAGTTTGTTTGTCATAAGCTTGTTTGTCATTTTAATTTGCATAAAAAAGTTTTTTATAAAACTCTTGAAGACGGGCGTTTTCAGGCATAAAAACCTTTCACACTACCACCTTTCCATGATCTTTTGTACTCGCCCTTTTTTAAAGTTTGCTGCTAATTCCTATCAATCTAACCGACATAATAAAATTGTAACTCGTCGGTGACTGTAAATAAGAGCATTTAAAAAGAAATAATGTGAGTTGAGAAAGATATATAAAGTTTATTTGTCTGGCAGTTGTTTCGACATCACGTTTCTGAAATCGACGCACACGAAGTAGTAGACAAAATATTTTTTTTTTATTATTTTAGCCATTAACTGTCCACTGCTGAACTTAAGAAGCCTTCCCCATAAGAAGAGTTTTGCCAGTAGTTGCCACGTCTGGCAGGCGAGTTGGCAACCGCAGTTAGGATTTTAAAGATGTTTTAAAAGTGATGCTGCTACCCTTCCTTCGCCCTCTCTTAGTCGAGACTCCTATTCTATGCTGGGACTGCATAAATTACCAATACCTACTAGGGCAGTATTCATGAGGGTAGAATTATCGTCATTAACCAAAGTATGTACAGTGTCGAAATAGAGTGATTGTAGTAATCGGTTAATGACACTAATCTACATTTTCACTCATTATTTGCAAATTATATAATTACAGAAGAACTTAACTATTGAAAGAAACTTAATACTATTATAAGGTAACTAATGGATGTGATCAACTAATGACCTAATTAATTAATGGTGAGTATATATATAGCGCCACTTGCAATATTCAAGTCAATACAGATTTTGCCCTTCAGAGAGCATTATTTCAAAAAACTTTTATAAAACACTCATCAATTTTAATACACCTTCGACGAGATGCAGAAAAAAGAGAGCCATTGTAAATTTGTAAGTAGATTTTTTTTATTATTTGACATTTTATTTAAACTATTTATATGATTTTTTTATTGCTGTTTGTGTAAATAATTGTTGTTCATGTCTACTGGAGACAGTTACCACTTTGCTAGTTGCATAAAAGAAATTCCCATTCGTGTTTCAACCGTGAAGCAGTTGTGTTTGCATGGCTGTGTTTCGGTTTGAAGGGTAGGATATGGCGTGAATTTACTGGGTACGGAGGAATAACACCTGAGCCCTCAGGAATGGCAACGCATGGGGGGTATCATGGGCGAAACAGTATACTCTGTTATATCCATGCTACTGCTCAAGTCTATAGGCGACGGTTACCACTTTCCATCAGGTGGGCCGTCAGCTTGTTTGCTATTCTAAGATGGATAAAAAAAAATCTTTTTTACTATTTTTCAATTAAACGGAACGATAATTACTGTATACGATGTTATTACATAGATAGATTTGTATCAATATTACATATCGCAATTTGTACATCCAGTGAATGTACCAATTAGAGGTACTTATGTCATTGTAAATTATATGAACGTTATTCAATTAAACCCTGAAATATTCAATACTAAGATCATGTTTTATTTTCAGGTACCAACTGGGTTCAACAAAGACGAGAGCCCCATCCCTCGACCAACACCGGCACCTAAGCTGATATTTCGGTCTGGACAGTACACGTTTGGACCGAGTGATATTTATTACTACTACAGCGAGCCGGTGGCGAGACCCACAGCAGATTGCGGATATAGGGAATTCAAACTTCCCTATATTCTACCAGCACCACATAGAATATCCCCTATGAAACCAGTTCATAAATAATTAGAATTTCATTGAGTTTATTATGTTTTATTTATTTAGTGATATAAGTGTTATTTTTGTTTTGTAATAAAATATGTGAATAATTTATTGTAATTTTATTTACTAAACCGAAAAAAGAAAACTATTTTACAAGTACAACTTTAATACAAACAAATCCTTTTCTTAATAGAACATGTAAATATAATTTTTATAACCTTTAGTGAATAGTAAATATTATAGAAATATAAAAACAAAGTTCGAAAATCAGAAGAGACGTCTTTTCATTAATTTATGCAAAAAATCCAATTTTTGAGTAAATAGGAAGGTTTCTTTTACAAATATTTACCTAGTGAGACTATAAATTTATAAATAATCCAAATGAACCACTTTCAAAACTGATGTTTATTTTTCTGATAGTCACAGCATCATGTAAAGGCCAAATGTTAACATAAAAATACTTTTTTTTCAGTAGGAAAATAAAAACTATAATATATAAATATTTTAATTAAATACAAACTAAAAGGATAATTCCTCAGTTTGTTATAAATAACAAACTTTTAAAAGTTTGATAGGTTCAGATTGTGTGACTACCAACTAGTCTGTTTTGTATATGTTTACAGTACCAATTTGAAGGGCGGCTGAATTTAATCTGTAATCCATGATTGAGTATATTCTTAGCAATGGGACTGGTAGTCCGAATTACCAACAATCCTATGGGGTATCTTACTATATAAATCTGACTTAATAAAGTCATATTAAGTGAACTCGCCGTATGGTCCCAGTTATACCAACAGAAGTTCACCTGATGGTTTTTGTTCAGTACAGAGTAGTGTGTCTAATGATGTTTTACAGAGTTCATTGCGTAAGAAATAAAGGCGGGAAATTAAAGTCGTCATACTAAAAATTTTAAACCAAAACCAATGCAATGAAATTATTAATTAGATAGATAATAGATTATTAATGAAATTATTAATTGGATAATTAATATAAAAAAAAATCCTTTCAAAGAAACCAGACATTTTATAATTAAGCTTTTATTTTGGAATTCATGAGAATCTTAGCAGTTTGATGTGGTTGTTGGGTTAAACAATCATAACAATTTATAATTCTTAATTTATTATACGTTTCGTTAGAAGGCGCCATAAAATATCGGTGTACCTGTGTGTGTGTGTGTTTGAAGGGTGAGATACGGCAGTGAGTTTACAGGGTACAGAGGAATGACATCTACTTCCTCAGGAATGGCAAAGTATGGGTGGTATCATGGGCGCAACAGTCTACTCTCTTATGTTCACGATACTGTTTATGTCTATAGGCGACGTTTACCACGTTCCATCAAGTTTGCTTGTCATAAGCTTGTTTGTCATTTTAATTTGCATAAAAAAGTTTTTTTATAAAACTCTTGAAGACGGGCGTTTTCAGGCATAAAAACCTGTCACACTACCACCTTTCCATGATCTTTTGTACTCGCCCTTTTTTAAAGTTTGCTGCTAATTCCTATCAATCTAACCGACATAATAAAATTGTAACTCGTCGGTGACTGTAAATAAGTATGTTTTAAAATAGTAATTTTTATTTTATTTTACTTTCTTAGCTGGTATATAATGAAATTATTGTTATTTTCCAACCTTCAATTATAAATTATGTACAATAACAAAATTTTGTCAAGTCCGTCAGTCAGTCAGTCATTCTAATGTCATGCCTAATGTCTTTTTTTTCCTATATGACCGATTTGGATTATAACTGCAATTGCTATACTCAATCTATGCTAAGATTAATGGTTCGATTGCGTTTTGTTTTGTCTTTCTTTTACTTACATTTGATAAATTAATTTTGTGTCTGTAAGTTTTTATTTTATATTAAATTTTAATCTACAGATTACTTTGATTGTTGTGTTGTATTAATCTTTATTAAGCTAACATTGTAATATTAAGTATGTTGTTTTATATACGTTTCATTAATATTAATAACAGTGAATCCAATATCTTTTTTGTATAAGTGCAAAGGTGCATTGAGTTATGCTATTTTGGTTACATTTTGTCTTATTTTGTAATTTTTTAATTATAAGTACAGTATATTATTATATATTATTCATATTTATATATTTACTTATTTGATAATATGTCAACATCTTTCATTGATGATGACTTTTTTCCTGCTCATCTAAGTCCTCTTCTGATATAAGTTATGCCAGTGCTTTTGCTCACGATGTTTCAATTTCTCTCTATGCTCAGCTAACCAACTTAATGTCTTCTAACTGTAAAAATAACCTGAATATAGTGCATATTAATGCCCAGAGTGTCCCTGCTCACTATGACGATCTTTTGTCTGCTTTTGACTCCAAGATCATTGATGCAGTACTTATTTCTGAATCTTTTCTGAAGCCTCCCTTGCTATCTACTCAGTTTTCGTTGCCTGGCTTCAGACTTATTCGAAATGATAGGGTGGGGGCTGGTGGTGGTGGAGTGGCTATTTATCTACGGATGGATATCTCATATAAAATTATTGAACAGTCTCCTAGTATTTATTCACAATCAGCTGAATACCTCTTTATCGAAATTAACTGTCATTACTCTAAATTACTTCTCGGCGTATATTATAGTCCTTCCTGTCACATCGACTATTTCTCCTCTTTTGAAAGCAACTTAGAAAACCTATCAACTCTTTATGACCATACCATCATTCTTGGTGACTTTAATACTTGTTTAATTAAGGATGATCATCGCTCCCATAAACTTCGCTCTATAATTTCATCTGTAAATCTACATTTACTTCCGTTATATATCACCATGCCCCACACAGCTCCCCATCCCTACTTGACCTTATTATTGTCACTAATCCCGATAATGTGGACACCTTTGGACAAACACCTTCCCCATTTTCCTACCATGATCTGATTTTCGTTTCCTATAAACTACGTATGCCCAAACGTCATTCTAAATTTCTCTTCCTGCGTAATTTCAAGGGTATTGATTTGAACCTACTGAGTTCCGATGCAAGGAAAATCGATTGGTCCCCTGTTTTAGACTGCCCTGATATTGATGGTAAAGTTGCAGCCTTAAATAGTATCCTAATTCACCTCTACGATGTTCATGCTCCTCTACGACGTATTAGGGTTAAACATCTTCCAGCTCCTTGGTTAGATGAAACAATAAAAACTTTTATGGCTAAACGTGATAGAGCCAAGAGGAAGTATAGGAGGTCTCCGACGGAATGTAATTTAATTACTTATAAAAATTTACGCAATCGCTGTAGTAGAATGTGTAGGGATGCTAAACGTCGCTACATATATAACTCCTTGAATGGTCGCAGTCTTGATCAAATGTGGAAATTCTTAAAGTCACTCGGGATTGGTAAGGCTAATGATGAATCCTCTATTTCGTTTAATCTTAATGATATTAATAACCATTTCTGTAAATTACCCACACATCTTGACGATAATGTCAAACTTACTACTTTAGATCAATTATCAAAAATGCCCAGGCCTGAGTGCGAATCCTTCTCTTTCAGCTTGATTACAGAGTGTGATGTTAAGAGGCACCTCCTTACCATTTCTTCCAAAGCGACGGGTGCTGACGGAGTAGGCACACAAATGTTGCACCCTATTATGGATGAACTTGTATCAATTATTACACATATAATAAATTTTTCTCTTGATACATGTTCTTTTCCAGAACTTTGGAAGAAAGCCTACATCATTCCTGTCCCTAAAACATCTAATCCATCTACTCTAACTGATTTTAGACCTATCTCGATTCTACCCGCTTTGTCAAAGTTATTAGAGCAAATAGTTCATAAACAATTGTCCGTATATCTGTCTAGTAATAATCTGCTAAGTCCTTTGCAATCTGGTTTCCGCCCTGGTCACAGTACAGTCAGTGCTCTTGTCAAAGTCACTGACGACATACGCCGGGCTATGGACAACCACTCCCTCACACTCCTTGTTCTCCTAGACTTTAGCAGTGCCTTTAACTCTGTAGATTATGATATTCTTTTAAATATCCTTTCATCCCTTAACATATCTCCACCTGTAATCAATTGGTTTAACTCTTATCTTCGGGGTCGACTGCAGTGTGTTCGCCATGGTGAGGATACCTCAGATTGGTGTGCGGTTACTGCAGGAGTCCCTCAAGGCGGCGTATTATCTCCTCTTCTTTTCTCTGCATTTATCAATGCTATAACTCATGTAATTTTTTCTTCCTACCATCTCTACGCAGACGATTTGCAATTATGTTTTCATTTTAATCTTTGCGACATATCTGAAGCAATTGATGATATGAATTTTCAGCTGCTTAAAATATCGGAATGGGCTAGATCCTTTGGGCTTCTAGTTAACCCGCGAAAATCCCAAGCTCTCATTATAGGTAGTCATCGTAATTATAAAATGCTTGATCATGATGCTTTGCCTCCTGTTTACTATGAAAATGAGTTAATTGCATATGCTAAGAAAGCAAAAAACCTAGGTGTTATAATTGATTGCAATTTATCCTGGAATGAACACATTAATGGGGTCAGCAAAAAGCTATGTTTTTCATTTCATTCTTTTAAACGATTGCAAAAATTCTTACCATTTAAGACAAGGCTTACTTTGGCACAAGCTCTACTGTTATCTCTTCTTGATTATGCCGACATATCCTACCTTGATGCAACTGAAGAGCTTTTAAACAAATTAGAGAGATTACAGAATTTGTGTATACGTTTCATATATGGTCTGCGTAAATATGATCATGTCTCCGCTTATAGAACAAAATTGAATTGGCTGCCAATTCGAAGGCGTCGAGACTTTCATATAATGTTGTTTTTATATTCCGTTCTATATAACCCTACTTTTCCCTCCTATCTTCGTGAACGTTTTGATTTTCTAGTTCCCCATGACGTGTCCTCCCGTTCGACGAAATCTCTTATCCTCAAACTCCCTTCACACTCATCTACGCGCTATAGTGGATCTTTTACCGTCCATGCTGCTAGATTGTGGAATTCTCTTCCCATATCTATCCGTGAGAGTCAATCCCTAAATATTTTTAAGAGTAGACTTAAAGAGCATCTTCTATCACTATGAACATATATTTATTTATCTATTATATATGTGTAGGTATATTGTATGTATATGTGTATGTATATGTAGGTTTATGCATAGATGTCGGTATATATTTATGTATATGTATGTGTGTATTTGTACTATATAATATAATCTAATTAATTTAATTTTGGCTATTTAAAAATTGTACACTGCTGTATCCGCTGACATTGATGCTCCTTTCCACTTTGGGTTTGCTGGAAGAAAACTCTATCAGAGTTAAGCTCGCCTTTGTACTTTTGTTTACCTCTGTCATATTTTTATAACTAATGTGTACAATAAAGTATTAAATAAATAAGTATTAAGAGCATTTAAAAAGAAATAATGTGAGTTGAGAAAGATATATAAAGTTTATTTGTCTGGCAGTTGTTTCGACATCACGTTTCTGAAATCGACGCACACGAAGTAGTAGACAAAATATTTTTTTTATTATTTTAGCCATTAACTGTCCACTGCTGAACTTAAGAAGCCTTCCCCATAAGAAGAGTTTTGCCAGTAGTTGCCACGTCTGGCAGGCGAGTTGGCAACCGCAGTTAGGATTTTAAAGATGTTTTAAAAGTGATGCTGCTACCCTTCCTTCGCCCTCTCTTAGTCGAGACTCCTATTCTATGCTGGGACTGCATAAATTACCAATACCTACTAGGGCAGTATTCATGAGGGTAGAATTATCGTCATTAACCAAAGTATGTACAGTGTCGAAATAGAGTGATTGTAGTAATCGGTTAATGACACTAATCTACATTTTCACTCATTATTTGCAAATTATATAATTACAGAAGAACTTAACTATTGAAAGAAACTTAATACTATTATAAGGTAACTAATGGATGTGATCAACTAATGACCTAATTAATTAATGGTGAGTATATATATAGCGCCACTTGCAATATTCAAGTCAATACCGATTTTGCCCTTCAGAGAGCATTATTTCAAAAAACTTTTATAAAACACTCATCAATTTTAATACACCTTCGACGAGATGCAGAAAAAAGAGAGCCATTGTAAATTTGTAAGTAGATTTTTTTTATTATTTGACATTTTATTTAAACTATTTATATGATTTTTTTATTGCTGTTTGTGTAAATAATTGTTGTTCATGTCTACTGGAGACAGTTACCACTTTGCTAGTTGCATAAAAGAAATTCCCATTCGTGTTTCAACCGTGAAGCAGTTGTGTTTGCATGGCTGTGTTTCGGTTTGAAGGGTGGGATATGGCGTGAATTTACTGGGTACGGAGGAATAACACCTGAGCCCTCAGGAATGGCAACGCATGGGGGGTATCATGGGCGAAACAGTACAGATTTGTATCAATATTACATATCGCAATTTGTACATCCAGTGAATGTACCAATTAGAGGTACTTATGTCATTGTAAATTATATGAACGTTATTCAATTAAACCCTGAAATATTCAATACTAAGATCATGTTTTATTTTCAGGTACCAACTGGGTTCAACAAAGACGAGAGCCCCATCCCTCGACCAACACCGGCACCTAAGCTGATATTTCGGTCTGGACAGTACACGTTTGGACCGAGTGATATTTATTACTACTACAGCGAGCCGGTGGCGAGACCCACAGCAGATTGCGGATATAGGGAATTCAAACTTCCCTATATTTTGCCAGCACCACATAGAATATCCCCTATGAAACCAGTTCATAAATAATTAGAATTTAATTAAGTTTATTATGTTTTATTTAGTTAGTAATATATGTGTTATTTTTGTTTTATAATAAAATATGTGAATAATTTATTGTCATTTTATTTACCGAACCGAAAAAAAAAAAAACTATTTTACAAGTACAACTTTAATATAACCAAGTGCTTTTCTTAATAGAACATGTAAATATATTTTGATAACCTTTAGTGAATAGTAAATATTGTAAGACTATAAAAACAAAGTTCGAAAATCAGAAAAGACGTCTTTTCATTAATTTATGCATAAAATTCAATTTTTGAGTAAAAAAGTTAGGTTTCTTTTACAAATATTTACCTAGTGAGACTATAAATTTATAAATAATTCAAATGAACCACTTTCAAAACTGATGTCTATTTTTCTGTTAGTTACAGCATCATGTGGAGACCAAATGTTAACATAAAAAATACTTTTTTTGTATAGTCTTTTGTGAATACGAGTTCAGCAGGAGAATAAAAACTATAATATATAAATATTTTAATTAAATACAAACTAAAAGGATAAATCCCTCAGTTTGTCATGAATAACAAACTTTTAACAGTTTGATAGGTTCAGATTGTGTGACTACTACTACTAGATACTGTGTCTGTTTTGTATATGTTTACAGTATCAATTTGAAATGCGGCTGAATTTAATCTGTAATCCCTGATAGAGTATATTATTAGCAATGGGACTGGTAGTCCGAATTACCAACAATCCTATGGGGTATCTTACTATATAAATCTGACTTAATAAAGTCATATTAAGTGAACTCGCCGTGTGGTCCCGGTTATACCAACAAGAGTTCACCTGCTGGTTTTTGTTCTGTACAGAGTAGTGTCTAATGATGTTTTACAGAGTCCATTGCGTAAGAAATAAAGGTGGGAAATTAAAGTCGTCATACTAAAAATTTTAAACCAAACCCGTGCAATGAAATTATTAATTGGTTAATTAATATCATAAAAGTTTTCCTTTCAAAGAAACTAGACATTTTATAATTAAGCTTTTATTTTGGAATTCATGAGAGATAGTCTTAGCAGTTTGATGTGGTTGTTTGATTAAACAATCATAACAGTTTATAATTCTTAATTTCATATACGTTTCGTTAGAAGGCGCCATAAAATATCTGTGTAATTTATAAATGTAACTAATTATAATTTATATATGTAGGTTACAAAGTTACATTCCATTTAATATCTAGTGAGGCAGTATTTTAATAAATTATTGATCTAGTTGCGTTGCCGTGTCGGTCCTCGCATAGAATGGGCCACCCCTTCCTGTGTGTTAGTATTTAGTATTAGTGTCAGTATTTATTATGAAACAATATTCATCTAATAAGTATACCATAAGATTAGATAAGAACTTTTGTATGCATAACTATTAGGTACGTTATGAATATTTAGATCTTTACTGTGAGATGAAATATTCTGACCGTACTTAACCAGCGTCTACTTACATATATCTTAGCAAAGTGTATGAAGTACCAGAGAGAGAGTTTGTACAAAAGTCGTTTTCTTGGGTACCTTAGTCCCATTCGTAGTTCTACCGTGAAGCAGTTGTGTTTGCATGACTATGTCTCTGTTTGAAGGGTGAGATACGGCAGTGAGTTTACAGGGTACAGAGGAATAACATCTAACTCCTCAGGAATGATAACGCATGGGGGTATCATGGGCGAAACAGTATACTCTGTTACGTCCACGGTACTGCTTATGTTTATAGGCGACGTTTACCACGTTCCATCAAGTTTGCTTGTCATAAGCTTGTTTGTTATTCTAATTTGCATAAAAAAAGTTTCTTTATAAAACTCTTGAAGACGGGCGTTTTCAGGCATAAAAACCTATCACACTACCACCTTTCCATGATCTTTGTGCTCGCCCTTTTTTAAGGTTTGCTGCTAATTCCTATCAATCTCACTGACATAATAAAATTGTAACTCGTCGGTGACTGTAAGTGGGAGCATTTGAAAAGAAATAATATGAGATGAGAAAGATATATAAAGTTTATTTGTCTGGCAGTATATTTGTTTCGACATCACGTTTCTGAAATCGACGCACACGAAGTAGTAGACAAAATATTTTTTTTTTATTATTTTAACCATTAACTGTCCACTGCTGAACATAAGCCTTCCCCATAAGGAGAGTTTTGCCAGTAGTTGCCACGTCTGGCAGGTGAGTTGGCAACCGTAGTTAGGATTTTAAAGATGTTTTAAAAGTGATACTGCTACCCTTCCTTTGCCCTCTCTTAGTCGACCCTTATGACACCCATGGACAAGGAAGGAGTGGCCTATTCTATGCTGGGACAATATAAATTACCAATACCTACTAGAGCAGTATTCATGAGGATAGAATTATCGTCATTAACCAAAGTATGTACAGTGTCGAAATAGAGTGATTGTAGTAATCGGTTAATGACACTAATCTACATTTTCGCTCATTATTTGCAAATTATATAATTACAGAAGAACTTAACTATTGACAGAAACTTAATACTATTATAAGGTAACTAATGGATGTGATCAACTAATGACCTAATTAATTAATGGTGAGTATATATATAGCGTCACGTGCAATATTCAAGTCAATACAGATATTGCCCTTCAGAGAGCATTACTCCAAAATACGTTCGTAAAAATACTCATTGGTTTTAATACGCCTTCGACGAGATGCAGAAAAAAGAGAGCCATTGTGAATTTGTAAGTAATTTTTTTTATTATTTGACATTTAATTTAAACTATTTATATGATTTTTTTATTGCTGTTTGTGTAAATAAGTGTTGTTCATGTCTACTAGAGACGGTGATCATTTTGCTAGTTGCATAAAAGAAATTAAATTTCAACTGTTTTTTAATTAAACAGAACGATAATTACTATATACGATGTTATTACATAGATAGATTTGTATCAATATTACATATCGCAATTTGTACATCCAGTGAATGTACCAATTAGAGGTACTTATGTCATTGTAAATTATATGAACGTTATTCAATTAAACCTTGAAATATTCAGTACTAAGATCAGGTTTTATTTTCAGGGAACTGGGTTCAACAAACATGGGAGCCCCATCCCTCGATCCTCACCGGCACCTAAGCTAATATTTCGGTCTGGACAGTACACGTTTGGACCGAGTGATATTTATTACTACTACAGCGAGCCGGTGGCGAGACCCACAGCAGATTGCGGATATAGGGAATTCAAACTTCCCTATATTCTACCAGCACCACATAGAATATCCCCTATGAAACCAGTTCATAAATAATTAGAATTTCATTAAGTTTATTATGTTTTATTTATTTAGTGATATAAGTGTTATTTTTGTTTTGTAATAAAATATGTGAATAATTTATTGTAATTTTATTTACTGAACCGAAAAAGAACTATTTTACAAGTACAACTTTAATATAAACAAGTCCTTTTCTTAATAGAAGATGTAAATATAATTTTTATAACCTTTAGTGAATAGTACATATTATAAGACTATAAAAACAAAGTCTGAAAATCAGAAGAGACGTCTTTTCATTAATTTATGAAAAAATACAATTTTTAGTGAGACCATAGATTTATAAATAATTCAAATGAATCACTTTCAAAACTGATACCTATTTTTCTGTTAGTTACAGCATCATGTGAAGACCAAATGTTAACATAAAAATACTTTTTTTGCATAGTCTTTTGTGAATACGAGTTCAGTAGGAGAATAAATAACTATAACATATAAATATTTTAATTAAATACAAGCTAAAAGGATAAACCCCTCAGTTTGTTATAAATAACAAACTTTTAACAGTTTGATAGTTTCAGATTGTGTGACTACCAACTAGTCTGTTTTGTATATGTTTACAGTACGAATTTGAAGGGCGGCTGAATTTAATCTGTAATAGTATTAGTTTGTAATGACTTATAATAAATCTTTATTTAACTCCGTGTGGCTCTCTAAAAATTAATAAATTTAAACACGTAGATTTTTTTATTGTATGAATATTACAGGTGTATAAAAAATATGGAATTGTGTACCTCATGGGAGGATGTGAGTATTAAAAGTACGTCAGTAGGAGGCGAGGGAAGGAACCGCTTCGCTTTAATTAAATATGATTACAGACTTATCAGTTTTTATTTCCATCACAAAGCAGTGTAATTGTCATTAAAAAACAAAACTAATAAAAAGAAATATTAAATATTCCAAATAGAAAAATATAAAATGGTAAACTTAGGTATATGAAAGAAGATCTGTAGCCAACAGTGAGGTTTCGGACTCATTCAAATTTTTGCACATCTAAAATTTTCATTGTAAATTTTTTATGGGATGCGTTGTGCCCACAATTAATATTCTACCTGAGAGAAAGTGGTAATCATTTCCTTTAAGGTAGGACAGGTATTGTTAGTAATGCGGACTACCAGTCCCATTGCTAGTAATATACCCCGTCAGGTCGACGTCCACGTGGTCCCTGGAAACCATCGTGCCGAATTCCAGGCGTATTATCACGATAGGTTAACCGACTTGCCTTTTCATTCTCACCTACATCCCTTACTAGTGCTCCGCCAGCGTATCCCGTTAGCGCAGGCGAGGTTACCATTTCATTATCATCCATTAAAAAAATCGTCACCTTTAGACCTGAACGGCACTATGAATATCACAGAATACGCTTCATGTTTCGATATGATATATCCAGGAAAATAATATCGTAAACAAATTATATATTTTGGCAAAGACATGAAGCGCCTAATCTGTGATAACTTTTAAAAATATTCATTTGTTTTTTTATGAGCATTTTCAAATCCATTGATTATTATATTTCTGGTCTTACTTATTTCTCGTTGACTTTGTGAGCAATGGTATAGAAATTTTAAACTTATGATATACACCGCTTCGAATTTGGTGGGGGAAATATTATTACAGTTCACTATAGTGCCAGTATGAGCAGAGCCATAAAAAGTTTTATCATTGTTTTGGGAATACGTCAGATAGGAACGCGCAGTTTAACTTCGTGTAATTTAGCAGAAATTTTATAACACTGTATATATGTAGATACACTTGAACAATTTCGGGAGTTACAAAATTTATGTAGTTACATCTACTTTATTACAATATGCATAAAGTTGATTATAGAAAGTAATCTAAACACGACAAAATTTCGGCACTATATGTATATATGCAGAAAGGGTAACCATATTTTTTTTACAATGGTTGATAATGGAATGGGTTACCATTCCATTATCGGCAGAGTTATCCGCCTGCGCTTTTGGTATACACTGGAAGGGCACCAATGAGGGATAATAGATGAGAATGAAAAAGGTACGTCAGCTAATCGTGATAAATACTCTTAGAATTTAACACGCATCAGAGGAAGACTTTGTACAAAAGTCGATTGCTTGGGTATCTCTGTCCCAATTTTGTAGTTTGAGTTTGAAGGATGGGAGATGGCAGTGAATTTACAAGGTACAAAAGAATAACACCAGAGTCCTTAGGAATGGCAATGCCCGGGGGGTATCATGGGCGAAACAGTATACTCGGTTATGTCCATGGTACTACTCATGTCTATGTAATCTATAGGCGACGGTTACCATTTCCATCAGGTGGGCCGTCAGCTTGTTCTCCATTCTAAGTAGTATAAAAAAAGTTGTGAAAGAACAAAACATACTGCTCCGACTCCAAATGAATGGAAAAAAACAAGGCATTGATAATGATTCTGTTTTCAAATTTAACGCTTAATTGTGCAAATATAAATTCGTTTGTAAATAAATGTTTTGTGGATTATATTTGCATTTTATTGATAATCCGTTTTGTTGGTCGAAATGGATAATTTTATACTCGTAAGATAATCCTCGACGGGGTAGTCAGGGGTGTTAGCGAGTCATTTACATATTTTAATGTATTCTAATTATGAATTCGTTGGGGGGAAAAAATTGTTGGGGGGAAGGGATCGTTAGTAATGCGGGCTACCAGTCCCATTGCTAGCAATATACCCTGTCAGGTTCACCTCCACGTGGTTCCCCCTGGAAACCATCGTAAATAATTCTTGTTGAATTCGTCACGATGGGCTAACTGGCCTGCTTCATCCTCACCTATCATCTTCATGCCGGTGTATACCGATAGCGCGGGTGGGTTACCATTCCATTATCACCCATAAAAAAAAACTAAAATTGCGTTTAATTATTTAAGAATTATTAACAGTTATTTTTAACTGTAATTGTTAATTAGCATATTTTTTTTTAACTGAAATTCAATAAGAGGGAGATTTTTAATTCGTTTAAGTTTGTTACCTCATAACTCCGTCGGTTGTAAACCGATTTCTAAATTCTCTTTTATCTGAAAAAAATGTACTTACAGAATGGTCTCATACAATTTTTATCAATATTTTTTATATCAATTCATTAGTTCAATTCAGAGTAGTGTTTCTACCGTGAAGCAGTTGTGTTTGCATGGCTGTGTTTCGGTTTGAAGGGTGGGATATGGCGTGAATTTACTGGGTACAGAGGAATAACACCTGAATCCTTAGGAATAGCAATGCACGGGGGGGGGGGGGTATCATGGGCGAAACAGTATACGCTGTTATATTTATAGCACTGCTTATGTCTATAGGCGACGGTTACCACTCTCCATCAGGTAGACCGTCAGCTTGTTTGCCATTCTAGGTTGTATAAAAAAAAATAAAGTTAACTTTTCAAATTTAAATAACTGGTGGTCTCACAATTGAAGTTGACTTTTTTTTTGTGGGATACAAATTATTTATTAAAAAAAAAAATGGAAAAATACAGGAAAATTTTTTTTAACCTTCCATACTAATGTGACTCGTTAATATGAGGTATTCTAAATTTGAAAATATTAGAATAATTAAAATGTTGTCGTTTTCATTTCAATAAAATAATGCTTACGATTTCGGTTGTACGCTTTTTTAAGGTATAACCGACTTTAAGAAAGGAGGGGGTTTTCTTCGGTTGTATTTTTTTATGTTTGTTACGTTTTGTTGTCTTAATTTTAATTTTATATGCAAATATGTACTTGCAGATTAATTTTATTGAAATTTCATCAAAATCGGTTCAGCGATTTAATTTCGAAATCAAAATATCTAGTTTTGCCAAAATTGAAGTCTTTTGTGGGGCGCAATCTTATTGAAGAATTCTTCCCCCAGGTATTGTAGCTGGTTATGACGTCATTTCATCAGATAGCTCGGACGCCTCATTAATTCTCTTAATTACTCCTCACCGAGTCATTAAATACGAAAGGACTATGTCATTATCAGTCTGAATATAATGGGCGCATTATATCATGAAGATAGCCTATCCCTTCTCAACCGGCTGATTGTTGCGGGCAATGATATGAACTAAAATAGATGTCGCCACTATGCCTACATTGCGTGTTAATTTATGTCTCAAAAGTTTTTTTTATGGTTGAAAATGGAATAGTAGCTCCGCCTGCGCTAAACAGTATATTCTGTTATGTCCATGGTACTGCTCATGTCTATAGGCGACGGTGACCACTTTCCATCAAGTGGACCGTCAGCTTGCTTGCCTTTCTAAATCAGGACAGTTGGTCTTTTGTGATGATTCGACAACAATTAAATACGATGGTATCCAGAAGGAACCGTATGGGGGACAACCTGTTATGGTTTATTGCTAGCAATGGGATTTTGAGTTGGGAGTGTTAGTAATCACTCCCTTCCCCTATGTCTATTAATTATTATAGCATAAACTATAGATTTGAACAGTTTCAAGTCATAACAATTACCTCATTCCTTCATTCAAGAAATGGATTTTCGTGTGGTTTCGACATAAAATGGGCCACCCCTTCTTTTACTGTGTATGTCGCAAAAGATGACTATAGGAACTTAATTTTGAGGGATGGATAGCAGCGCCCCTCTTAAAACATCACCAAAGTCTAACTGCGGTAGCCCACCCGCCTGCCAACCGTGGCAACTACTGGCAAAACTCCCCCTTTATGGGGGAGATCTATGCTCAGCAGTGGGCAGTGAATGGCTGATATGATGATGAGCTAAGAAATAAATAAAATTTCTACTATTTTATTAATAGTACTAATATCATTCCGAATCCCACAATACAAGCACAAAAAAATCGGGGGGAAAGGGATTGTTAGTAATGGAGACAGAATCCTACTGCTAGCAATATACCCAACCAGATCGACCTCCTCGCGGTTCCCCCTGGAAATTATCATGGTTAATTCCTGATGAATTCATCATGATCTAACTGACCTGTTTTCATTCTCATCTATCACCCTTCATTGGTGCTCCGCCAGCGTATCCCGTTAGCGCAGGCGGGGCTACCATAGCATTTTCACCCATTAAAAAAAAATACGAAAAAAGCTTAGCTATATTTAATTAAAAGAAGAAAATAATTCTCCATACATATTTCCTAGTATTAAATTAGGGATTAAAACGTTGGCTCGGCGTCCTAATATCAAACGTGTATGGTCAACAGTTCGTGAAAATGTAAGCCTTTGGTAGCTAGGAAAGTGAGCAGTAACTTGGCCATATGTTGACTACGCTTGGCACAATCCTCGAGATGAAGCGATTAGACATTTTATTAAATATAGATTTTTGTATTTCATGCACGAAAAAAATATTAATTCACTCTTGCGCCACCTATCCACTTCCATTTGTTCTCTTTTAACCAAAGGAGAACAGATAGAAGTTTAATCTTCTTGTCTGTAAGAGATTGCCCTAGCAATAAGACTGCCTTTTGTATTTTTATGTATATATTTTAATCGGTATTTTATGTTACTGTATTTCACTTGAATTGTTCAATTGTCATTGTATACTTTTATGGTTCTAGTGCAATAAAGAGTAAAATTTTTTTTTTTTTTTGTAATAAACCAAACTACTTCAGATTTCACGAATTACCAACTATTTTAACATATACTATGTAAGTAGGTAGGTATTGTATATATTTATAGTGTATGTATTTATGTAATATTTTATTATATATTTTAATATTTTATTTAACTGTATATTTGTTTATGTATTAATAGTTGTAACACTTCAGCTGTCCGCTATGCTTCCTTACTGTTGTTTGGAAGAGATCTCTGTCAGAGATAAGTCCACCCTTGCTCACAACATTTATAAATAGATTATTTTATATGTAACTTACAAGTGCAATAAAGAATATATATATAAAAGTAAATTATTTTGTTTAACTTCGCTACCATTAGTATGTGTGTGACTGCCAACACTCGAAGACTGACCACCACTATTACTACCAGAAATTCTACAACCTTCCATATTAATTATCAGTAACAATCTTCGACTGCCTGACTTTATTCACGCACGTTTTGCGATATACATTTCACTTCTAAACGAGGAATCTTCAGGCGAATTATTAGATCACTGTTTAAAGCCTAGTCATAATCGTTTGGCATTCAAAGTGAGAAAAAGCCGTGTGGTCCCGGCATAGAATGGGCCACCCCTTTATTTCCCACGGTTGTCATAAGAGGCGACTAAGGGAACTTAATGGTCGCTTGTTAAGCGTAAAAATTCTTTCTGATATTGGCTGAATTATCTACTTATCTAAACCTATTATTATTTATACTAGTATTACAACCTATTCAAAGCAAATAAAGTGCGAGTATTGTATTTTATTGTATGTTAGTAATTAATCTATTATTTTAGCACATTTTCCGCTTTCACCTACACCTTGCACCATATTCTCAACGATTTCAAGCGAAAAATTCGCTCTGACCCTTTTCAGTGGGATCGTCTATTAAAACATGGACTTTATGCATATGGGGCCCGAAGTTTTGGAGAAACGAAAAATGCTTTCCAGAAATCGGCACTGAATTGAAAGCAGTGTAGGAAATTACAGAGTCAAGTTCTATGGCGGGGTTTAAAGAAGTTTCCGATGTTAACATTGTGATCTTTGGATAAATAAGGCCAGTCAAGTGTGAGTTGGACTGATAAATATATATTTTATTTTTTGGACGTAAAAAATATTTGTATACTAATGTTTACTCGCGCGACCAAGATATGTTGATTGTCAAGTATAAACAATAGCGTTTGTCCTTTTCGATTCCAAATAGGACCTATAATAAATTTCATGATGATTTATTTATCATTAAAATGTACCAAACAAACACATTCATATTCTACTATATAATATTATAAAATGTGAAAGAATCTAAGACATTTGAACGTTCGTTTCTAAAGAATGGAGTTGAACTAAATTTAATTATGGTGGAAACCGTCTCAATAGTAAATAGATATACAATAAAAAAATTTTTTTTATCAATAAAATTTGTACTGAAACCGTCTCAATAGCAAATAGATATACAATAAAAAAAATTTTTGAATAATAAAAATTGTACTGAGACAACAATTTCATGAAAACAAAAAAGATGAAATTACTTTGCGTCAATTTATTTATAGCGCGTTCTAATTTTATTCAACGCCATCTAGTGGCGTGCAATCGAACTAATCTCGACATTCCACCCACTAAGAAATTGGTTTCACATATATAAACCGTAGACTTGAGCAGTTATTTAATCGTTTATAAATTTCTCATAGCGTGGTATGTATCATTAGATCCACACATAACATCATCCATATAACATATTTTTTTTTACTATTTCAACTTTACATATTAAATCTTTACCCTTCAATTTCTGTTTTTTGAATATATATATATATGTGAAGGTATTTATATATATATATATATATATATATATAACACCTGAGTCCTCAGGAATGGCAACGCATGGGGGGTATCATGGGCGAAACAGTATACTCTGTTATGTCCATGCTACTGCTCATGTCTATAGGCAACGGTTACCACTTTCCATCAGGTGGTATATATATATATATATATATATATATATATATATATATATATATATATATATATATATATATATATATAAAATTCTCGTGTCACGGAGTTTGTTACCAAACTCCTCCGAAACGGCTTTACCGATTTTTATGAAATTTTGTGTGCATATTAGGTAGGTCTGAGAATCCGCCAACATCTATTTTTCATACCCCTCAATGATAAGGATGATCCACCCCTTAAATTTATTTTTTATTTTTTTGACAATTTTTTTATTTTTATTTTATTTTATTAAGCAATGAAAAATACATACAAATTCATATTTTCACGCTTTTGCGATCAGCCCTTTGCGATTATTATATGCCGCAATAGGGTAGTATCGAATATAATAATTGTAGTGGGATAAATTTTTATCTATAGTGCTCGAAACAACGTATATGGTAAAACAACGTTTGCCGAGTCAGCTAGTATATATATATATATATATATATATATATATATATATATAAATAGAATAACTATTATACATACGACTTGATACAATAATTTCACATAGTGAACTCGCATTATTATTTAACACCCTGTGATATTATTAAGACAGTTAATATCCTTAAAAAGTTGTATTGTTCTTAGTATAAAGCGTGAGGATACAATAAATTTGCCAACGCCTTCCCTGGTTATTCAAAGTAAACGCCTTAGTAACATAAAACCTCAGCTATTCCTGTTAAGGATTTGGTAATTAACTCTTTTAGTAAGTTTTTATTATTATTTTAGTAGATACTATACATATTTACTGAGAAATATACTCGGTTTTATTTTATTTTTATTTAATGTTCTGCAATAATGAAACTTATTGTAAACATAAATGGGTTTATAATTAAATGCAGATGTAAATATGTTTTATGTTTCGATGGAAACAATAAAGAGTATCTATCTATCTATCTATGTCTACAGGCGATAGTTACCGCTTCCATCCCGTACTCGGCTTGTTTGATATTGTAAAGGTCACATAAAAAAAAATAGAAAAAATATGAATTGACTCTTTAAACATACCTAGTTCGGTTTATTTAATAAATATTACTAAAAATTAAGAAAATATATGATATCTTTATTTTTTTACAGTTGATTTATAACCGACTTTAAAAAGAGGAGGTTCTTTATTCGGTTGTATATGTTTGTTACCTTATAACTCCGTCAGTTCTAAACCGATTTGTAAAATTAATTTTTTACCAGAAACTATATATTTACAGATTGGTATTATAGAAATAATATGAAAATCGGTTTAGTACTTTAATTTTTAGACCAAAATAACTGGTTTTGTGACAATTGATTTTTTTTATGGGACACAATATTTAAATATTTATAGTAATGTAACGCTAAGAAATATCTTCTAATGTTATAATGTTTATTTATTTATTAAAAAAACAAACAGTCGTACAATACTATGTTAATATTAATGGTAGCAAATACATCACGTGTTTACTTTTGAAAATGTACAAACAATACCGTTGTTGACAGATAAATATTCTCTTTGAGAAAATGAGTTAAGAAAGGATGTACTCCCGAAATTTGGAACTTGTCAAAATTATCCTAAAAGTAAGAATATAAAATATAAAAATACATAGAGATATATATAATTCTATTTACTGGGTTAATCATTTTAATACAGTGATAATTTATAGAGTTGATACCAAATTATGGACTAAAAGAAACTTGGATCGTTATTCATTTAATAAATGAATTATTATTCAATATAAAAAGTACCGAAACTATTGATATTAACGGGAGTGACGCCCAGTTCATGCCGCGGTCGAGGACTTTAGCGAGAAAATATTGGCGAACATTTGGACGTTAATTGATAAATACACCACTAATAAATAACATTTCGTATTTTATCAACGGATTACCCCCCACTAGATGGGGTAACAATCTTAAATGCGTTGCATAAACTCAGTGGAATCTTATGGGTGAAGATGGAATGGTAACCCTGCCTGCGCTATCAGTATACGCTGGTAGCGTACCAGTGAAGGGTGACAGATGAGGATGAAGGCAGGTCAGTTAGTCCATGGTAATCAAACAAGAATTAATCATTTTGCAGGAGGAACCGCGTGGAGGTCGACCTGATAGGGTATGTTGCTAGCAACGGGGTTGTTAAATCTCGACATTAACAAGTCAGTGAAAACGTGGAGTAGACTGAATTTTTTCATCATTTCAAGTCCTTTAATTTGATATTGATATTAAGGGGGTTAAAAATATTCGATCCGCCATCTTGCGACGGCCATTTTAAAAATATTATAATATTGAATATTGCGTATTGTATTGTCCTCAGAACTAAAGATGTATGCATCAGTTCAATCAAATGTCAAAAAAAAGCGTATATATATATATACGCTTTTTTTATGGGTGAAAATGGAATGGTAACACCGCTTGCGCTAACGGTATACGCTGGCGGAGCACCAATAAAGGGTGATCAATGAGAACGAAAATAGGCCAGTTAGCCCATCATCATGAATTCATCAGGAATTAACCATGATAGTTTCAAAGGGCACTGCGAGGAGGTCGACCTGGTTGGGTGTATTGCTAGCAATGGGATTCTTAGTCGCCATTACTAACAATCCCTTCCCCCCTGCAATGTATGTTAGTGAGTTTGTTTATTTACAAGTAGAACCTCTTTTTGACATTTGATTGAACTGATGCATACTTCTTTAGTTCTGAGGTTCTATATATATATATATATATATATATATATATATATATATATATATATATATATATATATATATATATATATATATATATATATATATATATATATATATATATATATGTAATGCTTATACAATTATATTTCTAAATAAATAAATAAGTGAAACTATTAATATTTATTGAAAATGTATAAACATTTTCAATTTGAAAATGGTATGGTAACTCCGCCTGCACTAACAGAATACGCTGGCGGAGCACCAGTAAAGGGTGATCGATGAGAACGAAAACAGGCCAGTTAGCCCATCATGATGAATTCATCAGGAATTAACCATGATAGTTTCAAGGGGCACCGCGAGGAGGTCGACCTATTTGGTTATATTGTTTTTTTGATTGACCTAGTTGGTATAAACCAGACAATACCAGGAGAATCTGTATAGTAAAAAAAAAAAAAACAATGTGTAAAAAAGTATAAAAAAAAAAACTTATAAAAAAGAAGTAAAAAGTTAAAGCGAGATACCGTTTAAGTGTGTTTGTGTATTCTTTAGCCTGCGTAATAGAGTTGTAAAAGTTGCATAAAGCAGATGTTGTTTCATGCCAGTTTTATGCTTGTTGTGAAATACATAAATTTCATATTGTGCCAGTTTCTATAGGCATTTGAAGCCATCTATTTTATTATTAGCCGTGTGGTCCCGGCGTAGAATAGGCCACCCGCTCCTATCCCGTGGGTGTTGGCTTTTGGACTCAGCTGTTATTCCTCTGTACCCTGTAAATTCACGTTAATTATGTATTGATATTGATTTACATAGAGGGAGACTTTGTACAAAAGTCGATTTCTTGGGTACCTCTGTCCCGTTCGTGTTTCAACCGTGAAGCAGTTGTGTTTGCATGGCTGTGTTTCGGTTTGAAGGGTGGGATATGGCGTGAATTTACTGGGTACAGAGGAATAACACCTGAGTCCTCAGGAATGGCAACGCATAGGGGGTATCATGGGCGAAACAGTATGTGTGTGTACTGTTATGTCCATGGTACTGCTCATGTCTATAGGCGACGGTTACCACTTTCCATCAGGTGGGCCGTCAGCTTGTTTGCCATTCTAAGTTGTATAAAAAAAAAAAGATTCCCTGTCATTACTGAATAAAACAAAACCATCTTAATAAAAGAAACATACTCCGATGTAAATACAAAAGAGGGCACTTGTACATTTAATTATATCTAACCATAATCCTGGCTAATGTAAGGTCCGAAAAACAAGGGTATCTCACGGGCCATTAATAAAGGGATTAATGGCGATAACCTTTTTTGCTGACGGTCGCCGATTTTGTGACAAAATATCCGATTTGGTTACATTAATTTTATTGTGTTGCCAACTTAGTAATCGTTTATAATAAAAAAATGAATCGTTAAATGTATTTTATTATTATTATATCAGCCTTTAACTGTCCACTATTAAACATAAACCTCCCCCTTGGAAGGTTTTGCTAGTTGCCACGCTTGGCAGGCGGATTGGCAACCGCAGTCAGGGCTTTAGTCATATTTTAAGAAGGACGCTGTTGCCCATCCCTCGCCCTCCCTTAGTCGGCTCTTATGACATCCACGAAAAAGGAAGGAGTGGCCTATTTTATGCCGGGACCACCCGGCTAATGAATACGTTACTAAGCGCAAATCTCAAGAACAGCTGAATCGATTTCGCTAATTCCTTTTTTAGAATATTCCTTGAAGTACGCGGATGGTTCTTACGGAGACAAAAAAAAAATTAATAATTGCTTGAAAAAGTCTAAAAACAACATTTTTCTATACTCTAATACGAACGATTCGTAATAACACTTAAATGTCAATTTGAATTTTAATACCTTACCATAAAGTTCAAGTGTTAGTGGAGAGGTTCCGGTTTTTATTTTTTGACATAATGTGATTTTTAACTTATTAAAATTTATTTTTTCTTTTTCTAGTAAGATACTAGCTGACTTGGCATCCCGAATAGCAGAAAAAAATTGAAAAAAAAAACTAAAAAATAAAGAATCGACTGTTAGGCGATGCGAAGTTCGCGGTGTCAGCTAGTTCTTTATAATAATCAACCACTGATACAAAAACAGTAGGATATATGTAGGTTTGACGTGTGTGTGTCCGTCTGTGGCATTGTAGCTCCTAAATGTTATACCGATTCATCATATCAGCTATCAAATGTTTGGTGAACATGGCATCCCTCATATAGGGGGATTTTGACATTGGTTGTCATGCTTGGCGGGTTGGAAACCGCAGTTAGGCTTTGAGGAAATTTTA
This sequence comes from Galleria mellonella, assembly GCF_026898425.1. Taxonomy (NCBI): domain Eukaryota; kingdom Metazoa; phylum Arthropoda; class Insecta; order Lepidoptera; family Pyralidae; genus Galleria; species Galleria mellonella. Next base: position 146,129 of record NW_026442157.1, read on the forward strand.
AAAAGGACGTTGCTGGCCATTCCTCGACTATTAGGTTCCCTCAGTCGCCTCTTACTCTACCCATCCGTCCCGTGGGTATAGACCCACGGAATGGATGGCCCATTCTATGCCGGGACCACACGCCGAATAGACTGATATTGATGCGTATCTTTGTTTGAAAACTGACGTGATCGAGATGGATGGTGATCTTAGGTATAATTTCCACAAAAAAACCGGCTAAAACTATGACAAAACCACTGGACAGGTTTTGATAAAATTTATATGAAACCAATCAGTAACGTATCCTTTCATATAAAAAAAGAATTTTCCAAATCGGTTTAAAACTGATTGGTGTTATGAGGTAACAAACATAGAAAAATATACAACCGAATTGAATATCTATTTCTTTTTAAAATAGGTTGAAAAGTAATTTGTTCGTTGACAACCTTATTTGTTATTTATTGAATATATTTATAGATTGCTCCTAAAGGAACGTTCTCAAAATCAATTCAGCAGTTTAATTTTGAAATTAGAATAACTAGTTTTGTTTTGAAATTGGTTTTTTTTTTATCGAACACGATCTTTTTTTTATGTTATATTTTCTTTTTTTTTCTTCAAGAGGAAACTTATTGTGTCGCACCTTATTGTGAGGACATAGTGCGTATAATTCACTTGGCACCTTTACCTCTGTACGTGAGTAGTTTAATTAGGGTCCTGAGGAAATGATGGACCTTGTTACATGGCGGTGATTACTACAAAAAGCGTACGGTACAATGAATTCTCGATTGGGACGTTCAACAAATGTTTTTTTTCTCTCTATCCTCTTTTCTATTCATTGTGTAAATGTGATTCTCGTATCGCTTCAAAGAGTCTTTAATGGAGGATCAAGTTTTAAAACATAAATTGTCCTGTATTGTTCATTATAAAATATTATTTGTTAACTTTTAAAAAAATAATACAAATATATTTTATATTTAAAAAATCTTGTGTCATGATGTTTGTATCGAATTTAATTTTTTTTTTAATTAATTTATTTAAATTGAATGTAAGTATATTTGTTAGGTGTGAGAATAGGTTGTAAAGTATATTTCATACCGCTAGGAGATTAAGATGTTCCTGTAAAAAAAAAAAAATTATATGGCAGAACAACGTCGAGTCAGATAGTAAATATAGGTTATGATGAAATCAATTAGTTTTAGTTAATTTATTAAAGCTTTTATATACGTTTACATTTAATATAGATATAAGTTTATAAAGAAAATGACGAGAAGAAAATGACTTGAAGGGATTTCTTCCAGTCGCCCTTGAGAACCCGTAAGGAGAAAGTGTCTATGGGGTTTGTATGTAAAATGTAACATATACGAGTATGGTGCATATATAATATGATACGTAATAAAATATAATCAATAGTTATTTTAGTAACTAAATTAAGTACACAAAAGGTAAATATAATATGAGAGATTTAAAATTATTTGTCGTTTTTTAAAGTTCAATAACCTACCCATACAAAGCATAAAAATTGAGCAGAATTTGTTTTAACGATGGATGTATTCTTATTCTACCTTACCTACTGTGTTAATTTTTTTTCTTATGAGAAAAAAGCTTTATAAAAAAAAACACATTTATAAAGTCTCATTAGAACTGGTTAAACAGTTACGGAGATTAACGTGAACGAACACCGTGCCACGGGATTTATATACATATATTAAGATTACACATATAAATATATTAATTATTATAGTTATGCCTGAATTGTAACAACCTCTTTGACAATTAATTCCACAAAAAATAAATAAAAATAAAAATCCGATGCCATTCGCGCCAAAACAATTTTAAAATTGGAACCGGCAAAGTATCTAAGCGGATTTTCACGCTGACAATTTTATATTGTCGTTTCACTTAGGTCTTATTGAATTGAAATAAAGTTTACTTTTGCTTGTTTCTTCTACGTATAAGAATTGTTCGAGTATAAATCTCGTGCATAGAGAACACAGATTTCAAATAAGGAATCTCATGGCTCATCCGATTGGACGCTGTTCGGCGTGCACCTGCAGTGAGTCATAGTAGATTTTAGGATAATGTGAGACATTTTTCTTTTGAAAAATTCGTATTAAAATTAGAATTTATTTGAACTTATTTATACATACATACATACATATCTGTCACGTCTGTCTCCCATTAGGGTAGGCAGAAACAATGGAACGCCAAATGCTTCGATTCAAACAAACCTCTTTCGCTTCTTCCACATTCATCAAACTTGTTTATATGTTTTTCGTATTTAAAATATTTTTTCTATATTAATAATAATCAACAAGAAACTTAAAAACTAAAACAACAATAATAGGTACTCTTATTAAAGGACAATTGTGAGAGTTTTTGTGAAATGTTTTTTTTTTTTATACAACTTAGAAAGGTAAACAAGCTGACGGCCCACCTGATGGAAAGTGGTAACCGTCGCCTGTAGATATGAGCAGTACCATGGACATAACAGTATACTGTTTCGTCCATGATACTCCCCACGCTTTACCATTCCTGAGGACTCAGGTGTTATTCCTCTGTACCCAGTAAATTCAAACCGAAACACAGCCATGCAAACACAACTGCTTCACGGTTGAAACATAAATGGGACAGAGGTACCCAAGCGATCGACTTTTGTACAATATTGTATAACAGTAATGTAAATTATGTTCAATAAAGATTATACAATATAATACAGTACTAAGTAATAAACAAACAAAAATACTAACTCAAACAAAGTACTAACAAAATACCCTTTCACTATCGAGACAATTTTATTTGTCTGTCTGATATTATTCGAGGGAATATTTTTTTCACGAAACGGCTACAAAGAGTCTCCGCCTTGATTTTCTGGTCCGCTGGTTTTCCAGGATCGAAACAAAAAGATGTTTTGGCTCCATTAGCATATTTTATCACTCGCTAATAATACAGGCCTGTGGCCATCGACATGTAGAGAAACCCAAGATTCCCAATCTCGTGCAAGTATTTTGCTAATTTTAATTGAAATCACTATATATTGCTAACAAATCACTGCTTTCTATGCAACTGTGTTATGTTTTTTTAAAGGGTGAAAGTGCAATGGTAACACCGCCTGCGTTATCGGTATACGCTGGCTGGGCACCAGTGATAGATGATAAGTAAAGATGAAGACAGGTCAGTTGGCCCATCGTGAAGAATTAGACAAGAATTAATCACGATGGTTTCCAGGGGGAACCGCGTGGAGGTCAACCTAATATTGCTAGCAATAGGGCTGTTATTACCCATTACTAACAACCCCTTTCCCTCCACTGTGTTAGGCTGACTGGAAGGAATCTCTTTTAGAGATAAATTCGCCTTTAGTTACATTGTAAGGAAAAACTAGCTATTTCGAATGTGTTAAAATACTGAATGATGAGATAATTTGTAGATATTATTATGTTAGATGGAAAATATTTTAATTTAGAACGCGAATTTAGGAGAGTTTTCATTGTAACTAGCAATTTCTTTATTCCGCAAGAGAAACGGCCAATCGCTACAAAATTTATATGGAACCAAAGCGAGAGTAGACCCTGTTTAATTCAGAATAAAAAATAAAGTACTGGTCACAAATAGCATAATATATTCAGAAAGAAAAAAAAAAGAATACGAGTAGTTATCATCAAGATGTTTTTAGAGGGATGCTGCTGTCCATTTGTAAACTATTACTGTTCCCTTAGTCTTCTCTTACAACATCCATGCGAAGGATCGTGGCCTAATCTACTCGTATGTCGGGATCGTATATATGTTATTATGTTTCCTCTCTATTACATTGCCATTACCTCTTAATCTAAGGTTTAAACTTACATCATCATATCATTATCGTCATATCAGCTATTATCTATCCACTGCTGTACATGGGGGAGCCCATAGACTGCCATAAGGAACGGACCTGAGCCACCTGCATCCACTGACTCCCCGCAATGCATTTGATATAGTGGCAGAGGGTATAGTCTTACACTGCGTTTGCCCGTACTGGATCACCACTCTTTATCTTTCTTCCCCATTGGTTATCGGTTCTTTGAGCTATGTAACCAGTCCATTACCACTTTAGCTTGCTTATCCTTCGGGTTATGTCGGGGAGTTTGGTTTTGCGGATGTGCTCCGCAAAGAAATGCAAAGAAACTTCGAGCATAGCTCTCTCCTTGGCTCAAAGTTACATATCTTGACGTCATATCTTTATAAAAGTAACATTTGGACATGTTTAATTACAAATGTCTGGACAGTTAGAAATGAGTGTAAATTATGTTGGAATTATACTGTCAAATGGGCTCCATTTTTAGTCCCGTTTTTTTTATAGTGTATCTAGTGATTTTTAAATTTCAATGCCTGTAATATACTATTTCGATTTCGGTGAATTGAACACTATGTTTCTATGAATATTTTTCTAGATCAAGAGCTGGGCTGAATTCATTCATGTGAGTTTCGTCTAATTTAGAAAATGCGTAGGTTTTAGTGAAGTTATTTCGTACTTGTTCCGATAATTCAACATTTTTTTTTTCGGATGAAAAATAGGGAGAAGTTTTGAAGGCAACATATTTACTTATATTATTTTTTTGATCTCATTTTAAAATTAAAAAAAAAAGAACTTCATTACGTTTGTTTGTTCGTTTATTTTCTATTAAAGAAAAAATTACGTAGTTACTCTAAACTTTATAAACAGTGTGATTAGAAAGACGTGTGGACTGAAAGACGATGTAGTGACAAAAATCTAAAAAGGAATGTTACGTTAGTTTGGAGTTTGGAGAGGATGGATGAAAGAAGAATTACGAAAGAGATTTATCGAGCAAGAATGAATGGAGATATCGGTAGGCACCGCCTTAGAAGGACGAATGTCGACCAAATAGGCGACGTGCTGAAGAAGGGCCAAATTAAAAGTACCCGTAACCGGCGAGCGTGTATGAAAAGATTGATGAATGTGGAAGAAGCGAAAGAGGTTTGTTTGAATCGAAGCATTTGGCGTTCCATTGTTTCTGTCTACCCTAATGGGAGACAAGCGTGACAGATATGTATGTATATATGTTTAAACTTTACGTTATAATAATAATTATTATGTTATGTATCCTCGTGTATTATATATATCTAATATATAAAATTCTCGTGTCACGGTGTTTGTTACCAAACTTCTCCAAAACAGCTTAACCGATTTTAAATTTTGTGTGTATATCGGGTAGATCTGAGAATCGGCCAACATCTATTTTTCATACCCCTCAATCATAAGGGTGACCCACCCCTAAATATTTATTTTTGTTTTTTTGACAAATTTTCTTACTTTTATTTTATTATGATTTAGCATTGAAAAATACATACAAATTCAAATTTTCACGCTTTTACGATCAACCCCTATTTTTAATCGTGATTTTTATATGCCACAATAGGGTTGCAAGATGGCAATCGAATATAATAATTGTAGTACGAGAAATTTTCATCATTGCTCATTCGATAGCCTTTGGTGACGCACGCGTCACTACTGGCATCAATACTCCGTTGTGTAGCGCTGCCTTGTTGCACGGAGTCAGCGGATACGCAAACACGTCGGACACGAATAAGTAGAGAACAACTTGGGCACGAGGTTCTCGTTCGTCGCCTTAGTTTCGCGCGCTTTTTAACGGCCGTCCGTTCGCGTACACGGCACGCGCTGCCACCTCGTCGCGTCGCGAGTGCAGTGAGTGCATGTGAACAGTTACAAGTGACAATTGTGTAGTGTTGTGAACTCTAGTGCATCGGACTAACAAGTGTTAGGGTGGTGTACTGCGCCATAAGCGCAGCGCACCAGCTCCGGAGCCGGTGCCAGAGACCAGCACTCTCCTTCCCGGCGACCCGCGCCGCCTTCGACACCCCGGCCAAGTATCGGCAACAGGTACACAAGTATATATATATATATATATATAGGCACACATATATATATATATATATATATATATATATATATATATATATATATATATATACGCGGCTTATATATTTATGTCCACTTTTATATATATATATATATATATTATTTTTAGGTATTGGCACCCGACTTAAGATATATATATATAGTGTTTCCTGGGACAACATGTCGCTGTCCCAGGATATTATATATATATATATATATATATATATATTTTTATAATGTGATACATGACGACGCCCCTGCCTCGCCGGCGGCCTCCCTTCAGGAGGCCAACGACGAGCTGTCCTCAAACCCACCTTCCCCCGGGGACCACCTAGTGAGTACCCCGGAGCCGATGTCCCCTCAGGAGGTTGCTCCCAACCGCCCCTCCTCTGAAACGGAAATGGAGCTAGACGCTCCCAACGTCGTCGCTGAAACAGGCGACTCCTCCGACACTGCCTCCTCCTCGGAAGAGGAATTTCAAATTGTGGGTGCCAAGCGCACCAAACGCGCTAAGCGGGCGCGCGATCTTCCCCCGCCAAAAACCCAACGTGCCAACGATGGCGCACCCGTTCCGGCTAACGCCGATAAAACCGACCGCGATCACGCGGGGAAAGTGAGGCCTCCTCCTCCTATAATCATCCAGGACAAGACAGCCTGGAACAGGGTGTCAGCTGCGCTGAAGGAAAAGCGCATATCCTTTACCCATGCAAGGGTAACCTCACTAGGAATCAGAGTAGTGGTTCCCACATCGGCGGATCATCGCCAGTTAACTTCCTTCCTCAGGACAAACAGTGTGGGTTACCACACTTATGCCCTCGAGGAGGAGAAACGACTGCGCGTAGTAATACGCGGCGTCCCTAAGGAGCTGGACTGCCAGGACATCCTCGCAGATATCCGCTCTCAAAACTACCCCGTCCACGAGGTACACAGGATGTACCGCAGCAGGGCCAAAACGCCACTAGACATGGTACTAGTGGTACTAGATCTCTCCCCAGAGGGGAAATCTATCTTCAACATCCGAAGTGTCTGCCTGATCTCAGGCCTATCAGTAGAACCGCCAAATAAGCGGACCTACCCCGGGCAGTGCCACCGCTGCCAAAATTATGGGCACTCCGCCCGAAACTGCTACGCGCGCGAACGTTGCGTCAAGTGCCTGGGAGACCACGGCACCAAGCAATGCACTCGCGTGAGTGGCACCCCGACCCCACCTAGCTGTGTACTCTGTGGCACACAGGGCCACACAGCTAACTACCGCGGATGTCCCCGCGCTCCCCGTCCCGGCCAAAACAAGGCCTCCGCAAAAGCCACAAAGGCTCAGGCACCCCGCGCAGCACGCCCCGCGCCCCCTACTATCCCGCAGCCCTCAGCTGCACCACCTCCCCCGCCAAAAAATGCTTGGGTGCGACCTCCGGTCGTCAAGGCGACCCCCTCACCCACCATGTCATCTGCAACCGCTCCCACGCTTGCCAAGATTGTGGCATCGCCCGCTCCTCCGCGCCCCGCCCCGCAAACTGGAACGAACGTAGGCTCAAGCTTCGCAGCCGACTTCGCACTGGTAGCGAAACTCGCCAGCTCCATCGACGCTGGCGAGATTACGGCCCTGGCCTCCAAATTAAGGTCAGTCAACGACCCACAAGAAAGACTCGCAGCCGTCTGCGAGCACATCGGCGTACTAGTCGCCATCCTCAATTTTAACAATTAATTATGGATCTAAGGGCGAAAAGATGCAAACCTCGGTCCGTTAAGTTAGCGTTTTTCAACGCTAACGGACTACAAGGGCAAAGAGACGAAGTCCGTGAGTTTCTCACCGTCCATCAGGTGGACGTTCTCCTACTACAGGAGACCTTCCTCAAGCCTTCAACACGCGGTCCAAGAATCGCAAACTACAATATCGTACGCAATGACCGCATCAGTCGCGGCGGCGGTACGTTAATTTATTACCGAAGGTCCCTTCAGTGCATTCCGATCGACACGCCTCCGCTCGTAAACATGGAAGCCTCGATATGCCTCCTCGCGATGACAGACCACCGACCGATCTATATAGCATCGGCATATCTCTCTCCCTCCAAAAAGCTACTCCGGGCCGACCTCCAAGCTCTCATGGACCTGGGGGATTCGGTAATTATTGCCGGAGATCTAAATTGCAAGCACAGCCTTTGGAGCTGTGCTTATCCGAACCCAAACGGTCTCACCCTGGAACGCCTTTCGCTCTCCATGGGTTTCGACATCCTTCCCCCAGTGCACTTCACGCACTATCCGGCAAACACTGCTCATCAGCCCTCCATCCTCGACATGGCCCTACTAAAGAACGTAGCCTTAAGGCTGAGTTCTATGGAGGTCCATGCCGAACTCATCTCCGACCACCGCCCCGTCACATTCTCGCTAGGCCCACCTGCAGACGGGGCGCCTCAATTTAAAACGGTCACGGACTGGAGCCGGCTCGAGAAAGTCCTCGAGTCGACTAACTCTCCGGTACTGGACCGCATCCCGGACGTAGTCGAATCTATCGAGGAGACGACTACAGCCATTGACGCGCTAACAGAGCACCTGCAGTCGGCAGTCAAGGACTGCTCCAGGGAGGTTCCGGATACGGGCGACCGTAGATGGAACCTGCCTGATGATGTAAGGGCTCTGCTGCGCACTAAGAATGCAGCCACACGAGCGTATGACCGCTATCCCTCAGAAGAGAACCGAACCCGCCTGCGAGCTTTACAGCGCGAAGTAAAGAGTCGCATAGCGGAACTTCGGCGAGACAGATGGGATAAGTTCACCAAAGAACTCACCCCCTGCCATACCGCGTACTGGCGAGTAGCCAAAACCCTCAAAACAGACCAGTGTTACTCCGACCTTCCGCCCTTAGTCCGAACAAACAACAGTCCGGCCTTATTTGATGAAGAAAAGGCTGAATGCCTAGCAGACAGCCTAGAGGCCCAATGCATGCCGAGCACCCTTCCGGTGCCCGATGATCATCTAGAGAAGGTAGAATCCGAGGTGGAGCGAATCCTGTCGATCCCTCCAGTAGAGTCACTCCCCCCCGTTACACTGGATGAGGTGCGAACACTCATCAAAGGAACCCCCAACCGAAAGGCACCCGGTGCCGACGGTATCTCTAACAGACTCCTTAAGAGTCTGCCAGAAACCATTCTGCTACTTCTAGTAGCGATTTTCAATGCGGCAATTACCAATGCCATCTTTCCAGATGCTTGGAAAGAAGCCGATGTCGTAGGCTTTCCCAAACCTGGGAAAGATAAGTCCCTTCCCACCAGTTTTCGCCCCATCAGTCTCCTCAGCTCGCTGGGGAAGCTGTATGAGAAGCTAATACTCGCACGCCTGAAAGACTGGCTACAGTCCAAAGGCATCCTGATCGATGAGCAGTTCGGCTTTAGAGCCAAGCACTCAGCTGTTCATCAAGTACATCGTGTAGTAGAACACGTCCTCAACGCCCGACACCTGAAATCCAACGGGGTCACATGTGCCCTGTTTCTCGACGTAGCGAAGGCCTTTGACAAAGTCTGGCACAGCGGCTTGATTTTCAAACTGCACAAGATGGGAGTGCCAGACAGGCTCGTGCACATCATACGAGCCTTCTTGTCCAATAGGTCATATCGCTATCGCGTCAATGGAGTGCGTTCCAGCGCACGACCGATTAGAGCCGGCGTCCCTCAAGGCGCTGTCCTCTCCCCCACCCTCTTCTCGTTGTACACCAACGACATCCCGCGTCAGCCCCGAGTGCAAATCGCCCTCTTTGCTGATGATACAGCCCTATATGTGGACAGCACGTCGGCCGCCTGTGCAGCCAACAGGCTTCAACGGGCGGTGGACGAGCTGGCCTACTGGTTCAGAAAATGGCGCATCGAAGTCAACCCAGATAAAAGCGCCGCCGTGCTTTTCACGGCCAAAAGAAAACCATCCCTTCCCGCCTCTATTCAGCTGTTTGGCACGCCCGTCCCCTGGACGAACGAAGCCAAATACCTAGGCGTGACACTAGATTCCAAGTTGAGTTTCGCATCTCATCTTAAGCGCGTCCGAGGCCTGGCCAATTTTATACTGGGACGCCTCCATCCCTTTATTAACAAGCGCAGCCAATTGTCGCTTAACGCAAAGCTGACGCTCTATAAAGCATGTATAAGACCGGTGATGACGTACGCTAGTGTCGTCTTCGCCCACGCCCTTCCTTCATTACTTCACCCCCTTCAGGTGGTGCAAAATAAATTTCTGCGACGGGCCACGGGCGCCCCGGGGTACGTGCGCAACGTGGATCTACACCGCGACCTCAAAATACCCACTATAAGGCAATTTATGAAGCAAGCGTCTCGACGCTACTTCGCCTCAGCCGAGTCCCATTCAAATCCGCTCATAGTAAGAGCGGTCAAATACAAACCCCCCATAGAGAACGTCGCTCCAAAACGTCGTCGCCCGAGGCACGCACTCTTGGACCCCGATGATCCAACTACGACGGCAAACGCGTCTCCCTCCCTACCTACCGCGGAACCCTCGACAAGAGCCCCTACAAACACACCCACACATCGCACACACCGCCCCCGCCGGCGGGGGCGAAGAACCCTCGCGACACACGGTCCGCGCGCGATCAGGTTTGCGCCCGAGCGCATAACAACCGCGTCGCAATCTCACCCACCCAGACGTACCGACCCTTCGCCGTCCCTCGACGGGGGTCGAAGTGCGGTGGCCTAAGCCGAGGCCGAGCCACTCTGGCGCCCTTAGGCGCACACACACACCGCAGTCCATAAGAAAGAGTCGACACCTCTGTCGCTCCCCTCTCGCGGGCTTGGAGTGCCATCAGCACTCGCCCCTGCATTCGCGTCCGGTGAAGCTGTAAAGGCCACACACGGCCAACAGCAAACACATTCAGAAAAAAAAAAAAAAAAAAAAAAAAGAAATTTTCATGTATAGTTCTCGAAATAATGTCTATGGTAAAACGTTTGCCGAGTCAGCTAGTATATATGTAAAGAAAATATATTTCTTAAGTTTATATTGGCGCGCTCCGCGCGATTGTGGGTTTCTTTGTTTACAGAGAAACAATTTCTAGTTTATTTTAAAAACCCTTAATTAATCGTTAATAATCTATATATATATATATATATATATATATATATATATATATATATATATATATATATATATATATATATATATATATACATATATATATACATATATATATATATATATATATATATATATATATATATATATATATATATATATATATATATATATATAAAACTGACAATGAAATTTCTATAATATCATCATAGATAGATACGCTTTATTGTTTCCTCCATAAGATGACAATAGTAAACTAATACAAACAATTACAAGAAAATATTACACTGAGAAAACAATGGGCGGACTTATCGCAAAGAGCGATCTCTTTCAGTGATTTCTTCTTTCATCATATCTATTTTTATTATCATATCTATTGTCTATCTGTCTGTATATCCGGCTAACTGTACGTAACATCTTTTACTATATTAATTAAAGAAAAAAAAAAGAAATGATTTTTATTCAAGTCAACATAAATTTAAGAGGTATAAAAAAATAGAAAAAAAATTATGCATTTTTAATCAACTTCAAAATGAAGGTTCTCAATTCGGTTGTATTTTTTTTTATACCACTGAGGTGGCAAACAAGCATACGGCCCACCTGATGGTAAGTGGTTACCGTAGCCTATGAACACCTGCAATATCAGAGGTATTACGCGCGCGTTACCGACCCTGAAGAAACCTCTTTACCCCCCTTTTGAAGAACCCCATGCTGTAGGCTCTTGGGAAAACCTCAGCTTTTTTATGTGTTTGTTACTTCATTACTTCGTCAGTTCAAAACTGGTTTGGATTTTTTTTTTACATATTGGATACATAGAGATTTTATCCAAATTTATACAGTAGTTTAGTTTTTAGATTATAATAACTGGTTTTGTTACCAATGACTTTTTTTCTAATATATTCTCGGTTAATCAACATATTTTAGTCACGCAAATAACATTAGTGAATAAAAAGTCATCATCATTACATCATATCAGCAGTTAATTGTCCACTCTTAAACGTAGGCATAGGCCTTGGGAGGTTTTGCCAATAGTTGCCACGCTTGGCAAGTATGGTTGCCAACCACAGCTTTGGCTTTGGTGATGTTTAAAGAGAAACGCTGCTGCCCATCTGTCGACCATTAAATTCGCTTACTCATCTCTCAAGACACCCACAAGAAAGAAAGAGGTACAAAATAATGGCATGAATTTACAGGGTACAGAGGAATAACATCTGAGTCCTCAGGAATGGCAACGCATGGGGGGTTACTACTTTCCATCAGGTGGGCCGTCAGCTTGTTTGCCATTCTAAGTTGTATAAAAAAAAAGTTTGAAATATTTGTTCATTTTTACTGTACGGAGTTAAGTGTATACATACGGCTTGAAATACTGGCGTAGAGATAGAATTATAAAATACCCATATTAATCTCCAAACAGGTATAAGACTAAAAGCCTATAAGAGGATTTTAAGTAGCTACTACGCGCGTTTGTGGTAAAACGACCGCATATTTGCAAACGTCTCAGAGCCACTCCACCGTTCTGTAATGCCAATCTTCAGCTGCTTATTTATTGTAAATAGAATATTCCTTTGGATTTCTTTAAAGCAATAAAACCCTACTAAATCTCTGCTAAGTTTAAATATATGAAATTTTGCAAAGATATTTGAAAACTCGAATGTTTGTTATTAAATTGTAATTGATTTGTTGTATATATGGCCTCCCCATTAGGGACGTTTTGCTAGTAGTTGCCATGCTTGGCAAGTGTGTTGGCAGCCGCAGTTAGACTTTGGTCTGTTGCCAATCCCTGTACCATTAAGGTTTTGCTCATGTCTATAGGCGACGGTTACTACTTTCCATCAGGTGGGCCGTCAGCTTGTTTGCCATTCTAAGTTGTATAAAAAAAAAAGTTTGAAATATTTGTTCATTTTTACTGTACGGAGTTAAGTGTATACATACGGCTTGAAATACTGGCGTAGAGATAGAATTATAAAATACCCATATTAATCTCCAAACAGGTATAAGACTAAAAGCCTATAAGAGGATTTTAAGTAGCTACTACGCGCGTTTGTGGTAAAACGACCGCATATTTGCAAACGTCTCAGAGCCACTCCACCGTTCTGTAATGCCAATCTTCAGCTGCTTATTTATTGTAAATAGAATATTCCTTTGGATTTCTTTAAAGATATAAAACTGTACTAAATTTCTGCTGTGTTTAAAAATATGAAATTTTGCAAAGATATTTGAAAACTCGAATGTTTGTTATTAAATTATAATTGATTTGTTATATACTCGTATATGGCCTCCCCATTAGGGGCGTTTTGCTAGTAGTTGCCATGCTTGGCAAGTGTGTTGGCAGCCGCAGTTAGACTTTGGTCTGCTACCAATCCCTCTACCTTTAAGTTTTTTTTTATTCGACTCAGAATGGCAAACAAGCTGACGGCCCATCTGATGAAAAGTGGTAACCGTCGCCTATAGACATAAGCAGTACAATGGACATAACAGAGTATACTGTTTCGCCCATGATACCCCCCACGCGTTGCCATTCCTGAGGACTCAGGTTTTATTCCTCTGTACCCTGTAACTTCACTGCCATATCGCATCCTTCAAACCGACACACAGCCATGCAAACAACTGCTTCACCGTAGAAACACGAATGGGACAGAGGTGGCCGAGTAAACGACTTTGTACAAAGTCTCCCTCTGGTAATAATTTGGTTAATAATAATAATAATAATAATAAATCTCTTTATTTTCAGGTATATACCCATAGTTAACATTTTTATATTATTAATTAAATAAATTGTTATTATTATTTTTAAAATATACATCAATTATAAAATACCAATTTAAATTATTTCGTTATAAAATCTCTTGTCGTCAGGTATGCTGTGAGAAATACAGTCTTTACAATATTATTACTATAAACACATGTTCCAAAAATAAAATTTAAACGAAATTGACAAATATTCCATTTTAAAAATAAGTAAACTGAACGTCCAGCCTTCGTAGCGTTATAAATTGCCAGTGTCAAATGACTAAGTAAACATATAATTTCTCGCACGCATATATATATATATATATATATATATATATATATATATATATATATATATATATATATATATATATATATATATATATATATATATTCTTTATTGCACAAAAACATACAGTAACAACAATAAGTTAATAACAATGTTAGCAAAGGCGAACTTATCTCTAAAAGAGATTTCTTCCAGTCAACCTAACGCAGTGGCATAGGAAGTAGTGAGTGGGCAGTAGTAGTGCAAGACAGAAATTTAAATAAATATTTACATAAATTATAAATAATTAGGTATATAAAACACTAGCTTTTGCCCGTTAGTTCGTACGCGTAATTTCTGAACTTGGAAAAGTAAAGAAATAAATTTTTATTTAAAAACTATACTACTGACCAATCTATAAGCGAGTATGCTTATAAAATTAAAAAGTATTTCAGATAAAAAAGAAAAAAAAATCAAAGTAAGAATACAACTAACAGGGTTAAGCGGTGATAAAAATAAAAAAAAGGGAGGAAAGGGATTGTTAGTAATAGAGACTGAGAATCCCATTGCTAGCAATATACCCAACCGGGTCGACCTCCTTGCGATTCTCCCTGGAAACTATCATGGTTAATTCCTAATGAATTCGTCATGATGGGCTAACTGGCCTGTCTTTATTCTCATCTATCACCTTTCACTGGTGCTCCGCCAGCGTATCCCGTTAGCGCAGGCGGAGTTAGCATACCATTTTCACCCATCAAAAAAAAAAAAAACATAAAGAAAAATACAACCGAATTAAGAAACTTCTTCTTTTTAAGTCGGTTGAAAAACATCAAGCAATTACGGTCATTCGTCGCGTTAGAAAATTTGTTTTGGCACGAGGACCAAAGAGCCAATATAATCTACGCATTTTTATTTCAATAATCACACAATTTCCGAGCAGACGAAAGAAAAAAATATTATTAATGTAAAATAGATTAATCTATATTTTTGAATTTGACAAAAAATATTTTCCAGGAATACATCAAGCGGTAATTTCTTTTTTTTTTTTTAATTAGTGAAAGCCGCCGCCAGGCCGCTGCTGGGAAGGGGCAAATTAAAAATTAAAAGAGTGGTCGGGCGCGAAATGAGTAAAAGATTGAAGCTTGAGACGACAAAAGTCCGTTTAGCATTATTGTTTATGTTATGGGTGTTGATGAATGGTGTTTTTTTTTTTTACTTGATTACATAATATTTAAGACAAAGGGAAATTTAATGCGAAAAATATACATTCAAATAGGACTTTGTCTGTGGCTGTGAATTATCACTTTGTTAATGATTCAATTGAGTGGAAATAATAAATTACTAGTTGTTTCTCGCGGTATTGCCCGCGTAATCTTTTTTTTCTGGATGATAATGGATTGCTGTCCCCGTCTGTGCTAACGGTATACGCTGAAGGGACACCAGTGAGTGATGTTGGATGAGGATGAAGCAGGCCAGTTAACCTGTCGTGAAGAATACACCCGAAATTCAGCACGATGGTTTCCAGTGGGACCACGTGGAGGTCGACTTGATAGGCTATATTGCTAACAATGGGACTAGTAGCCCGTATTACTAACAATCCCTTCCCCTCCCTGCCTTCTATGTTGAAATAGCGTTGCGATATAATATTAAGTTATTTTGGAACAGTTCAGCGGAACTGTTTTTGTTCTGGAATAGGAGTAGTGGTAACAAGTTCTTTGTTGCCAGTTTCCCCTATATTGCTAGCAATGGGACTGACAAATGGATAACAATCCCTTTACTCCTTTTTCGCGTAGTATGTAAATTATACTATGTTCAGTTAAGATATAATCTATGTATATATTTCTAAGATATATATATATATATATATATATATATATATATATATATATATATATATATATATATATATATATATATATATATATATATATATATATATATATATATATATATATGTGAACATAAGTAGTAAACATAATAAAATAAATAGGTATATTTTTGGGTCTTTAGGTTTCGTCTTCCATCATCACATCACATTAGGTTAGATTGTTACCAGTACAAGTTTGGGAGTAAAAAAAATCTTAAGAATTGAGCAATTTGTACTCGTCAAATTAGTCTTCTTAAAAGGAAAACTGTGAGTTATTTATAAACGATTTATTAATGTAATATTATTATTTCATAGATCATATACCTCTAGATAGAGTGTCTTAATATAAACGCTTCATCAGTTATTTAAGATTTTATTCTGATTTAAAAACTATACTACGAATCGGATTTTAATACAATTTATAGTACTTCTCTGAATGTATGTATGTACATCTTTTAGATAAAAAAATTTTTCATGTCGGTTTACAAATAAGGAAATTATGAAATAATAAACTTAAAAAAAAATCCAACCGAATTAGAAACTTCTTCCTTTTTTTATGTCGGTTGAAAACAGGATAACTTTTTTATTCATGTGCCCGTGAATAGGAATAGCAGAATGTATAGAAATTACTCAAATCTAAATACTGTAAGTTAAAAAATTAAAAGCAATATAAAATTTTTGAATTTTATTTAAAGAGCGGAGTAAATAGAACATTACGATTTATTGTATCTGCCGATTATTTGATCTAAGAATAGACTTTAAATATGTATTCGTTGTTAGAATCATAGAAACTTGCCATCATTTTTTTTATCTTTTTTATTTAGAGGCTTTTATCCTATAAGGATATGTCAGCCTCATCGTACCCTAATTTTAAAAAATACCTCACATACTTAAAACATTGATACATAAATAAATAATACATAATATATTAGTAGTCTATTTTCATAAAGAGAATTATTGATAAAAAAATATAGTAATTAAAGATTTTGCCATTCCGGAATGTGGTTCTGCGAGTATATTTGATATAATAAACCAATCTCCTGTCTCTTGAGACTATATTTCTGTATCAATACTTCCTTTTGTGTTTTGTATTTCGTACATTCAGATATCATATGGTGAACATCATCCAATGTGTTACTGCCATCATTTTGATATACTTTATATTAAAATTGTTTATATGCATAATATGTATATTCATCCTCATCATGTTCATATCAGCTGCCATTTATCTACTGTTGAACATAGGCCTCTCCCATACTCTATCATAAGGAACAGGGCCATTTCTCGTGGCAGTGACCATTGGGGAGATTTTGCTAGTAGTTGTCACGCTTGGCAGCGATCCTACTAGCTTGATAAGCAGCCGCAGTTAGGCTTTGGTAATATTTAAATAGGGATGCTGCTGCCCATCCCTCTCCCATTAAGTTCCCTTAGTCGCGTTTTATGACACCTACGGGAAGGGAATGGGTGGTTCATTCTATGTACTACTAGTCTAAAACTACACAGCAGTAATATTGTAGATAATATGCGTATTATAATGTACCCGTCTCTGTATTTTTTTTTTATTTGTTCTCTGTATATGATGTATACAGAATTTTAAACGACCACAATCCTTTTTTTTTTGTATAAAAGTATAAAAAGTAAATCTTAATTAATATAAAAAAAAAATATAATCTGAGAAGTTTTCGAATTACTTACAACACTCAAATTTGTCGCGCTCTTAATTTTAGAAAAATATGACACCCAAAAGTCATTACTGGCTGGTTGTTATGGACGGTTTAGCCACTTGATACTCCATCTTGCGGTGTGTGGTCTATGACGAGATATTGTACCTAATAATACCATTTCATGTAATAACGAGATTCTGTTAACGTTTCTATAAATTTTATCACGTTATTTTCGTCACGTTCCAAGAAGCTATACAGAATATTCAAACGCTCTAGGCGCCGAACGGGATTTAATTTTTTTTTATTGTAAATTGATTTTTTTTTCGTCGTCGCGTGATGGTTTATTATTAGGGGCAAAGCCACTATTTCATTATGATAGCACAATATATATATATATATATATATATATATATATATATATATATATATATTAGGCGACGTGACCACTTTCCATCAGGTGGATCGTTAGCTTGTTTGCCATTCTAAGTTGTGTATATATATATATATATATATATATATATATATATATATATATATATATATATATATATATATATATATTTCTTTAGTCATTTCAGCTGTAGATATTATTTTTATAATATTTATTTATCCTTTATTGACAAATTACAAAAAAATATTTGGTACAAAAAGTGGACTTCAATCCTGCAGATATATTTAGTTACATATTCAGTTTACGAATCTCTTATGGAGAAGCTGTGAAAGCAGTTTCTCATCACCTTCATCGTCATCAGCTTTACATTTCTGTTTTGCCAAATGTTGACTGGGAAAAAATGCTATATAGCATTCTATAATGAAAAAAAATCCTTCTTTGCATAATGGTGGAAATTTCCATCATAACATTGAATGCCCAAAAATTATATAAAATACCAAGTTCACTTTAAGTTGATCGTGTCTGGATACCTTTTTAATGTCCATTGCAGAAAAAAAAAACAAAAGTCTAAAATAATATTATAAGGAGTAAAAAAATAATTTTTTGCTTGTCAAATAAATTAAAAAAAAATCTGTTTTCAAATATTTTGAACACTATCAGCGACTATGGACTGTATTTTATTAAAAAAAAGAAAAAACTATGCAAAGCCAATGCAACTGCTAGTATCTCTATAAAAATCCTAAAAATATTTTAGTAGATTGTAGTTAAAGGAATAAAACGTTAAATTTCAATACGAACTAAGAAAGCACTTTATCTTATATTAAAATCTCGCGCAGTCAGTTGCAGGTGCTCCGTGTTTACGGAATGAAAGCTAGCTACTCGTTCCGCGACTGCGATTTCATAATACCGAAGACAAATTGCTAAGCAGTCTCTCAGCGATGTCTCTTGTTTTCTATATGCGTTTAGTTACAAAAATATAAAATAATAAAATAAATATATTCATGTCTATGTATTTTATGAACTTAATATGTTCGTCGTTTCCGACAACATGTTTTGACTTCATGTGGAAGTTTTCTGACAAAACATATTAAGTTCATAAAATTTTATATTATATATACTTACGTCATCTGTTTTGCGACTGCAATTTCATAATATTGAAGTCAAATTGCTAAGCAATCTCTCGGCGACGTCTCTTCTTTTCTATATGTTATATATAACGAAACGTTACAAAAATATAAATTGATAAAATATATTCATGTCTATGTATTTTATGAACTTACTATGTTTGTCGTTTCCGACAACATGTTTTGACTTCATCCAAAAGTTTTCTGACAAATTCATAAAAAAACATTGACTTCATAAAATTTCTATATATATCATCATCCGTTCCGCGATTGCAATTTCAAAATATTGAAAACAAATTGCTAAGCAGTTTCCCGACGTCGTCTTTTGTTTTCTATATACGTTTAGTTAAAATATAAATTAATAAAATATATTCATGTCTACATATTGTATAGCGGGTTTTATGCACATACAATGTTTGTCGTTTCTAAAAACATGTTTGGACTTCATAAAATTGACATTTTATATACATATATTATTATCATTATATCAGCCGTTAAGTGTCCACTGTTGAACATAGGCTTTTCTGATAAAGAGAGTTTTGTCAGTAGTTGCAACGCTTGGCGGGCGGGTTGGCAACTGCAGTTAGGCTTTGGTGATGTTTTAAGAGGGACGTTGCTTGCCATCGCTTGATTATTAAGTTCCTTTAATCGTCTTTATTCTCATGACACCCAAGAGGAAAGAAGGGGTGACTTAGCCCTTAATTTAGACTGATTTTAATAAGGACTCAACTCGAACTTAAATATTGATAATTTTATCGAACGCTATTACGTCAATCTCTAAGATTGATGTTCGAATAATTTTGACTTTTAAATATGGAATATTTTTAAAATTCAATTAAAAATATAATCTAAATTAAAATATTGAATTTATTAGGGTGTGGGATTTCTTGTGTTTTATAATTTTTGTATGAAAATAATTTTAAACACACTTTCAATTATAAAGTTTCCTTATCTATTTATATTTTTATATATACTCGT
Organism: Galleria mellonella; assembly: GCF_026898425.1. NCBI lineage: Eukaryota > Metazoa > Arthropoda > Insecta > Lepidoptera > Pyralidae > Galleria > Galleria mellonella. Next base: position 166,105 of record NW_026442157.1, read on the forward strand.
AAATATACATGTAGCAATCCTTAATGGGGGTAGTTAAAGGCATTTGCCCACATTTGGGGGTAGTTACAGCATGTTATAATCTAAGAGTAATAATAAAATTGGTGTTTACAGATAATTAGTAAACCAAATATGGCGAAATAAAGTTTAAATTCGATTCGAATTAAAAAGGTTTCATTCCAAATTTGAATAAAGAAAACTATTACGCTTCGCGCGTTTTTATTGTCCTTAAAAAAATTTCGTTGTTACAAAACTGAATCGTTGAATTGCCAAAACAAAGATGTAGTATTAATAATGTCAGAGATCAAAGAGAAAGCACCAGATGAAATTATGAACGTCTTGTTGAATAATAATAAAAAATATATATATAAAGAAATAATATGACTTTATAAAAAAAGGTAATTTGATTTATTCATATTTGTGTAAACAATGAATTATGTATATTCAGAATATTTTATTTATGTTTTATTATTCATAGAATAAGTTACAAAAATAAATGTCGATACGTGGGCAGTAAGTAGACTGATATTATAAATTATTTATGATGAATTAACACCTGTGGTCAAAATATATAACTTTAATTTATGATATAATTCACATTTATATATGTATATATATATATATATATATATATATATATATATATATATATATATATATTTATACAACTTAAAATGACAAACAAGCTGACGGCCCACCTGATGGAAAGTGGTCCGTCGCCTATAGACATGAGCAGTACCACGGACATAACAGAGTGTACTATTTCGCCCATGATACCCCCCATGCGTTGCCATTCCTGAGGACTCAGGTATTATTCCTCTGTACCCTGTAATACACGCTATATCCCACCCTTCAAACCGAAACACAGCCATGCAAACACAACTGCTTCACGGTAGAAACACGAATGGGACAGAGGTACCCAAACCATCGACTTTTGTAAATAGGATAGTAAAAACCAATTACTACAGTTCCTTGTTTTGATCCCGTACTAACTTTGTTAAATGAAGTTTGTTAAACAAATAAATAAATAAACAAGGCCCATTACAGATACTTATATTTTTATATCAGCAGTTATCTGTCCACCGCTGAATGTAGCCCCCCTCCCCCTCATTGTATTCCCAACAAACCCTTCTTGAGTTTTGCCAGTTGTTGCCGCACTTGGCAGGCGGCTTAGCAACCGCACTTAGGTTTTGGCAATGTATTAAGATAGATAGATAATTTATTTGCATTACTTACTTACAGCACACAAATTACAACATAGATATACAAAAAAAGCGAGATAACATAAATAATAAATAAATACATAAAGCTAAATACAATTTTCGTTTGTGAGTGTGCCATAGCAATACAAAATGGCCACAACTCAGTTTATTGCTTCGCCCTCAAAAGAGCAAAGCACTGATATTCTGTTGCGGCCAAAGGGAATAGGGTAACAATAAAACAATACTACCAGATTATCCATACAGTAAATAGACAGATATGACAGTTTATCTAGCAGACAAATGGAACATAGAGGTAACTTGCTGGAATGTCTAACTTTTGCCTCTCAATTAAGAATTTTTGTAAATTAATTTTGAAACTGGACTTAGAGGCGATCAGTCTTATGGGAGGTGATATATTGTTTCAACATTTTGTGGCTTGATATCAGAAGCTACAATTAAAAGCTGCTGTTTTATGGGGATTACAAGCTAGAAGAAAATCTCATCCCTCGACAATTAAATTCCCTTTTATACCTTCTTGTTATACCCACAGGAATGGAAATGGTGGCTCATTCTATGTTAGGATTATTCTACTATGTAGATACTTGTTAAGAGACGTGGATTCGACTTTTATACAATCGAAATATAGGGAGGTAAATTTCAAGCGAATATGGAAGGAATAATGATACGATAAAGTATGTTCGTTTGGAAATATACAAAATTATTCAATGTACCATTTGGACGATCATAAACTACATGTTGTCACGAGATAAAAATCTTTGAATTAATATATCACCAGTAAACAGTATGGCGGCCGTAGCGGAAAATTGCGTGCCCATCGCCGACAGGGTAACTATAAATCCGTCAGGGAACCCTTGACCCTTTTCTCTACTAGTAACACAGAGCTGTCCATAGCACATTTTGTATCCAAATGGATTACTTATGGTCACATAAAACAGTTAATGTACATATACTGTTCAGGTAGATTTATTTTTATATAAGCAATTACTTTTGTTAGGTTGGATTTTACTTTGCATTTATATAGTCAACGGATGACTTTTTTATAATAATATCAATTCTAATATAACAAAGAGAAATGATTTGTGTTGAAAACTGTGATAACTGCGATGCAAATGCGGCTAAACTATTATATATTTATAAGGACGACGAGATAAATAAAATACATATTACGTTTTCAACATCCATTTTTTACTAAATTTGAATAGAATCAACAGAATGCATTATATTTTTAATAATAAAAAAGGATAAGTGGCCAGTACGTGCAATAATAAAAAGAGTTCATTCTTATATATTAAATTGGATCTGCAACATCCTCTACATCTACCTAAAAATATGTTGAAAATAAATACTAAGGTGTTACAAGTTCAATATGTATCAGAAATATAGAAGATTACGCTAAAACTTCTAGTGGATAAAGTCTTTGATATGGTCAAATTTTAAAACCTAACGCTGTTTTACAGATCGATCCACTTTATCTTTCTCAGTATATATTCCTGTGATTATTCCTAGTGGCCACTTTACTTGTCTCTCCTCAGTTTCTATCAATACAATATCAATTTTTAAATTAGTTTCTTTTTCCTTCTCTTTTTGTAATTCATCTCTCCACCACAAATTCTTAACAGATTTCTGTCTGCACATTTAACTGATATTTGCAGGAAGGCTTTGGCAATATCGGCTGATATCCCTACAGTACCCTTTCGAAAGCCCATTAATAAATGAGGTATTTTATCTAAAAAGTTTAACCTCTTATTCAAGTATGAATTCAGTGATCGACCATTTTTATCACAAGCCAACGCGTCGAAAAAGGTCTTAATTTTGTAATTAAACTTGCATCTTTAACTACTCCTCTATGCGGTAAATAATGAACCATCTGTCCTAATTTATCTTCCGATACTTCGTCTATTATGCCCTTTTCTTTTCGACAACTTACTTTATAATATTAACTTACCATAGGGCATTAACCGTTTGGTATTCGTGGACAGTCTCTTTTCAGCTATGCACTGAATAAAAGCTTTACATATTTTGGCGTAGTGCCCTGGTTTTAGACATATTAGACAAGCTTTTTTCTTCTTAAGATGCTCTTTTCTTTGTTCTAACGACATCTTCGACAATTTATAACATTCTGCACCAGCATGACCTTTGTCGCACCATATGCATGCAGGTTTCCTTTCTGATCCGCTCACTCCGGCCATTAACGTTGATGCTGTCGATTCTGTTGCAACCGTTTGCTCTGATGTGTTACCAAAGTTTTTCGCTATTTTAATTCGTTGCTCGCTTTCGACTTCTCGTTTTATGAACAGTAGTAAACTTCCCAATTCATCTTGTACTTCAATTGGCTTAATTCTTTCCCATGCCTTCAAAACGTCTAATGGTAAAGACGATTCTACCATTGGAAGAATAAATGCGGCATATTTATCTTGTGTTACACCCAAAGTTTCTAAGGCGTGCAACTGGGAGTTGAGTTGATCATAAAGGCTTGATAAATTCATATTTTTGTCTTTATTTATTATTAATGTAAGTAGCTCTCTCACATAAACTTGAATCAATAATTCCTCACGTGCATATCTACGCTTCAAATCAGAAAGGCATTGTGTGTAGCTTGATTTATTTGGAGGAAAACTTTCAACAAAAGATCTTACTTCTGTTCCCGGCATCATAGATTGGACTAAGTATTGAAATTTATCCGCATCATTCATCTGTTTATCCTCATCTATTTTCTGGAACTGGCCCCAGAAGGGTAACCAACTACGTACACATCCGTCAAACTTCCTTAACTCCAGGACTGGTAATTTGTAATTCTTTGCTGTTTCAGATCCTGAAAAACCAACGCTTTCTTCTTTTGTTTTAGACAGAACATTCTCGACTCTTGTTTTCATTGTCAGCCATTTCTTATTGTAAGCTATCACCTCTTCATATTCTTTTTCTAGCCCACTTTCGTCATAATCTTTTTCAGCTAACAACATTTCTATATCTCTATCAAGTACCTCTAATTTCTTTATAACTCCTTGAAGTACTAAATAATTCAATTCGATCTCCGATATATTTAGTTCATCTTTATCTAACAAATTTTCTAAAATATTAGAGATCTTATACTTATACCGTTTCTTTGCATCCATCCTGGCAGGGTCGCCAATTGTTGTAAACTGTGATAACTGCGATGCAAATGCGGCTAAACTATCATATATTTATAAGGACGACGAGATAAATAAAATACATATTACGTTTTCAACATCCATTTTTTACTAAATTTGAATAGAATCAACAGAATGCATTATATTTTTAATAATAAAAAAGTATAAGTGGCCAGTACGTGCAATAATAAAAAGAGTTCATTCTTACATATTAAATTGGATCTGCAACAATTTGATTATTTGATTTGATATGATGATTTATTGATTTAAACTCGAAAACTATTCAACCGATTTTAAAAGAGAAAAATATGCTATTTTTAAAATTTATATGCACCTAAGTGAAATCAGGCCTGATCACTAGTACTATTTAAATATTTTTTAAATTCTTATATATATATATATATATATATATATATATATATATATATATATATATATATATATATATATATATATATATATATATATATATATATATATATATATATATATATATATATACACAACACTAAACCACACTAGTCATTCATACACTGTGACACCCGTAGTACCCTCGTGTAATACAAGTTACTGAAATACAATTACACTGTATCTCAGTAACTTGTATTTTCTGAAATATAAAATCACTTCCTTGCGGTCAACCTTTTCGCGGTTCTTTTTGGAAACCACAATGTGGTAATATCTTATAAAATTCGTCACAATGGGTTGGCTGACCTGTTTTAATCCTGTACTGTTTACCATCTCGTATATCGATAATGCAGGCAGGATTACCATTCTATTATCACCTATTAAAAAAAACCTGCAGAAGATGTCAAGTTTCCAGAATCGATGTGTTAATTGATAAAGCAAGTTCTAAAGACGCAAGAGATGTTTATGAAGAAAGAGTTATTTGTCTTTAGATTCTCTCTCTCTCTCTTTTGTCAGGGATTTAACCTGAAAGCAGATAGAATATAACTGAGAAATAAGTTGCTTATTTGTTATAGTTCTCTCTTATCTTATACAGCAATCCCAGATGTCATTTTAGATCTCGGCGGTACACTAGTACTGTGTAATTTCTTTGTTTACTTAGAGTACGTAAAATAATGCCGAATATTGATAAGAAAGCTTGTTTTGTTGTTTACCAGAGGGAGACTTTGTACAAAGTCGATTGCTTGGGTAGCTCTGTTCCATTCGTGTTTCAACCGTGAAGCAGTTGTGTTTGCATGGCTGTGTTTTGGTTTGAAGGGTGGGATATGGCGTGAATTTACAGGGTACAGAGGAATAACACCTGAGTCCTCAGGAATGGCAACGCATGGGGGGTATCATGAGCGAAACAGTATACTCTGTTATGTCCATGGTACTGCCCATGTCTATAGGCGACGGCTACCACTTTCCATCAGGTGGGCCGTCAGCTTGTTTGCCATTCTAAGTTGCTTAAAAAAAAAAAAGTTTTCTATACAGATTCTGTTTTTTATCGTCGCATGTTGTCATACGATATTTTTTATCATCTCACTTAGTCGAGTCCTACGGGAATAGTTAAGTGGTGGCTTATTCTATGCCGGAACCACACGGCCAAATATAAAAAGGTCCAGTTGGCCAAGTTGCTAGCAACAATTTGAACAACTCATGATTGGTCCTTGCTACGCATAGTGACCAATCGTTTATCTAAGATTAATCAATTATTAATCTAAGATTGGATTTCTGAAAATTAAATTTCATTTTAATTCCAAATTGACGTTAACTTTTTTACATTCCTTTATTAAGTAGGTTAATAAAATGAGATCATGGGTTAGACAAGACCTGGTTATTATAAGATTAAATAAATCATTTGGAACAAGTTAGTTAATTTTAGCGATTTAAAAGGAACAGTAGAAGAAAGTTCTTAATTGTTTTGTATTTTTTGTGTATATGTTACGCGATATCTTCCTTATTCTGAATCGATTTTGATATTTCATTTTACAATCAGTAATGTTTACTCGTTCTTTTTTATACAACTTAGAATGGCAAACAAGCTGACGGCCCACCTGATGGAAAGTGGTAACCGTCGCCTATAGACATGAGCAGTACCATGGACATAACAGAGTATACACTTTCGTCTATGATACCCTCCATCTTTTGCCATTCCTGAGGATTAAGGTGTTAGTTCTCTGTACCCTATAAATTCACTGCCATATCTCACCTTTCAAACCGAAACACAGCCATGCAAACACAACTGCTTCACGGTAGAAACATGAATGGGAGAGAGGTACTCAAGCAATCGACTTTTGTACAAAGTCTCCCTCTGGTAATTATGTAATATATTATCTGATTATTGGTTCTAATTAAATTTTATCAATTTTATATAATACTAACTTTTGCTCGCTACTTCGTCTACGTGAATTTCAGAAGTAGGAAAACCATTTAAAGATATCAATTTTAGATAGAATATCAAGATTAAATAACAATAGTTCTTAATTTTATATATATAGCCGTGTAGATTCCGGCATAGAATAGGCCACCCCTTCCTTTCCCATGTGTGTAAGAGGTGGCTAAGGGAGCTTATGGTGGAGGAAGGGCAACAGCGTTTCTCTTAAAACATCCAATAGCCAAACTGCTGTTGCCAATCCACCTGCCAAGCGTGGCAACTACTAGCAAAACCCCCCCTTATGGGGGAGGTTATGGTCAGCAGTGGACAGTTAATGACTGATATAACAGCAACGAAAGTACTTAAATTATATCTTTATAAACACAACTGTGAAAATCTCATCCATTTTTGTACAGTACTTTTAAAACCGCCACAACAAACATTCGGATAGACAGATTGACAGAGGGACAAATAGACAGTCATAATTTCTAATAATTATACATACATACATACATATCTGTCACGCCTGTCTCCCATTAGGGTAGACAGAAACAATAAAACGCCAAATGCTTCGATTCAAACAAACCTCTTTCGCTTCTTCCACATTCATCAATCTTTTCATGCACGCTCGCCGGTTACGGGTACTTTTAATTTGGCCCTTCTTCAGAACATCGTCTATTTGGTCAACATACGTCCATCTAGGGCGGCCCCTTAATTATTAATAATTATTGTTTTGTTTTCTGTTGCTCTCTATAGCTGTTGGTAAGATCTCTCATATTAATTTTTATTAAGAACTTGTATTTCCCACGCACAGACATCATTTGGTTACAATTTTCTTTTTTATGCAACTTAGAATGGCATACATGCTGACGGCCCACCTGATGGAAAGTGGTAACCATTGCTTATAGACATGAGCAGTACCATGGACATTACAAAGTATACTGTTTCGCCCATGATACTCCCTATACGTTGCCATTCCTGAGGAATAAGGTGTTATGCCTCTGTACCCTGTAATTTCACTGTCATATTCCACTGTTGGGATATGACAGTGCTCGAAGAACCGGCAACCGATGGGAAAGAAAGATTCTTGAGTGGCGATCCCGTAAGAGCAAACACAGCGTAGGACGACCCCCTACAAGATGGAGTAACCACCTTAAATGCATTACAGGGAGTCAATGGATGCAGGTGGCTTAGGACCGTTCCTTCTGGTAGTCTATGTGGGAGCCCTATGTCTAGTAGTGAACGGATAATGGCTGAAACGATAATAATGATGAACCTTCGACCCGAAACCAAACCCATATTATATTATTAATAGAAGATATTGCTGCAAGGGGGCCTCCAATTCGTTCGTTCCCTAACTAACTCGCAGTTAGCATCGTACGTATTAGTGTAAATTAGCAGCTGGCTTATGCTTTGTAGTTTATCGTCTATAAGTTACACCACAATATAAGGGTAAGCTTCCACTTGGGTGGATGGGATTATTGGGGATCGATTCAATTTAAATTGGCCGCGTAACTAGTAATTAAATTCAATGCGGTTCCCGTTTCTGCCGGATTTGCGGAGGTATCGAACGTGTCGGAATTAACGGAATGGAATAGACAAAAAAATGCATTGTTTTTTTTTTATATTCGGAATAACCAGGTTGAAGTTATGCATACAAAGAGATTAGGTCCTGATTTTGCCTACTTTTCATATATATATGAAAAGTAGGATGCGGGATTAGATTGTAGAGATAAGAGGATTATTTTCTTGTTTATAAGTATATATATGTAAAATTAGTAATTAGTGGAGAAAAAAAAAAGTTTTTTTTTATATTCGGTTGAAGTTATGCATACAAAGAGATTAGGTCCTGATTTTGCCAGGAATCTTTTATATATATATATATATATATATGAAAAGTAGGATGCGGGATTAGATTGTAGAGATAAGAGGATTATTTAGCAACTTGTTTATAAGTACCAGGAAACTGTAATTAAAATAGGTGGAGAAAAAGGAAATGCTACAATTAATCTAGGTATAAGGCAAGAATTTCCACTCTCACTACTCATGTTTAATATTTTTATAGAAGCTGCAATAAAAGAAATAATACAATAAAATATAAGTATTAAAATAAACGATCAAGATAACAAAAAATATAAGAAAATGACTTATCAAGAGCTATGTATGCTTTACCAGAGGGAGATTTTGTACAGAAGTCGATTGCTTGGGTACCTCTGCCTCATTCGTGTTTCTACCGTTAAGCAGTTGTGTTTGCATGACTGTGTTTTAGTTTGAAGGGTAGGATATGGCGTGAATTTACAGAGTACAGAGGAATAATATCTGAGTCCTCAGGAATGGCAACGTATGGGGAGTATCATAGGCGTAACAGTATACTCTGTTATGTCCATGGTCATGTCTATAGGCGACGGTTACCACTCTCCATCAGGTGGGCCGTCAGCTTGTTTGCCATTCTAAGTTGTATAAATAAAATGTCAAGAATATATATTTATATGGATGTGAGACGTGGACACTAATCGGACACCAACAAGCAGTTTTTTTTTTTTTATAAATATCAATGTCATACGGAAAGTCTTGACTTTTCTTTCCGTGTGACTTTTGGGTGAGCACGTCTCATTTTCAACCGACTTCAATAAAGAAAGAGGTTCCCAATTCAGAATTAATTTTTATAAATGCATGAACTGATTTCGAAAATTATTTTTTTTACCTCATAAGATATATCAAAGTCGGTTTATAAATTAAAATAATGGACTTCACCACGAGTGACGTCAGTATTTTTTTGAAAAAATAAATCTTCTTGTAGGTCTTTTTCTAGATAAAATAAGATCAAGCGTGTATGCAAAAAATGTCAATAAAAGTTCTTATTTATTTTTGCTGATAATCTTTATCATTTCATTTCACTATAAGTCATTGTGGATCAGAGAACCGAATGAAAAATTAATGACTTTATTAATACAAATTTAAACTTCGGAGATTCAATTCGCTTCGGTTGTTAGTTGAAAATCTGTTTAGTTTCAATCACTTTTGAGTCGTTCGCTACTGAAATTGATTAAATTCTCAATTGTCATAATTTAATCACAATTAATTTGCTTCGTTTGTTCCGCGGAACAAGTTTCTTGGGGAGTTTAACTTTTTTTCTTTATGCAACTTCGAATGGTGAACAAGCTGACGGCCCATCTGATGAAAAGTGGGAACCGTCGTCTATAGACATGAGCAGTACCATGGAACATAACAGAGTATACTGTTTCACCCATGATACCCTTCATGCGTTGCCATTCCTGAGGACTCAGGTGTCATTTCTCTGTACTCTGTAAATTCACTGTCATATCACACCCTTAAAAACGAAATACAGTAATGCAAACACAACTGGTTCACGGTAAAAACATGAAAGGGACAGAGGTGTCCAAGCAAATCACTTTTGTATAAAGTCTCCCTCTCCTAACTTCTTTTAAATATTTCTTTACTTTACAATATCATTGAAACAGTTCGAATGATTTTTTTAAACAGTTATATTATTATAACTGGCTGTTAGCTAATAACTACCTGTGATTTCGTCTGCATAACTGAGATAACGAATGTCTTATCAACTTTTTCATTTCATAGATTACATTTATTTGTATAAATAAACTAGATTTTATCTTTGACTTCATTCGTGTAACCGAGATATATTTACTTTCCGGTATAAAAAATAACCTGTGTACTTTTGTATCCCATACATTACGTGTATATCTAATTTCATAGTTTTTGGTTAAGCCGCTAAGACGCTAAAAGGTAAAATAAAAAAAACTTACAATCATATTTGTAATATAAGAAAGACTAATAATTATGATATTATGATTAAAGAATTTACAAATGAATTAAGATATTTTGAATGATATTTGGCAAAAAATAAAACAGCATTTTGCTATGACAATATTAATTTTGTATCAATATGTATTAATTGAACTATTCTATATACCATAAAATTACATGTAGTCCTGACTCCCAAACTAGTGTTAACTGTTTGCCAGGAACCAGTGTCTTTCTAAGTCACAATTTAATTATAGTTCCACATATATATACAGATTTACATCACTTAATAACATAAATAAACAACAATTTTCTAGTGTGTAATATATAAGCGCATGTGTGCGTGTGCGTGTGCATATGTGTATGTGTGTGTGTGTGTGTTTTTTTTAATGTGCGTGATGTGTACATTTGTATTGTATAAAAAATATTTATTTATTTATTCTTTTTTTTAATATATTTAATAAATCCTATTATAACATTTTCGAGCTATGTGACCAAATTTAATTCCAAAGGAAAATTCGAAATGAACTTAGAATCCCCAGGTCGTAAAGTGTTGTCGTCTCTCAGACAATGAGATAATTGATGTAAACACAAAATCTGTATGTGCAAACTTTGCCGCCAGTAGGCTACAAGAGATCGCTAAAAGCTCTTATGCTTAAAAGCCTGTCTGTTTGAATTAAGCTGCAGAAAGCTCCAACTTTAGCGCATGTTGCGACGCAGAAGCTGAAAAATTCTAAAACAACTTAATAAAACCTTAGATTATATAGTTAGAATATAAATATCAAACACTTGTCAAAATTTGGTCAGCTATTTTAATGTTTAACCGATAACTTTTTTTTTAAATCACAACAAAACGCCCTTTTTTTTTAGTTTTGAAAGTAATGCATCAAAATTTTTCCAGATTGTTTCGATAGTTTAAATTTGAATTTGAAACTATTTTTCCCCTACCTGCCCAATGCGGTACATAGTTTAATTAGTTTTGTCAATAGTTGTCACGGATTGGTAACCACAGTCAGGTTTTGGTGATGTTTTAAGAAGGTGCTGCTTATCCCTCGACTATTAAGTTCCTTATACGATACTTACGGGAAGGAACGTGTGGCCCATTCTAAGTCGAGACCTACATATATATATGTGTATATGGTACTATTACATATGCCAATAAGGCATATACTACACAAGATGGGTCTATCTTCGGACACACTGTGCAGACTGTGCGGGGAGAAATCGGAATCCATGGCACACTTGATGTGCAACTGCGATTTGTTGGCAACTATGCATATGAGTCTACTGGGAACGGTTTATCCAGAGCCAAGGGACTACAAATATTTTAAATCGCGGGATATCGTTAGGGTAACACATAGGATCTATGAAATGATGGTTTAAGGAAGGGGAAAGCACAAAAGATCCGTATGGATCGACGTGCAACGGTTTAGCTGACCCCATATGCAAAAATAAGATAAGATATTGTTACAGGTGGGCCGTTAACTTATTTGTTATTCTGAGTATTACAAAAAAAAAAAAACAAAAGAAAATGCTTACTTTAAATAAAATGATAAATCAAATACTTGGTAAAATATTTTACGAATGAAATACCGTGAAGAAATAAATGTGATAGAGCAGACATTCAGTTCCGCTGATAAGATTAGAGATGCGACATGCATATATAGCAATCGTTAAATATAACAGGTCTCAAAAAATAACTACTCGGAACTGTTCCGTTAAAACTGTAGCAAATGTTCCAGTTTCACAGCCGATCTCATTCGAATTGAATAAACACGGAACATACTCTTCTCGTATCTAGCATATGGAGATTTTTGATGGATGAAAATGGGATGGTAACCCTGCCTGGGCTATCGGTGTACGCTGACGGGGCACCAGTAATAAATGATAGGTGAGGATGAAAAGACAGGTTAGTAAGCCCATCGTGATAAATTTGTTAGGATTTAAGCACGATTACTTCCAGGGGGAACCGTGAGAAGGTCAACCTGTCAGGGTATATTGCTAGCAATGAAGCTACTAATCGCCATTACTATCAATCTCTTCCTCTCAGCATATGATGGTGACCTTTTGTTACAAAGAGGTAGCACCTGTTATCTGTCTGTTGTGTTACACGAAATATAGCCCACTTGATTTAGCATATGCCGATGGCCTGTGTTAGAAAGAGACAGAAACTGCTCTCTGCCTTACATGAAACATGCTAATCTTGTATCTAGCATATAGAGTTAACCTATATTAGAAAGAAATAGCAGCTCTTCACTGCTATAGAACTGTCTTCTATTAAATTACAGTGTTTCGATAAAATGTTAAGTCATATTGGAACAGTCCAGTGGAACTGTTTTTATTTTGAAATAGTAACGGGAGCAACAAGTTCTTTGTTACCGGTTTCAGACAATCTCTAAATAAGACTGTGGAGAAAACGAGGTAAATGCCAATTGCATTCTGTGGGGTCGAATGGCTGGAGTCTTGCCAGCCGTCAATTTTAATTTTGTTCAGAATACCGATAGCCACGATGAATCGACTTCAATTGGAATGAAATTAATACGGAACTATCACAGGAATAAACCCTACGAATGGAAAAAGAACTATCATACGTTTTTACTGTACAGAATGAGGTTTGCGTCCTTTGAAGGGAGAGTGTGATCGAGAAACGACAAACAATTTTGGGCTTCCAAAATAAAGGAAAATTATTTTGAGTTTTTGTGAATCAAAATGCAAAATTATTTAGTCGATTTTGAATTTTTCATTCACGATGTTACTGTTCTAATATATTCTATAGCTAAGGTAGATTATTAGTTTTAAGTATTGCTAACAATTTTGATTTAAATGTGTGTATTTTCTCCATATAAATAAATGGCAATTCAATGCTTATACCATTAATATGGTACTTAAATTTCCCCTAAAATGGGGGTTTTGCCAGTAGATGCCACGTTTGGCAGGCGAATAAATATTTGATTGAAGTTGCTGATTATTATGCGAAACAATATAATATACATACTTCTTTTAAATAAATATATAATTATAAATTTCGAAAAGGTTTAATTAGAACAAAAGTAAATTAATCAGACGAGAGACTTGTGGAGATAGATATTTTACGATGTCGCGTCCTTTTAATCTTTCAAACAAATGAATTTGAAACACAAAAGCTTTGAAACTATTCGAATGAAAAAATACAAAAAGAATTTCACTTTGCCCGCTTTATTTGAAAAAAAAGAAACCGCTGTTGAAATTTAAATGTAAACAGTTATTATTTCAACATGGAAGATAACAAATTTGCTCAGAGTAAAAAAAAAAAAAAACTACACGTATCTTCTTTAGTTACAGGTAGACACCTGATGTTTTTAAGTGGGATTTAGGATACAGAGAAGCACGCAAGCGTGTATGGTAGCGGATTTGAAATGGCTTCTGCAAAATTCGCAACAGTGATAGTAAGTCACAAGTAGTAAGTTAACAGCGAAAACCAGGCGTTAACTGTCCACTGCTGGACGTAAGTCTATCCTTTGGGGGGTATTGCAAGTAATTACCACGCTTGGTAGGCGAATTGGCAACCGTTGTAAGTGTACCACTTTTTTTTATTCTAATTGGCTTTTAATTTTTTTTTTCACCAATTCACAATTTCCGTTAGATAATCAAAACAAACAAAGGTTGACTGCAAACAAATTCGCCCATCCCTTAACCATTAAATTCCTTTAGTTGCCTCTTACGACATGTTAAAGGAAGGAGGGGCCAAATCTATGCCGGGACTACATGGTGATAAGGGGGAGAAAAGATTGTTAGTAATGGGGATTAGCAATCCCATTGCTAGCAATATACTCTATCAGGTCGACCTCCTCGCGGTTCCCCCTGGGAAACATCGTGGTTGATTTATTTTTGAATTCATCACGATGGGCTGACGGACCTGGTTTCATCCTCATCTACTGATACATATCATCTCTCACTGGTACCCCGCCAGCGTATACCGTTAACGCAGACGGATTATCATTCCATTATCATCCATTCAAAACTGCATGGTGATAAAGAATCATAACAAAGCGAAAATAATAAGACATTATAAGTGCCTAGTTACAAGAAAGACGTGACGCGACTTAGGTCTGACCTTATTTTGTCGTTTTGTAGAGCTCGCTTAGATACTGTGAATAATAAATAATTTATTCTCGGTAATAAAATCTGTTTAGTTGCCAACAACTAATTCCAATATAGACAACCGAAGGAAAGAGGGGGAGGGGGGTGTTAGTAATGCGAAATACCAGTTCCATTGCTAGCAATATGCCCTGTCAGGTCGACCTCCACGTAGTCTCGTCTCTAAACTATCATGCTGAGTTCCAGGTGTATCCATCACGATGGGCTTACTGACCCACCTTTCCAAGGGGGTAAAGGGATTGTTAGTAATGGGGTCTAATAAATCCATTGGTCGACCTGATACCCTATCTAACTAAATGTATTCCGCAGTTTTACCCGCGATTCAGTATATAAAGTATCCTGTATGCTAAGTTAGGATATAGCCTACCCGAGTATCAAATTTAATTCAGATCCGTTCAGTAGTTTTTGCGTGGAAGAGTTATAAACATCCATCCATACTTACAAACACTTCCATTTATGCAATTATTAGTACATATATATATATATATATATATATATATATATATATATATATATATATGTACTAATACTATATTACTGAGGATTATTTGTTGATACGACTAAGGGAACTTAATGATCGAAATATGGGATGGGATATGATTGGGAAGCAGTGTTTTACTGCTGCCCAAATCTTATATCTATCTATAAATATCTCCAAAGTGTAACCGCGGTTGCCAACTCGCCTGCCAAATGTGGCAATTGCAGGCAAACTCAAGACTTTTTTTTTAAATAGTTTTATAATTATCTAATAATTGTATTGAAATTGTTTTAAATCAGCTTTATTCACAATTCCCTAGAGAAATAACTTTCATAATTAAATAAGGGCGTACAAAACCGAAGGTCACAGTTAAATCGCTAACTCCCAGTTAATTTAATCCGTGCTTAATAATAACTACAAAACAGAAAACTCGGCGAGCGCTCGAAAACATTAAAATAATAATTTTTACGCGTTATGTACGTAATTACCGTGAATTGGGACAAAAGGCAATTTGTTATGTTAAAATTACTTTTACTCCAAACTTAATTAGTGTCTTAATTGTGTTTTGTAATTTTGTATTTTTATTTTTTTTTATTTTTATACCACTGATGTGGCAAACAAGCATATGGTCCACCTGATGGTAAGCGGTTACCGTAGCCTATGACCACCCGCAACAGTAGTGACATTGCATTAACATCTTTGTGTTATCAGATGTTCAAATGGCCTTCAAAAAGGTAAATTATAAAATTATATTGTGTAAGTGCTTAAATATAGTATATGTATATGATATATTTTTTTATATATATATATATATATATTTTTATATATATATATATATATATATATATATATATATATATATATATATATATATATATATGTATATATATTTAAAAATATTTACTCATATATATATAGCTGTTCGTTAGTGTCGCTTAAACTCAAAAATGGCTTGATCAATTTAAATGTTTTATTTCATACATAACACAGAGATTATACGAAAGAAATCGGAAAAACCAGAGGGAGACTTTGTACAAAAGTTGTTTGCTTTACTACCTCTGTCCCATTTACGTAAAGCAGTTTTCAACCGTAAAGCAGTTGTGTTTGCATGGCTGTGTTTCGGTTTGAAGGGTAGGATATGGCAGTGAATTTACAGGGTACAGAGGAATAACACCTGAGTCCACAGGAATGGCAACGCATGGGGGGTATCATGGGCGAAACAGTATACTCTGTTATGTCCATGGTACTGCTCATGTCTATAGGCGACGGTTACCATTTTCCATCAGGTGGGCCGTCAGCTTGTTTGTCATTCTAAGTTGTATAAAAAAATCCCTAAAGTTCAGTTGAGCTAAATCGAAAAATTAAAAATAGATAATTACATATGAACTACTACTTCGGATTAGTTTTAATAGATGGCGTTGTCTAGAGAACTTTTGTTAGAACATAAACTAAACAATAATTAGGGTCGTTTCTGAGACGTTCCCCAAAACCTAAATTCTAAAATTATAATAGCGATTTGATAACACAGCGAAATCTTTGTACTAAGAACGAGTTTGAACTAAATTTCTAATGGGGGAAAAGGCATTGTTAGTAATGGGATCTAACAGAAACCATCGTAAGTTAATTTTTGTGAACTTCGTTACAGTGGACTAACTAACTGCGCGGTTTCAGAGATGTTTCCTCCCACGAACACTCAGGTTGTGGAATGAGCTCCCTGCCGAGGTTTTCCCAAGAGACTACAGCATGGGATTCTTCAAAAGGGGGTAAAGAGATTTCTTCAGGGTCGGCAACGCACACGTAATACCTCTGGTATTGCAGGTGTTCATGGGCTACGGTAACCACTTACCATCAGGTAGGCCGTATGCTTGTTTGCCACCTCAGTGGTATAAAAAAAAGACGCTTACTTTCATTCTTACCTATTATTTCTCACAGGTACTCCACCATTATATATCGAAAAAGCAGGTGGGGTTACCATACTATGCTCATTCATTAAAAAAAATTATTCAATACATATAATAAAATCGTAACTGATCGCTATCTGTACATGGAAAATATAAAAAAAAAAAAAAACTATTATAGGGGGACTTTATGAACGCAATAGAACCCACAACATTTACTTTTAGAATTTTAGTCTGTTTGTCTGTACGTTTGTGCACGCTAATATAACAGCTTAACCGATTTGAATGCAGTTTTTACTAATGTGTTTCGGTTTATTCCACTTACCATTTAGTGTTTGTTTTAATTCAATCGGTTCCTAAATAAAAAAAGTTATATCAATCTACAGAATGCCCACAAAGCAGGGGCGAGTTGCCAGTTTCTAATAGATTTAAGTTAAAAAAAATATAAAATGCGTTTATCCTGATCCATGAAACAGTGATTTCGTTAAATTAACGAATTAAAATAATAAGAAATAGGTTTAAAGAAACAGAGCTTCAGAATCGACCATCGCAAAACAGAATTATGAACATTCGATGGAGAATTACACGAGTAAAGAATAAAATTCCATTGAGTTGCGAAATAATATTCGTGGGACGGGACAAATTGGGTTGAACGACACAACCCTTACATGGTACTAGCTAAGCTAATACGTGCCAGAAACTTTATATTACGTGTACAAAGAGCCAAAACATCTCATATTGTGTACTCTGGTATTGGCAATAGAATTAATTTACCCAACGTGAGTGGAACCTGTGTGTAATCCACACGTCCTTGCTAATACCTGTAGAAATATGACGCCGCTATGTACAGGGGGATTAGTTGTTGGCAAACTGTACAGTTAATAATATAACCGACGTACCAACATATGTATTTTTATATTTACTTATCTCATTGGGGTGGAATAGAGGTAATTTATTTACCCTTTTCAGTGTTATATCAATACTGGTTTCCTGAAACAGATATGGGTCGAAAAACAATATCTTTAATCTGCTGTTAAGAATACTGTTATTATATTGGGTTATGGGGGAGGGGGGATGGATTAATAACTAGGACTAGCGAACCAATGCTAGCAATATATATGTTACGCTCAGGTCGGACTCCACGCGGTTTCTCCAAGAAACCGTCATGATCAATTCGTCACGGTGGGTCACCTGACCTGCTTTCATCCTCACAGTACTGAGAGTATGTACTTAAAGATTGGTCCCGTAGGAATTTTAATAAAATAGGTACAGTAATTTAATTTTTGAATCAAAACAACTGGATTAACTACAATTGAAGTCGGTTTTGCTTTATGAAACACAATCTTAATTAAATAAATCCCTGTACTTCGAACTAAATAAGAATAATAACAAAGTCTTTTAGAGAAGTCTCGAACCATCGAATCTTGAATTAGATAGTTTTTATTTAGGTAATGCTGTAGTTAAACTATCTGTGTGACAGTATCTCCCAACATTCAATTAGAAAAGGCCTCCATACGTAACAATGAGAACTGTTTTCTTAGTAGAAACCTTTTGTCTATTTTCGTCAGTGGTAACAGTAAAAAATGTTGAACTAGCTTATACTGTGACTTTACTAGTTGTAACTTAAATTAATCTGAGGATCAGCGGTAGGCTTTTCTCCTGCCACATTCAGTTCAAATAAATGGGCATATATTCTACGTTTTCCATAAAATCAAACCTGTAATTACTTGAATCTCAAGCTGAGGTAGTCGTGTAGGTCCCGGCATGGGATAGGCCACCACTTTCTTTCCCGTGGGTGTTGTAAGAGGCGACTAAGAGAGTACGAGGGATGGGCAATAGAGTTCTTTTTAAAACATTACCAAAAGCCAAACTGCGGTTACCAACCCGCCCGCCAAGCATAGCGACTACTGACAAAACCCTCCCTTATGGGGTGGGCTTATGTCCAGCAGTGGGCAATTAACGGCTGATAAGTTAGGGTATTCTGTATACTGAGATAACAAAAACACTGAGAATCTAGCGACAGTTTTTTTTTATACAATTTATAATGGCAAATAAGCTGACGGCCCGCCTGATGAAAAGTGGTAACCGTCGCCTATAGACATGAGCAGTACCATGGCAATAATAGAGTATACTGTTTCGCCCATGATACCTCCCATGCGTTGCCATTCCTGAGGACTCAGGTGTTATTCCTCTGTACCCAGTAAATTCACTACCATATCCTACCCTTCAAATCAAAACACAGTCATGTAAACACAACAACTTCACGGTTGAAACACGAATGGGACAGAGGTGCTCAAGTAAACGATTTTTATATAAATGCACTAAAACTTAAACGCCGAGACGATTTATGGAACTTCGTTTTCTAACTTAACTCGATCAATAATACAACTGTGTTGTTTTCCTTTGCTTACCTTAATATGAGATGAGGGGAGATGAAATGAGATAAACACAGTCGTTGGCTCATTGTAAAAAAAATCGTCAAGAAACTACAATGGTTTCCAGGGGAGGCCGCATGGAGATCAATCGACACGACAATACCAAAATTTAAATATTAGTATCTCAACAAGGTTATTTGTTAGAGATTATAGTGTAGGCCTTATATATTATATCAATAAAATTTAGCAATTTCAAGAATTATAAACAGACAAACAAATTTAAAATTATATAGATATCTAAAGTCTCTTTTCCTAAACAAAGTCTACAGATGTACTTACAGTATACTCGCTACAGGCTATCAAACCCAATTGTCTCCGTCAAATGTTGTGTTCAGCTATATAGAGAGTGCCGGTTCGAATCCGAATGGGTCCCAGTGCGTAACTAAATACAGATTGAATTGTTCGAATCTACGATTTCACTCGAAGACTTCGAAGGGACCGGCGTACGTATATCGGGAACGAAATTCTATTTAATTCTTCAGTTCTGTAAATATGTATTACGTAAATAGGGAAATTACTCGTAATATTGCTAGCTTGTAGGCTCTAGGCTTCGTTCGCGTGATTGGAAACATATGTACGATGTATAATTAAAATTGTGTTCCTTAAAAATTTACTTCAATTGTCCCAAAACGTGTTATTGCGATTTTAAAACTAAATTACTGAATCGATTTTGATAGTAGGTTATATCTTAATACATAGGCAACTGTACATACTGATTCACGCGAGTAAAACAACTGGAAATAGCTAGTAAAAACAGAATTAAGGAAATCATGGTTCATTTAATATTCATCACCATATCAGCCGTTAACTGCTGAACATAGGCCTCCCCATAAGTAGGTTTTGCCAGTAGTTGCCACGCTTGGCAGGCGATTTGGCAACCGCAGTTAGGCTTTGGTGATGTTTTAAAAGGGATGCTACTGCCCATCCCTCGCCCACCCTTAGTCGTCTCTTCCGACACTCACGGGAAAGGAAGCGGTGGCCTGTTCTATACTGGGATCACATTTTATTTATTTATTTATAAATTACTCACCACACTTACAATATCCCAAAACGTGTAGTGAGCCATAGATTTATTTTACAAACTCAAAATTTTTTAAACAACATTTTAATAATATATTTAATTTGTCATTAAATATATCAATATCTGGCTGCTGAGCAATCAGAGAATTGAGCAGAGAAATAGCCTGATAAGTGGGAGCACACTGAGCAGTACAGGTGCGAACCGGCGGTGCCGATAGTAATCGACAAGCACGCAATCGCATGCAGCGTTGAGGTGCGTACAAAGAACAACGGCTAAGAGTTGCAGGATTGTCTATTCCGCCGTTGAGCAACCGATAATAGTGCACCATCAAATTGCACTTTCGCCTTACCTGGAACGTTTCTACGCCTACCATACCGGATACGAACAGTGATGGGTAAAAATAAGGATTGTAGCCGTAAAGTTTACTATACAGAACACGTGCAAATTTCCTCTGAACTCTTTCTATTCTTATCTTGTGTTTTGTTTCATGAGGGTTCCACATGGTGATTCACGTGCACAGCCGCGGGAAACAACTGGTTTTACAGTAGTATTTTCGTTTTTCTGATCTCACTCATTAAGAGTATTGTTACACAAAGCAAGCAATTTAAATGGATGAAAAAAAAATATTTGCATTGTGTTGATTAAATCAAGTGATACATGAACACGGAATCTATAGCGTGTAAAGTAGGTCTGTTCATATTTTTGTATCTATTTTATAAATAAATAAATAGATACTTATTAAAACGACTACTCACGTAATTCTGGAACGTGAAGCTGTGGCCCATCAACGTTTATCAGTCCTCGGAAGGGTGAGGTCGCTCCGTGAGGCCTGAAGATCCCAGGGAGCTTCTGTGCTTCTGGGCGGAGCTGGGTTGGCTGTACTAGACACGACTCATACGCACAACGGCTCAAATGAAAGGCTAAGCGCGGAAAAGAGAGTCCAAATTACATTACATTACGTTGCATTACGTTGCATTACGTTACATTACATTACATTACATTATATAGATACTTATTATAGCTAGCTAGCGATCCGATCCGACTTCGCAAGAGTAGACAGAATTTTCGAAAATCAATACACACATTAAAAAAAGTTTCAGTCAAGTAAACTGATTAACCGATTTTATAGTATTTTATTATTTTATCTTCCTAGCCTTATCTTAATTATTATTTAGGGTCGGCGTAACTATTTTCTAGTATATATATATATATATATATATATATCATTACCAATTTCATTATAAAACTGGAATTAGATGCGTACAAATAAATCCTGGATATCTGGCCAAGTCAAAAATAAAATTTTACTATATGAATGTTTATTTTTTTAAATCGAGAATCAAACTTAAGGCTTATATATACGTAATTAATTTCACCTAGAAAGGTAGTAAATTACCGAAAAAATCCTACCCATTCTGTGTGCATTGGAGGTGGCATTACATATTTATTTACCACACCATTTCAGCCTTTAAAGTCGGACAGAGCTATTAAAAGTTAAAATAAATGAGCTCGGTTTTTTGTTCATGTATATTTTATTATTTATTAGTTCAAATGTAGTAAGACTAGATTTATAATATAATACTGGTCTCGGTCCGCTCTCGGACTGGTAAAATATTACGTAAGAAACAATATGGATTCTAAAAAAGCTACCAGCCTTTAATAAATGTGCAAAATTCTATATATGTAGGCTAAATAGCTTTCGAGTTGTGAGGGGATCAGAAGTAGTTTAAAATGATTCGTGTAATATTACACTCGGCTGCTACGTCGTCAGTTACATTTTCTTTGAACTTGGCTGTACACGCTGCCGCGTCGTCGCCTATCGTTAGTAGGTATCCGTTTATTTTATTTAGCAATTATCCGTCCATTGCTGGACATAAGCCTCCCTCATAGACTACCATAAAGAACGGTCCTGAGTCACTTGCATTCACTGACTCCTTGCAACACATTTCAGGTCGTCATTCCATCTAGGGGGGTCGTAACATTTGCTACCAAATATGTGATATTTCACGACAATGTTATTTTAAAAATTTTAAATAAATAACACCTTAATCAAACTTATAAATAAGGTTCATATTGACTCCACTAAGTCAATATATCCACTATTATATACCGGTACTATTACATGCACAGCAGGGGTGGCCAACGGTCGATCACGACTATTCCAGTTGCTCGTGGTAAGGCAAAAAATATAATATTTTTCTAATCTAGCGGAAGATACTTAGACGCAATGCTCACATTAATACTGTGTATAAACTAAACTGTGCATACTTGTTGCTAAATAATGTAACTACAAAATGAGGGTAGTTATAAAAAAAAAACAATGACTTTAACTAAGAACTTTTCAAATGACCCTTGTACTAAAAATAATTTTTAATTTTATATTTTATTTATTTATTTATTTATAGAATTACCAACATAAGATACAGCTAAACATTTCAATACAATACATTGGCAGATTAGATCTAACTGTTCTTACATCTATAGGCAACCACAGCACGCCTTGTGTTTGATAAACATTAAAATAGAATTAAATTATTAAATGTCATTAAATGAATAAAGATATTAAAAATATGAATAATAATGTAATATAAATAATGGAAATTGAAATTAAAATATTTTTTATTATAAATAAATATAATGCAATGGCGAGGTACATCAACATTTTAATTTAGCCATGAACACAGAGTGACTATTGGTTTTTACAATATCGTTATACAGACGCGTTATGCGGACAATAGGTGATTCGCAGCCCAAGTTATTTCTGCAAGCTGCATTTTTAAATAAATTGCAAGAATGAATTTTCCCTCTTAATAAAAAAAAAAAAAAAACTACAATACTACATAATTGTGTACTGAACTGTGTCGTTTCAATTGTGATTTCAAGAAGTATGTAATTGGTAGATAGCATAGGGTTTCGTCAATAAACAGTAGATCTTGGATCTAGTCAAGTTGTCCACCCCTAGTATACAGTCTTTGGTAAATATATTGGTGATATTACGTCATGCTATTGAAATATTCAACGAAGGAGACAAGACTGATACGGTCAGTAGCGGATATTAAACGATACGCTTGGTCGGACACGCGATGCGAGTTACAGAGTCTGATGGGTTCGAGTAACCGTGGAGCGATTTTTGCTTTTCGAACGAGAACAATAATATTTATAGTAGGTTTAGGTAATATATAAGAATATTTGTTGTATATAAGAAGAATTGTTCGGATTTATACCTGCTGCTAATTTCCACGACCGTACAACCCGCCACAAACTAAAGTTTCATCCCAATCATCTGGACGAGTGGCGGTCTTCCACCGTGCGTTTTTCAAGGCACTTTCTTCTACGCACAACCATTCTTTGGAATCAACTTCCAGCAGCAGTATTTTCGAACCGATACGACAACATAATGTGATGGTCCCCCCCTATCTGCCCCTGTGTACCCCTTCATAAAATAACTACCCTCTAAACTAACCTACACATGGAAAACCTACAAAGCCTAAGAAAAGCCTACGAAGGCTTAAACTAATGAAATCTATGAAAATCTAATGAAAACTTACCCTAAAGAATGGCCTAACACCCTTAATATAACCCCATACCTATATTGCCTTATACACCCCAAACATCCTATGAATCATATAAACCCTTACAATAAACACTTAATATTGAACAGATCTTATAGTAGAACACTTGATCATCTGGCCAGATAAATAAATGTGTGATCGTCTAGTAATGTAGGACCCGTTGTGTGTGTAATAAACAAAAGGTTCTTTAATTGGTATATGACAGGAGTTAAATAATGAAGATGATTGATAAATCTTTAAGGATTAAGAATAATTAATGAATTATACTCATAATTCATGTAACTAGGAAGTTATGTTAATTTAATAGTAAATTACAGAATAACTGTAATAATAAAAAAAAATGGCGGTCGGGCCCCTCACACGCCCGGACCAGTGGAAGACTTTCCAACTATCTATAACTCTTCCTCCTAAAAGGTAGGGAAGGGTATTACTATTTATTAATGCACTCTGATGGTAATAAGGGAATGAGTATTCTCAGTTCCAAACCAAACATAAGTACATTTACTTCAACATTACAGTGGCTCCACCAGCCCCACGATGCTTCTAGTATAAATTGGTGTTTGCCAGAGGCAAAAAGATCGGAACTGAAATCCCAGGATCACTCCGACACGAGAGCTTACTCATGGGCGATGACCCTTTCAGTCCTATATGGCGACATAGAGATCACCCACTAACAGTACGAAACTGTTTCCCAGCGTCACCCTGTTACGAGCTTACTCAATGGGGGTTTCCCTTCGGCTCCACAAGAGATCAGACCAAGAAGCGAGATCACCCAGACACCAGAACTTACTTTGTTGGGACATAACCCTTCGGCCCTATAATGTGACATTAGAGATCACCTGTGAAGACAGTCCGATAGAGATGAAGATTTGTGTGATAGGGGATACCTTCCACACCCTGGAATTGGCCAAGCCATATAATGTTGATAATTGCTATATCATAACATAGCATTGTCAATTTAATATTATTTACTTAATACCAAGAATACTCAAGGTTCAAGTTAAATCTGTTGATTAGGCCGGAGCCTAAGAACGAGTAGTCCAACCCATAGGTCGAGAGCTACTAAAAGTAATGAGTGCTATTGAATGAACTATAAGCCCAGTCAATTATATATAATATTATTGTTGATTAACCACATTGTGAATTAACCAATTATTTATTCAGAGAGATATATCTAAAGGAACTATAAGTCCTTTAAAAGACACTGATTAATCACAAGTTAACAACGTCTCGTGAAATAACCAGTTGGGTTTTCTATAAGTTTGAGGACACTAAGTCCAACAAGCTATTATTGTGTTGAGAGTAATAGAGATCTTTTGTAATATTTGTAGAGGTTTGATTAATCACATAGTGAAATAATCAGATTAAATAATTATGTAGCTTTATAGAGAGGACTATAAGTCCTAATTGGTTGTTGTCATAAGTACTGATAAATTACACATTAAAGTGCCAGGTCAATTATTATATATAGGTATATAGGAAGGACAATAAGTCCTATTTGTGTTTGTTGTAGTAGTAGAGGCAATATATTGCATAATTATAATGTGAAAGATATAGATTAAATATATATTTGTATAGAAAGGACAGTAAGTCCCATACAATTATTGTAGCTGTACTATAGTTATACTATATCTACTTCCTTTTAGTGTTTTAGTAAACCTATTTACTAAGAGGATTTCTCAGATAAACAAGTGTTTTAGTGTTTAAATCATCATGATTAAATCCCTAAGAAATTAGGTCTTTAAATAATTATCATATCATTTAAGTGAAATTTCTCATATAAATAATTCCAATATTTCCCCTACAGTTATTATAAAATAACAGAAAATTATATAAATTTTCTATAGACTTAGATATAGAATCATAACGTGTATAATCTCCTTTTGTTTGACATCTGTCACATTAATGACGTATTGAATGACGTATTAATGTATTGAATTGAATTTTGATTATCTATCACAACTGTCAACGTAACAAATACTAGCAAGTTTGTTTATTTGTATTTGTTTAATATAATTAAATATAAAATCATCATATATCAACCGTAATATACAACTAAATTATCAGTGACATAAATAATCATGGTTTACACCAGAAATCATTAATAGTATCCAGTAATGCTGCAGTTTTATATTCATATCAGTAGCCAAGCTTACTTTCAAATTCAAGAATGAACAGAAGATTAGAAGTTTAACATTCTTATTGCAATTGTACTTGCAATAATATATACATACAGTACTAGTTATCAAGAACATTCCTCAAATACATGTGTGGTGAAGATTTCCCAATATGCTATCTATTTGATTCCTAACCTCTAATGTAAATTTATTAAAGAAGTGAATAATCAGTGTTAGTGTTTGCTTTATTAATATTTAAAGTAATTGTCCTAACTTGATATTAATAGGATAATATCTCCTTGGATACAGTCCGACATAAACATATAACTTAATAATTAAATTTATAAAATACTAATATTATATTTTACTACTTGTATATCTCCATACTATTCCCATAAAATATTCAAAACATGTATATTAAATATAAATCCAGTAAATATTCACTAATATTAACCCTGTCTGAACTTGTCTAGTCAATATAACATGAACAAACAACACACATACAAACCTTATCGCCAGGACAACTTCCTTTCTAAATATGAGTAAAATACATAGCTTCACAAGTGTCATACCGTACCAATTTTATATTGAACCTCATACCTAGTTAAGAGTAACTATAGTCAGAGAATCTTTTAGTACTTTTATTACCATTAGGAAATAAATCCACACCTATAATATCAGCATAATTAAATATTCTTAGTAATCAGTAATACACACAGAATTGTTATTATCAGCTTGCTTACTACAACAAAATCAATATTAAAGTTTATAATAAATCAAGACAAAATATCTATTTAAACAATACAGGCTTGTTTACCATAAACACCCCACAGTCACATGAATTTATCTAGTAATACAATTAATAATGTATTAAAAGTATTACATTCACATAATATCACTTGCAACAGTTAAGCTGTCTCTTTGTACATCTGGTGTAAAACAAATCCCCACATGTAGTCATGGATAATCAAATATAGACTAAGAATCATTAATCTGGTCGACCGAGTAATGGTATAAAAACACTTCACCATGAAGCGTTAAGTATGAACAGATATTCCAAACCAACACTGTAATAGTGTAATAAATACAAATATTTCATCATCATCATCGTCTCAACCATCACCAACCCACGACTGAACACAGGCAATTTCCACCGACTGACACAAGGAACGGCCCCACAATACACATAAAACAGTCACTCCAAACAATGGAGGTAGCCCACACCGCACTTACATTTACAGGGTCGCCACTCAATAACCCCTCTCTCTCATCAATGGCTGTTTCCCCAGCAATGAGACCAGACCATATACTTTAGTCTATTATCCTCAATAAATAAATACTTTATAATAACTAGATATGAAACTAGTTAGTATTGTAATAGTTCAATAGTTGAATCAATAAGTATTTTCCAAAACTGGACAATTAGAACATTGAATCAAATTGATGAAGTTCTATCAAACGACCATATAATTGGATTTTGTATATGAGTAGAATAACGTAAGTACGTAAATTATATTGATGTAAACTTTGTTCAAATGTGATTGCATTTAACGATATACGCATTACCTAAAGGTATATGGACTCGACTAAATACGTATTTTAATAGTTGTTGGGAAAAATATTAAGTATAGACTTTGCCTGCGATCACAGTCAAAAATCTAACTACGTAGTAATAAATGGAACAAGCTCACCGGATTCTCCAGTCTTCTTTTGATTAATTTCACACACTTAATCCATAGTGATACACTAAGATCTCAAACCCCTTCATCGAACCAGTCCCTCCTAGATCTATATCCAAGTTATTTTTTTTATTTTATTGCGCAGTCCCTTAAAACACGCCTCCCGCGCCATTTTTTTTCTTTTTTTCTTTTTTATTGCGCAATTCCTAAAAAGCGACTCCCGCGCGCCCGCCGATCTGCCGTCCCTCTTTTTTTTCTTATTTTTTTTTTTCTATTCTTTCTCTAATAACGTCATAGATTATGTCACCGAAGGGTAGATATTTCAATAATCAGATTTAGCCTATTATTCGAACTGAACTTTTCTTTAAATTCAATTTAATTATATGTTAACGTATTTTGGTATTTTATATTAAATTGATTATCGAATTTATAAAACTTTAAAGACTCTCATAAACCTTATTAAACTGTGTTGTATGTATCTTTTTTACACCTGATGATAAAAAGGTAAACTATAATTTGGTTAATATAAAATATAATATATTTTTGTTTAATTTATTTAATTTTCTTGTGACGTCCACTACACTCTGGAAACACATCAAAGGAGTTTCCCTTCTGTGTCAATATTTCATATATGGTAACGTCTTCTCTGTACACTATTGTGAACCTTGACTTTAAAGTTTGTTTATATTAAATAGCTCAGCTTTCGCAGCGGTCACCCATAGGAACCCCTGTTTCTTTTCTATGTACTTATGGTATTAAACCTATTGTACTATAGGCGAACCGTCACAATAACCTTCAAGAAAAGAACATACTCCTTTTTAAAAGGCTAGCAGCACATCTGCAATGCCGCTGGTGTTGTGGGTAATCATGGGCGGCGGTAGTCACTTATAATCAGGTGAACCGCATGCTCGTTTGCCCCCTGTGTTCTAAAAAAAATCTATATAGTTTGAATACAATCTCTATATATTTGTTATGTATGTATATATACATCAATATCTTCCTACCCTTGTCCCAATTATTATTTGGGGTCGACATAATATGGTTTAATCCATATTACAAAAAGATTTGGTTTTTAGTTTTACGACCGGCCTTTACACCTTTTTTTTTTGTCGCGGGGAAATGCTTCATGCATACCTCGGTGGAGATATGTGGGTACTGCCGGACTCTTACCGGCTGAAACCCTCTGGTGTTTCTCGTCCACTTGTTGCCGGAGCCGCGGGGAATCCGCTTGCTTGAAGTCATCCGAGACACGACCGGCTACCTGCCTGACGTCAACCCTCTTTATATATATATATATATATATATATATATATATATATATATATATATATATATATATATATATATATATATAAGTAAGTTTAAAAATACTGTTTTAACGGCTTAACCAAACACTATATTCCGATCGGGGGGAAAGGGATTGTTAGTAATGGAGAATGAGAATCTCATTGCTAGCAATATACCCAACCAGGTCAACCTCCTCGCGGTTCTCGCTGGAAACTATCATGGTTAATTCCTGTTGAATTCATCATGATGGGCTAAATGGCCTGTTTTCATTCTCATCTATCACCCTTCACTGGTGCTCCGCCAGCGTATCCCGTTAGCGCAGGTGGGGCTACAATACCATTTTCACCCACAAAAAAAAATTCCGGTCACGTGAGCGAAGTCATCAGTAAAATCTGATTAAAATCAAATTAGAAAATAATATCAAGAAATGAATTAAATGCACATTTTCGTTTCAAATCCGATCGATACTTTCAGATATTAATGCGTTTAAACAAACAAACTCTTCCACTTACATTAGAATAGATTTATTTATTTATTAATTTATTAGGGTGGGATATGGCGTGAATTTACTGTGTACAGAGGAATAACACCTGAGTCCTTAGGAATGGCAACGCATGGGGGGGTATCATGGGCGAAACAGTATACTTTGTTATGTTCATGGTACTGCTCAAGTCTATAGATGACGGTTATCACTTTCCATCAGGTGAGCCTTCAGCTTGTTTGCCAATCTAAGCTGTATAAAAAAAATTATTGTAAATATTAAATTTATAATAATTAGTTTTTTAAGAGCTTAATATAAGTATAACAATATAATTTTAAACAAGCAAATACAATTAAGGAAAAGTAAACTCCATATTTTTGAATAATAAAATAGTTACGAGGCAGGTGGAATGAGGGAAGAGTGGACCCTGTATATAAATAAACGTTAAATGTTACAATTAATTTTAAAAGCCTAATAAATAACAATAGAATTTTAAACAAGTAAATATAATTAAGGCAAAGTAAGCTCTAAGTGTACATTCCAAGTTTGAGAATTGTCCGCATTAGTAATAACTTTAATTTTCATAAAAGTGGATTTCGCCCTTGGAGTCTTAATTAATTGGAGTTTTTCAACAATTAAAATACGGCCAGCTACTAACTTTAATTACCTGTCGTCGACACTTGGACTTCGAGCATTTCCAAGATTTCGCCGTTAGTTAAAGCAAACAGTGGAGAATGCGTTGATTTGTTTTTGAATTTCTAATAACATTGAAGATTGTTTGAAAGTTAAAATAAAGAATGAACGAAGGGAATATAACAAGGAAAAAAAAAATTCAATTTTCCTGATAAAAAAAATCTATAAAGTATTCGCCAAGTGGGCGTATGCACGTTATTTATTTATTTATTTATATTTGTTTTCGTTAAACATCCAAGTTATTGGAAAAAATAGAATTTTGTTTACTGAATGTAATTATTCTATCGAAAGAAAATGTTTTTTTAAGCGTATAAATTACAACCGTTTAATCGATGTGCACCGTTCCCGCCATTTTGTTTGTTGCGATGTCACAAACAAAATGGCGGGAATGTATGAAATGTTATTAAATGTAAGTTAGTATTCTACTGTAACGTCAATACATATAGATAACAAATATAATTTTAGGTTATTTACTTTTTTATTTAAATCAACTGTACTGTTATTATGAGTGAGAGATCCTTCATACTAGTGAAGTAGGTATGCTCTAGTCGTGCAGTACTCGTGCTTGTGGACACTGGACTGCTCATATTTACTTGTTTATTTTCCATTGACTAGGGAGGTTGGTTACTTTACTCACTGCACGAACGCAATGTTATTCACATAGCGCTATTTGAACAACATTGTACTCTGCATGCACACACATGCACACATGCACTCTGAGGTCAATTTTAATCCGGATCTGATAAACCACAAACGTAAGAAGCCAAATTAAGCTATTCAAAAGTAACATTTTGCAAAGGTTTAACTGTTTTGTGGGTAGCTACTTGTAGAATGAAGTAAATGCTTTACTCTCTTTCTACCCTTTGATTCGAAGGAGCTGTAAAGCATGTCTTTCTAAGTGGCTTAAGACATTGGATTGTAATTCCACGAAAGAACTATTAAATGTTTTGAGTTAATACACTTGTATATCATTTAACTTACGCAGTTATATATACAAACATATACGTAAATATACACACATATCCTCGCGTATACATAAACATATCCACTCTCTTTTTTTTCCAATATTAATTTTGTTGCTTTTTCTTTTATCTTCTACTATTAATTATTGTTTTTAATTTTTTTTTGTATTGTGTAATTTCAGTGAAATGTATTTTGTTTAATTGTTATTTAAACACATATCGGTTGGGGGCCTTGTGACCTGTACTACAGGTTTTAACCTATTTCACACACCAGCTCCTTACAGCAGAGTTCCGTATTTCTTCAATTTTATTTTATCATAAACACCTCATGTGTAAATTCAAATTGTTTTTGAGGAGAATGAAAGAAAGACAGATAGAAAGAAAGAAAGATAAAGTAAATAGAAAATAAGTAAATGAGCAAGTGAGAAAACAAGTAAATATATAAATATTGTGTTTATATACAATTTCAAAGAAAGAAAGTTTGAAAGAGGTTCCGCATTTAGTGATAAGGCCGCCTTTTGTATCATTTCTTATTAATATTTATTATATTTATTATTTTTTACTTGGTGCAATGAAGTGTAAAATAATAATAACATTTTTTTATATATGGACGAGGCTCGTTTCGCTTTTACACATGTCATTTAACGTTTAATGTAAAAATGTTATTATCCTTCACTGTCCACTAGCAACATGCTGTACATCAGTGTACCGATAGTGTTATCATTTTATTTCATTGTAAAAAAAGCTTAAAGCTCTATTAGACACTAAGTATAATGTCTATAACAATAACAAAGGCAATACTCTATGGGAATTGGATATTGTTATATAAGACGTACAAACTTTGGGCCTCGGCTGAGAACAAAAGCGGGCTATTACATTTTTTCAGACCGATCGGCCCAAATGGGAAGTCATCAGTGGAATGGCCGCCAGTGAGAGTTGACGCGCCTGCTGCGATATCCAGATGTCCTAATTCCAATTTAGGGTATCCGCACACTTGCGATTGAACAATTATATATATATATATATATATATTTGGTATATATATTTTTTCAGGTGGGCCGTCAGCTTGTTTGCCATTCTAAGTTGTATAAAAAAAAAAATGTTACCCACTGATATGAAAATTACTAACAATTTCAATACTTTTAAAACTAAGCTTAGAGCTATTTTGTTGAAGAATGTTTTTATACTTTGAACTAATTTATTAATTACGCGTTAGACAAGTAATTTAATTTCGTTATTATTATCTACTATCTATTATTTATTTTTTTAATTGACCTTATTGTTTCTATCGTTATTTTTTTTTTCTTATAAAATATTGTAAACTTATTTCAAACACAATTGTATGATTGTTATTGAATAAATGAATATGAATGTGTCTAATGTCGTTCACTATTGTCTTAGTACTTGTAGCTTACTGCAGTACAATAGATGGACAAAATAATAAACGACCAAAATTGCATCTAGATTATTCATAAATACAATACAATATATATATATATATATATATATATATATATATATATATATATATATATATATATATATATATACTTGTCGTCGTGTACAAAACTAACTTGACTTTTCAAGTTTCTTTCTTTTTTTTTTTGTTTTTTTTTTGTGATTCATGTATTTAGTCTGCGCTCCCCTCAAATGCGTCTATCTAAAGAGAGGCGGGAAGTAGATTACAAGGGAGCTCATTTTTAAAGTCGTTTCATGTAATTATGGATGAAATTAACCTCAGGTTTAACTATATATTCTCTTTAGGTAATCTGAAGATTAAAATGACGAAAGCGGCCGTCTGTGTCGAGTAAATGCCCACTTATGCCATAAAAGATATAGCATTCCAGAGAAATATAATTTCACATTCTACAAGTCAAAGCTAAATATAGATTTTTTAATGGATGATAATGGAATGGTAATCCTGCCCGTGTTATACACTGGCGGGGCTCTAGTGAGGGATGATAGTTGAGGATGAAGTCAAGTCAGTCGGTCCTTCGTGATGAATTTGTCAATAATTAATCACCATAGTTTCGAGGGGGAACCGCGTAGAGGTCGACCTGAGTAGGGCAGTACCCACACGGTCTGCATGAAATATTTTCCCTGACGTAAAAAAAAGGTTAGTTATATTTCATATAACGAAAAGATAATTATAAGATGAAACGATTATAAGTGCGTGGCATCCTAGGTCTTGCCATCACTTTTCAACAGGTGAGAGAAAAAACCTCACGGTAAAAATCTCTGTTGCTTTTTTAACAAAATTTACATAATAAGCTATCTCGTATTACAATTAATTACTGGTTTTTATATCTACATTGTAATAAGCTTAATAAAATGCGCATAAGTGCGTGCCATCCTAGGTCTTGCCAGCACTTTTTATCAATTGAGGTACGACCACACAACGACCTGACATTCAATGAAAAAAAAAACTTTCTGTCAAATTCTGTTCCTTTTTTAAATCTAATTTACGTAATGCGCTATCCATCTCATATTATAATACTAACTAGTGGTTTCTATTTCTACATTGTAATAAATGCGTCTCAAGCTTGGAAATGACAGTTGACAGGGATTTGTGGAAGCAAAAGACATACTGCGTCGACCCCTATATAAATGGGAAAAGGCAAGGCAATGATGATGAATAAGTGAGGTGTAATAAAGTGTAACTGAGATCACACTCGGCCTGGATAGAAAAGAGATGTGGGTTCGATTCCTGTCGAATGGAACTATCAGCAGGTGAAATTTTTACCCTATATTTGAGATTCCTTGATGTAGGATCCTAATTGAAAACATATTCATTCCAGATAGAAGAGAGATGTGAGTAGAATCCCATGTTAGGTTCAGAATTAGTGAAAATAATCTAGTAACATATGTAGTATCAAAAAGATCGATTGAAATAAGAATGTGAGAGAATTTGGTAAAAACGCAAATAGTTTGAGACTACTTTATTTTGGTAGTTCTCTTGATATTTTCTCTCCAAAGTCATTTTAATGCCTCCGTTCAGCTGACGCTATATGAGAGACCATTACAGAGGTCCCCAGAGGTCCCGACAGATTGAGTGCAATCTCAGCTTGACCTCATATGTTCGGGTTTTATGTAGCCCGAAATCCGTTTGAAAGGATCTGGCGAGTTATTAAAACTTTTTTTTTTAAACGTTAACCGTTAAAATGTGATCGAAGCTTTTTTTATTGTCTATGAATAGTTTTTTTTTCTTTTATAATAACGCCCAGTATGTTTATTAATAAAACCCAAGCAATCGACTTTTGTACAGTCTCCCTCTATCTATCTTCTTATTAATCTACCTTAACAAACGCTCTAAATTAGTCTATCTACCTATTAATCTACCTTGAC
Organism: Galleria mellonella; assembly: GCF_026898425.1. Classification (NCBI taxonomy): domain Eukaryota; kingdom Metazoa; phylum Arthropoda; class Insecta; order Lepidoptera; family Pyralidae; genus Galleria; species Galleria mellonella. The sequence continues at coordinate 200,667 of NW_026442157.1, forward strand.
AAACACTCTATTCTATCTCAACGTTAATGTGAACGAACGAATAATAGTCACGACCACAAGATAGTCTGCTGATGCCCACTTGTAGTACAAAAAGAATATAAGTGTATTATGTATTTACAGCCTTCACAAATGTATTGTGTTTAATAAAAAAAATCCACTTAATTTGTGGCAAAACTAGTTATTTTGAATTAAAAACAAAATTACAGAATTGATTTTTATAAACACAATTGAAAAATAAACACAATGAATTTCGAATCTCCTTCTGTTTGAAGTCGATTAAAATCTATAAACCTGAGTTAGAAAATTCTTATTTAAAAATGTCTGAGTTTTGAGGTAACATAAAAAAGTACAATTAAGAATCTATTATTAATTTTAGAAGTAGATGGAAAAGTAAAATTTATTCAATCTTTCGATTATTTACTAACATAATTTAGACAATGTTTTTTGTAATAATTTAAACAACACTTGATTAAGTTCAATTTAAACATTACTGAAACAACCTTTCCTTGTGTCGGTGGTTGAAAACATGTTGGAGCACTCGAAACATTCTCGTTAGGGAATCTCCTTACTTAGCACTCGAATTGCGAATCGAATTAGCGTTATCTCCACAAGAAAACCGTTACCGTTCGTTAAACTTGCGATCCATTGACGTTTTAGGATCAAAGCAAAACGATTTAGAGTGCCACTAACTACAGTTTAACTTAAATTTACTTGCGCAGGCTAAATTATGTAGCTAAATTGTGCCCTATTAGTGGATTCCCTTTGTGTTGTAACTTTTGTAGCAGCTTGCAGGGAAGAATGTAATTGTCCTTATGTCGGACGGCCTTCATTTAGTGGTGAAAATTGTAACGAAGTGTGATTAAAGCCAAGTGTATATATGACCACAAGACAGAATAAGCATGGAGTATACCCTATCAGGTCAATCTCGATGTGGTTCTTCCTAAAAATAATCCATAATGAATTAATTAATATAATAATTCTTAATTCTTATGGAATTCATCACGATGTTCTAACTGACCTGCCTTTTTATTCTCACCTACCATCCCTCACTGGTGCCCTGCCAGCGTATACTGATAGCATAGGCGGGGTTACCATTTCATTAGCACCCATTATTTATTTATTTAAGGAACACCAACAGCATATTCCACTATAACATATAGGTATAACAAAATTATTATTTTATTATTAAAACAAAAGTATAAAAAAAAATATAATAAAATAATTAACTTTGTTTCGCTAAAACACTGCAGATTGCAGGAAAATGTGTAAGAATCAATATTTGTAGAGATAATAATGTGTATAAAGATAGAAACTAGACGGAGGTATACACGTGGACAATTAATTATTTACTTATTTACTTGTTTAATTATTTATTTATTTATACTTTTGCACACATTGAAATGTGTATACAGGGCGGATTTAATGCCTTATGGCATGTGATTTCTCAATAACTTCTCTTTCTTCGTTTTTTAATTCGTTTTTTTTTTCAATGATTGTTATCTCATAGCGCTCAGTTGTAAATCGATTTAGAAAATTCTTTTTTTATCTAAACGGATATACTTACAGCTTGGTCCCATAGAAATTTTGTCAAAATGGGCTCTGTATGAAATAAAATTAACTAGTATTACTATAATTCATTGATATATTCGACATGAAGCTGTCATCGTTCAGGGGGTGCGTGAGCCGTTTGGCATGAACTTGTACGTTTACTAGTATTTAGTGATGTAGTTCATGTTTAGGATGGTTGGGCTGTTTTTCTTTTGTGGTGGTAGTGTAGTTTTATGGTTTAAATTTCATTTAATGTAAATTATATGTATATATGGTAATGTTTACTAATTATTATGTTTTCCACGTGTCGAAATTGAAATGTTATGTCTAAATGTTAATCATGTTGTGTACACATGTTTTTTAATTGTAACCTAGTATAAAAACCATAACTACCTATATATAAATCCAACATGGTTATACCAACATTTTGTTATGCGTGCCTCATTAAACAAAAACAAATTTATTGTTTTTTTTTGTGGAATACCATTTTATTAGGCAACTAATTAAATATTCCTATCTTTTATTTATTTATTTAAGGCAAACAAACAATAATACATCATTATATACTTAAATAGTAATTTGCAGCCACTAAAATTTGCACAAATAAAAATACAAGTAAAGGAAACACAAAATTAGACAATACTAAATTAAACAAAATTAAACAAATTTAAACAAATTTAAACAAATACTATTGAAAACTACAGCAACATTGTCAATAATAATGCTCAGAAGTTAATAATTTTTTTTTTTCAGAAAAAACATTTTATTTGTGAATAATACCTGTCTTCTTGTAAAGTTGCGTAAAAAACATAAGAGACGACGTGGTGTACCTATGGACAGACTGACTGATGACCCTACAATTTTATGATACATATCATAAAATTGTAGGGTACAGAGAGAGATACGGTTGGATGTGATTAAATTATACAACGGTACCGTTTACGAAACTTTAATAAAACATGTTCATACCTGTTCGCGTGGAGGCGGAGGGGGGGGCGAGGTTACCTTTAATTTTTCTCGCAGCTAACACCTGGCGAAAGAAATCCTACATCTACCCGCTCATATTAAATTCTAAATGCAATAATAACGTTGGAATTGCGCGGATCTCGACTCGCAACAGGTGACGTGTAATTTATTCCGGTCCGGACGTGACGTCACAATGCAGTATAATGTTATTGGAGCGCTAACGTTTGCATACTAATAACTCGGTGATTTTGAAATCTGATATGAAAAAGGGTTTTACAATACACTGGCTTCTGCCCGCAAATTCGTATGTGTAAATTTTAGAAATAGTTATTCGATTTTAAATAAAATATATACCGAATTTTAAATTAGTATTTCAGGAATACTACTGCGAAAGATGCATCCAATTTACGCCCTAATAAATATGTACATTGACAAACGGACAGATAAAATTTATTATTTTACTTTTAAATAAAAAATATTTCTTTCTTTCATATCTTCTATATATTGTCTAATTTTTTTTTTTAATATACTACGAATAATACTAGCAAACAGTGTAGATTCTGGCATAGAATTCCCCTAATGGGGGGCCAACCCAGTGGATACTTTTCAACTAAGAATGGGTGTCGTGATAGTCTCAGCTATAGATATAAATATCATCATTATCACAGCATCACAGACCGATTATAGTAACCCTCTTTTAAATCATATTAATGCAATGTTGTTTGCTTTAAGGAAGTAATCATTGTTAACCCTAGAACACTAAACTTATTTTTCAACGCTTATTACTAACCTTCGTCGTTTCGACTACGCTGTCAAAAAAGTAGGTTTATAAAATTTTATTGAATAAAATACTTATTTCTTTTACAATATTTGTTTATTACAATCATTTGTTAACAAAAATATAACATTCTTATTTAATTAAATCACATATTTATTACTAATCAGCCTTTGTACTGAAAACATCTAAATAAAGATAAAGCTTATCCGTAAAAACTAGAAAAAAAAACGGTCAAATAATCAAAATTTAAACATCGAATCAACAAAAAAAGTAAAAATTTTGGTAAAAAACTATGAACTAAGACCAATCAAGTTTGTATTCACCACACACTGATTTATTGCACAAAAGTTTTCGTCATCCTTCGTAATGCTGGGGAAGCAAATTTTTCTTTTTTTGTTCAGCAGTGGATCAGTTTCAAGTGTCAAACTCGATCTACACTTCCTGGCATATTCAAAATTTGTGTAATCGAATCGCGCAGGCCAGTTTGAAGTGTGGGCACAAGTATACGTTTTGGCTCGACTAACTTGTGATGCAAAATTTTTGTATTTTTCAGATTTTATTACAATCTCAGCATTAGTATAAGTGACAATTATATTTACTATATCATCTGTAATAAAAGACGAAAAGCAACGAAAAGGATCTAATTCATTTTTACACATACGAGTGCGGCCTGGTCTAATATGCACAATGTTTCTTGCGACTTGTGACTTTGGCTTTAACGATGACCCTTATGGAACGTGATAGTCGTCAGCTATAGATATAAATATCATCATCATCACAGCATCACAGACCGATTATAGTAACCCTCTTTCAAATCATATTAATGCAATGTTGTTTGCTTTAAGGAAGTAAACATTGTTAAAGATGCCACTAGTTATACTAGATTATGTCACTTGTTAGAGCATTACTTATGCTTCGTTTAGGTTCAAAATGCAATTAAAATATTATTGTATCGTGGAAAAATACGTATTGTCAGCGATACACCCTATTAGGTTGACCTCCACGCGGCTCCCTCTGGAAATTATCGTGGTTAATTCTAGTGAAATTCGTCACGATGGGCTAACTCACCTGATTTCATCGTCACCTCACTGGTGCCCCACCAGCGTATACCAATAGCGCAGGCGGGGTTACCATTCCATTATCAATAATTAAAAAAAGAAACTTTTGAACATTAAGATGCTGCTTTGTTTTTTGGTCAAAAATAATTTTCTATTATTGCTTAACGAGAGAAATAGATAAGACATCATCCATATAGTTTACATAAAACACGACCAATCTATACGACTCTGTCTAAACTTCCTATGACTTAGGTAATTGCGATCTATCCGAATTTATGTTTATTGTTCGTCCAAGGCAGTTCTAAAGAGTGAAACAGGAGTTGTAACTTTAGCAGTTAAATGTTTCTAGGAAGGTTAACCTTAATCTTGTGTCAAGTACATAAGAAGTTTCCAACATGCTCAATATATTAGATCTATTATTTGATGCTTAACCGCCTGTTATTTACCACTTGTTAGTAAAAGTTGGACATTTTAGCAGTGAGAAAAAACAAGTCAATGACCTTATTAGAATTTTAATTTCTTTCAAATAACAGAATAGCATACAAGCTGACGGATCGCCTGATGGTAAGTGGCAACCGTCGCCTATAGACATGAACAGTACAATGGACATAACAGAGAAAAAGACAGAGACAGAGAGAGAGAGAGAGAGATTGTGTAACAGACATTACATATTTATTTTTAACTATACGTACAATCTATATAAAAAAATATTTATTGCCCAATTTTTTATACCACTGAGGTGGTAAACAAGCATACGGCCCACCTGATGGTAAGCGGTCACCGTAGCCTATGAACACCTGCAATACCAGAGGTATTACGCGTGCGTTGTTAATGTTTGTTATACCTATATGTTATAATGCAATATGCTGTTGGTGTTCCTTAAATAAATAAATAAAAAGGATAAGATTTGGACAAATGTGTAGGTAAAATCTGAAGTCTGAAAAATCGTGGGGGGGGGGGGATGAAAAATGTATACCCGTGCGCAGCTGGGACTGGCAGCTATTAAAAAATAAAACAATGCAGTTACTGCAATTTTTAATACTGAAAATGCTCTTAAAATGTGATCTATATATGGCGAGACGAGCGTTACAAAATCGAAAGTCGACTTACTCGAGCATAAAATTTTATCTCAAAGCTATGAGAGATTCAAATTTGGGTTATAAACTACTAGAAAGTTATTTCTTGTTACAGATTGTGATTTATTATATTTATGTACTCGTATGTATATATGTATTGTGAAACATAACTAAAGAATGGTTTGTGTTTAAGACTATTGGTCCATGGACGGCGTTGTGCAAAATTGTAGTATGGCCAAAAATGAGCGGCATGGATAGGTATTATGCAATTAAAGACTTTTTTACCTGACTATAGTAACACTAAAAGGAAATGATATATTTTTATTTCTGTGTGTTTTCATTTAATTATGTTCAATTGTAACATTTTATTATTATAGTTTGATTTACAGACCACATTTTATATTACTAAAGTAGTTACCATTTTGCAGAAGTCCATATTACTGGTTATTTGATACTTATATTGGAATTAAACAAAATAATTCTATATTTTGTTTAATTCCACTACCATTATTATGCGTGCGGCTGCCAACACTTGTAAATTGACTACAATTAATATTATCAGAAGTTCAGAACCTTACATTTTATCTATCAGTCTCCGACCGCCATTAGGTCCACGCACGTTTTGCTGCTGAAAGTCTAGTGTTAATTATTCAACGCTCAAATTGCGTAAATTTATTTTTATACATTTTATTGGGACTTTTTTTGAAATAATTCTTTAATTATCTATACTAATAATATAGAGAGGAAATATTTGTTTGTTTGTAATGGATAAATTCAAAAATAACTCAACCGATTTAAATATTCTGTGACTTATACAAAGCTACATTATTAACGGGTAACATAGCTATATTATTTTCGAAAATTTTATTAATCCGTACGAAGTCGGGTCGAACTATTTCCATAGTCACTATATATTTTTTTAAAACTATATACGTTTTTAATTTTTATTTCTAAACGAATAGTTTCTTTAGAAATATTATTTAAAAATATAAATTATATTACAACTATATGTGTTAAATAAAGAATTCAAATAATACTCGAAACAATTTAATTTTTCTACTTTTTTTTTTTCAGTTTCTTTGTATTTTTTATGAAACCATTCCAAAAATTACGTGCTCTTTTATTATATTAAATATTTTTCCATTATGTGTTACTCTCTGAAATGTTAACAATATTATTTTCATTTAAATAGGCACGTCTTTAAATGTATTTGAAGTTAACATTAGTTCTTATATTATTTATTTAGACATAAATATTTTTTTTGGAAACAGTGTTTTATATTCGAAGCATAAACAAAATAAGTAAATAGCCATTAGTACGCATGGGCGATTGCTTGCTTTATATTTTCGGTATATTTAATGTTTATTTTTAGCTCGAGTAATTTGTAGTCTTCGAGAAATAATCCCATCCCATCGATCCCCAATTTCAAAAGAAGTATTTTTTTATAAATAGCGTCGTCCATTTCGCATTACCATTATTTTTTATACGACTTAGAATGGCAAACAAGCTCACGGAATGTGGATGGAAAGGATGGAAAGTGGTAACCGTCGTCTATAGACACGAGCAATATCATGGACATAACAGACTATACTGTTTCGCCCGTGATACCCCCCATGCGTTGCCATTCCTGAGGACTCGGGTGTTATTCCTCTATACCCTGTAAATTCACGCCATATCCCACCCTTCAAACCGAAACACAGCCATGCAAACACAACTGCTTCACGGTTGAAATACGAATGAGACAGAGGTACCCAAGCAATCGACTTTTGTACAAAGTCTCCCTGTGGTAAGACCATTCTACGCACCTCCCCAAATATTGCTTTTATGATTGTGTTATGTTTACAAATTTATACAAAGTAATGAAATAAAAAATGTCATCATCGTTTTAAAAGTGTTTCATCAGTGAAACCGAATAATTTTATATTCTTGCGTCACCTACCCACTTCTATCTGTTCTCCTTTAACCAAAGGTTGTCTGTAAGAGATTGCCCTAGCGATAAGACCGCCTTTTGTACCTTCATATGTAAATTTTAATCTGTACTTCATGCTATTGTATTTCAGTTGAATTGTTCATATGTCATTGTTTATTTTTAATTTTTGGTGAAATAAAGAGTTAAATAAATAAATATTTATTTCCAAAGATACATAAGTCGAAAAAGGACAAAATAATTTGGGGGTTTACCATTAAATAAAATTCCGAATTTTCGGACTCAATTTTGTGTTTTAGTTCATACCGAAATCGATGCAGTAAATGGAGCTTAACATTTCGTTCGTCATAAATACTACCAAAAGTCCAAAGGAACGACATGTTTTTAATATTTTTAAACTGTGTGTATTATGTAATTTTAACATCCAATTTGTGTTTCGTTCCGACATATGATAGACAGATACTAATTATAATTATATATCATATAATATATATACATATATATAAACTTATTATAAATATAAATAATTACAAGAAATAATACATATGATATACATATACATATACATATACATATATATATATATATATATATATATATATAATGATCATAATCATCATCATATCAGCCATTATCTGTCCATTGCTGAACATTGGACTTCCGCATAGACTGCCATAAATCCTGTCTTGAGCCACCTGCGGCAAACTATGATAAATTCACTAGACTTAACTCGTCGCTTCGACCAAGTTACACCGGTTGTGGTTATGAGTAGAGTGATGTAGGGCTGTCAAGTCTCCGCTTCCGAGGCTGAAGTATTTTCTTCTACCCACTCATTGTTGTTAAGATAATTCCGGTAAATTATCACAGTTTATCTAAATATTCCCATTAATTACATTTTATTATAAAACATGCAGTGCAAAAATGAAAAAGTTAATAGATTTTATTGTTTTTCAATCACATTGCTTCGAAAAGAAAATGTTTCCGTAAAAGGAAATAGAAAAAAGGTTTAATTTCTTTTTTAAACCTGAAAAAGGGGGGAAAATAATAAAAAAAAAATCCGTTAAGTTCCTTTTTCTTTCTTAGCAGTTTCTTTTTCTTTTATTAGAAGAGAAAAGATAAAAAATAATTGAAAAATATGTCCATAATTTTGATTTCATTCAAACTGTACAATGTTTACTACTTTATGGTGTGATTTCCAGATTTTGTAAACCTAATAATAAGATCACGTGCCTTCCATAATTTCACGTGAAATGGTAGCAATTTGTAACATAGTAGGTTTAGCCTCTCAAGCCTGAATATGTTTTTTTTTTTTATTATTTAGGGAAAATACAGCTTTTTTATTACTTATGGAAAATTACGGTCAACCATCAACTCGTTTGCCATTCCAGGCTGCATAAAATAAATAAATAAATAAGCATAACCTACATCTGTTAATCAACTTTTCGCAGCTGAATAAAAACCTAAATAAATAAATATTGAAAAATGAAATACATTTTAAACATAACGGATATTTAAACCTATATTAGCAATAATCCTTACTAATATTATAAATGTGAAAGTGAGTTTGTTTGTTACATTACAGCACCTTAACGGTTTAACCAAGCACTATAAAACTTCATATATGGTACACGTACTATATGGAATAGAGTAAGATTTAGGCTACTTTTTATGTCGGTAATTTATATCACGTGGACGACGCCGCGGGTAAAACCTAGTATATATGTATATAAACAATAAAATAGTATAATTAATGAACTGTATTTTTTTTAGACGAATGAAAATTAAATGATATCTCCAACTGCGCTTTTATTTGATGCTGAAAAGATAACAATGTGAGATGACAGATGAAGATGTGATTAGAGGGCCTACCATGAAATGAAATTCCGAATTTTCGGACTCAATTTTGTGTTTTTGTTCATAACGAAGTTAACTCAGTAAATGGAGCTTAATATTTCGTTCGTCATAAATCCTACCATAAAAGTCCAAACGAACGATATTTTATCATTTTTAATATTTTTAAACGGTATGTACTATAATGTAATTTTAGTATTAAATTTGTGTTTCCTTTGAACTCGAAATTTCGGAAAATATTTCATGGTAGACCCTCTGGTTAACTGACTTATAGAAATAGGAATTAATCACGTTGGCTACCAGGGAGGACTCGGTGGAGGTCGACCTGACAGGATGTACTGCTAGTGAAGAGGACGTAAGTCCTTGTTACTGACAGCCTCCTTTGTCCTTTCCTCCCATATTCGACAAGTTAACAGTTCTAAATAATTAAATTAAACATATTATTAAAATTTGTTATATCTTTCCAATATTCCTAAACGAAATTGAATTTTTGCCATATTTATTAAAATAAATCAGTTAAATATAAAACGTTTTTAAGATTTCAATCATTGTTCGTATTATATATATAAAAATTTAGCTAAATACTTTATCTTCGGCAAAAAAAAAACTAAAAAAATAGTCCCAATTACCTCGAAACTATTTTTTTTTTTGAGAATAAACCTTATGCTAAGGATTTATGGTACCTTTTTATTTATATTTCACATAATACTTTAATATATAAAAATGACATACCATTATGTTCATACACATTTATCTTTAAAAAAATTCAGTTGAATTCAATGATTTTTTTTAAATGTGTATAATCTATCTAGGCTTGAAAAATAGTATTACTTATGAAACCATTGAATCTAATTATCTTTGTCACGCAGACGAATTTGCGGGGAAACACTAGCTTTTTATATAAAATTAAAAAATAAATTAATTCCGAAATTTGCTAAAGATTTGATTAACTTTTATAAGAAGATTAATTTATTGAAGGTATTTTTTACTTGTTTGCTGATTCTATTTAGCAAGATTAAGGGGAAAAGCAATTAACGGGACCCGAAATTCGCGGCAAATATCTTGAAAAACACAATTAATTATTAATTGAATTATTAATGGAAAGAGACATTTTCGAGAGGCATTTGAGGCGTTTGTGGTGGAGGCTTAATTAAAAATATTATTGCCATAATAATTATGGCAGCGCCATCTAGTGAAAACTGAGCAAAGTTATATTGTGGATACCGTAAAGCAGATAAATATTTTTTGAAATAATTGTTTTTTATAAATTCATTTTGATTTATGGTTCCAGCGTCATCACTCCTTTTCTCTTGGATTTCGTAAGAGGTGACTAAGGGAACTTAATGGACGAGAAATGAGCAGCAGCGTCCCTCTTAAAGCATTACCAAAAGTCAAAATGCGATTGCCAACTTGTCCGTCAAGCGTGGCAACTACAGGCAACATTACCCCAATGGTAAACTGCCATAAGGAACAGCCTCACTACTTATAAAGGTCTATACGGGGGGTTTTCTTCAGCAGTGGACAATTATTGGCTGATATTATGATGATGGTTATATTGTGCACGTCTGTTACATAATTATATATATATATATCATTCTTGGTTTTTTAGATACAAATTCAAACAAGCTGACGGTCCACCTGATGGAAAGTGACAACCGTCGCCTATAGACATAAGCAGTATCATGGACATAACATAGTATACTGTTTCGCCCATGATACCCCCCATGCGTTACCATTCCTGAGGACTCAGATGTTATTCCTCTGTACCCAGTAAATTCACGCCATATCCCACCCATCAAACCGAAATACAGCCATGCAAACACAACTGCTTCATGGTTGAAACACGGACGGGAAAGAGTTCGCCCATTTTATAACGTTTGCACATTTTATATCGTTTATGGTTTGCAACCAGGTCAATGGTGATCGACACCTCTAGGCTCTAAACACAAATCTTAATATTATCCAAATACCGTCATTAAATTTTAAAAGTGAAACGACATTCGCTTCCATCCGTTAAACTTTCGCGCGAGTAATACAAACAACAGATCCTTCTAAATTGTTACATCTCAACAACTAACTAAAAAAGACCGCTATCCCTCTTAACTCCCGTGAAGTTACTAAAGCCGACAGTCCCGGGCCCCTTACCTCGGGATCAGCCAAATCCCACGGGATTTCGTGCAAATTATCCACTCGTAACGTTAGTTTGAAACGGCGTAAGTTGCGCTGTTTCGTGTCAATCGAGCGTGGAGTGTATTTAATTAATCGAAGATGCTTAAGGGAGATTCGAATATAGCTTTATGGTATTATGTGGTTTTGTTAATGCCTATTCACGTATATTGTGTGTAAAGTAAATATTTATGTAGACAGATGTTCTGGTAATGCTAAGTAAAGTACTCTATTATTTTGCTTATATATTATATTCTTTATTGCACTTGTAAATAAGATGTAATATAATGCATTTATAAATATTGTAAGCAAGGGTGGACTTATCGCTAACAGAGATCTCTTCCAGTCAATCCAATACAGTTAGAAATCATTTAAAAAGTCATTTAAAAAGTGTTAGTACTTGAAAAGGTCTGGAGCGCTGTAGCATTTTTATATTCATAATAGTTCTTTTAAGTTTATTAGGAAAAAAGTAATATTTTCCAGGAAAGACGGAAAAATCTTAAACTTTCATTTCCATTCGCTCTCGTTCTTAATAAATGCTGGGAACGACTTCTGTTTGACGACATACTTGGGTGATTATTTATTTCCCTTGTCCTCTTGTTTAGACAGGACAGTATCTGTTTAGTCAACTAGTCATAAATAGAAACTGAGACATACTTCTCTGTTGTATACTAGTTGTATACCACGGATTCACGTTCGTAATTCAGTATAAAGGGCTGAGTTAGGATATAATCTACCTGTGTACCAAATTTTATTCGTTTCCGAAACTCTTCACTTCGCCTACAAAGTATGGCAACTAATGGAAACCGCTTCCAAAGGAGGGATTGGGAGAGGGATTGTTAGCAATGAAGTTTGACAGCCCCATTGCTAGTAATATGCCTTATTAGGTCGACCTCCACGTGGTTCCCCCTGGAAACCATCGTGGACAATTCTTGTTGAATTCGTCACGATGGGCTAACTAACCTCCTTCATCCTCACCTATCATCCTTCACTGGTGCCCCGCCGGTGTATACCGATAGCGCCAGTGGATCATTCCATTATCGTTCATTAAAAAAAACCTTTCCAGGGGCAGATCTATGTTCAGCAATAGACAGTTAAAGGCTGAAATGATGTTATGAAGTAAAAAATGAACTTAAGTCATAAAAATAAGTAGACTCTCAAATTTAGTTGTATTTTTTTATATTTGTCACCTCTTAACTCCATCAGTTATAAACCGAAATGTGAGAAATTTTCTTTTTATTTGAAAGGATGTATTTAAAGATCAATCCCATAAAAATGTTATCAAAATTGGTTCAGTGGTTCAATTTTTAAATGCAAATTTAAATTCATTCTGTCACAAAAATCATTTTTTTTTTGTGGGACAAATACGTGGTGTAAAGCCATGTGTGCTTACTTTATTTTTTTAATTGCTTTTTCGAGCGTTTAACGTATCTAGAAAATCATTTATTTATACAACTTAGAATGACAAACAAGCTGACGGCCCATCTGATGAAAAGTGGTAACCGTCGCCTATAAACACGAGCATTACCATTGGCATAATAGAGTATACTGTTTCGCCCATGATCCTCCCTATTCGTTGCCATTCCTGAGGACTCAGGTGTTATTCCTCTGTACCCTATAAATTCACGCCATATCCCACCCTTCAAACCGAAATACAGCCATGCAAACAAACTGCTTTACGGTTGAAACACGAATGGGACAGAGGTAGCCAAGCAAACAAGCAAACTCTGGTAAATCAACATTGTATAACGTACTATCAACATCGTCAAATGATAAAGCAACATTGCAACTATTGTACGGCGAAAGAGCAAACCGATGTAGATTTATTTCATTTAGCAAAGTGAGAATACAAGGAAAGGTTAGTCCATTGAATAATGCATCGTATACGACTGACGCCGGTCCTTTCTAAGGTTTGCGTCCACTCGCAATATTGATTCGAAGACTTTCCACAGGGTGTTTGTGATCGCAATGAAAAATCTTACTTCACTTATTAATCGATTATTAGTAATTCGGGCTAATAGTATACCATAATGGCAATGCATGGGGGGTATCATGGGCGAAATAGTATAATTTATTATGTCCATGGTACTGCTCATGTCTATAGGCGACGCTTAACACTTTCCATTAAGTGGGCCGTCAGCTTGTTTGCCATTCTAAGTTGTATAAATGTATATAAATTGCTATATAAATCCAAAATGAATATTTCTAGCATGGAAACCATTTTACACAGTGGAGGCAAAGAAAATGACACGTCTGCGTATAATAATCCAGTAAAGATCAGAAATTTGAAAAAGTTCGTGGCGAAGGAAACGATTGGGACGCTTTCAAGAAGGGTCCCAGTTTTTGCCTGATTAAACAAATCCTGCTGATTCAACCCACAGCTGGGATTAGGATATTTACCTGAAACAGTATGCCTCCTTATTCCGGTCCTTTAGATAATGTCTGTGTATGCATTTAAGCTTGAAGCGCCATCTGGCCCCAATTTCGTTAAGGAATCCCTTAATGTTTGAGCTTATGAGGGTATTATGTTATTTTTATGATATCAGTTTACATACTTTATCAAATGTCGACCTTACTGGTTTAACAGTTGAACATACCTTATCTTCCAGCGGTCGCAGGTTCAATCCCGCGTCAATACAAATATTTATATTTACGAGTGTATTTATTTATAACGGTCTGGGTATTTCTGTGTGTCTGCGTAAATAATGTTTGATCGTGGGCATACGTGGTTTTGATGGCTTGGTACATTAAATTCAAAATAACTGATTTATTTCTTGTAAATACACTGACAAGTATGATAAGAGTAAAAAAGATAGGGCAGTGAATTTACAGGGTACAGAGGAATAAGAGTCTGAGTCCTCAGGAATGGCAACGCATGGGGGGTATCATGGGCGAAACAGTAGAGTCTGTTATGTTCATGGCACTGCTCATGTCTATAGGCGACGGTTACCATTTTTCATCAGGTGGGCCGCCAGATTGTTTGCCATTCTAAGTCGCATAAAAAAGATCAATCGTATAGATACACTTGCTTTTACACTTGCAAGAGCCTTTCTTCCCCATCGGTTGTCGGTTCTTCGAGCTATGTGCCCAAGCAATTGCCACTACAACTTGCTTATCCTTGAAGCTACATTATCATCTCTATATAAAAAAAATGTAGCCTATAATATAGGCTACATTTTTTTTTTAATAGAGAACCGTGTGATAATTGCAATAAAGTATGCCAATGTATCCAAAATTTGCTTATAAAATATTTATTTATCTTTCTATCTACTTGTATCTACTCGTGCGAAGCCGGGGCGTATTACTAGTTACCAATAACAGATAGCTGTGTCAGGATTCCTCATCTAAATACACCAGTGGCTTGGTTTACCATAATTTTCCAACAACTTAACGGTTTATTTACACAGTAAGCGTATTTATTTAATGGGTAATCTCAATAGGTACCTAACTGGCTCAAGTCCAATATTGTAAAAGCCATAGATAAATTAAGTCGGTGAAGTTTTGCCAAAGGTAAATTGTGAACATAGTAGGTTTCCATTGTAACTTCTTATACTTTCATGATTTTCCTTCTGCAAGTTCTCAGACTGTGGAATGAGATCCCTGCCGAGGTTTTCTCTAGAGACTACAGTATCGCGCACGTCACCATCCTTAATGTTGCAAGGTGAGGGGGGGGGGGGGTTAGTAATTGGGCTCAAAAACCCCATTGCTAACAATACACTGTATCGGGTTGACTACCACGCAATTCCTCCTGGAAACCATCGTGATTAACCTATTTTTGAATTCTTCACGATGGGCTAACTGACCTGCTTCATGCCCATCTATTATTCTTCACTGGTGTCCCACCAGTACTAAAAAAAAAAAGAAAATATTGCAGGCGTCCATAGGCTACAGTGATTGTTTACTATCAGACTGGCTGTACGTTTGTTTGCTACCTTACTTATACTAGTTACCTACCGTCAACTGCTAAAAATAGGACTCCCTCATATTTTGTCGTAAAGTATGATTATAACTTACTAACAATCAGTGACTCCCTGTAACACTTGATATCGTCAGAATCACGAATGGGACAGAGGTACCCCTGCAGACGACTTTTTAATTACTTCGAATTAGCATAAAAAATATATTTGGGATGGAAAAGGACATAGGCTACTTTATATGTCGCACAATGAATTTTCCTTTGCATGCACAATTTATAAGTAGACTAGCTGACTCGGCAAAGTTTGTTTTACCATATACATTATTTTTAGAACTATACATGAAAATTTATCCTACTACAATTATTATATTGGATTGCCATATTGCAACCCTATTGCAGCATATAAAAATCGCGATTAAAAAACAGGAATTGATCGTAAAATGGTGAAAATTTGAGGTTGTGTGTATTTTTCAATGCTAAATCATAATAAAATAAAAATGGAAAAATTTGTCAAAAAAATATATATTTTTTTTTTGGGAGGGTCACCCTTATCATTGAGGGGTATGAAAAATAGATGTTGGTCGATTCTCAGATCTGCCCAATATGCACACAAAATTTCATAAAAATCGGTAAAGCCGTTTCGGAGGAGTTTGGTAACAAACACCGCGATACGAGAATTTTATATATAAGATATATATATGTTTTTAGATATATTCAACTGTAGCAAAAAGTAGGAGATTCTGAATTAGATTGTTTTTTTTTTCAAGTTTATTACCTAATAACTCCGTTAATTCTAAATCTTAACTAACTAATATTAATATTATAGTTTTATAAGGGTACAGTAATTATGGTTTTAGAACTGGGATCCTAAATAAGTTATTATAATAACCTGTGTTAAGGGGCCATAGCCCCAACCCCAATTCTAAATCGATTTGGACGATATACTTACAGATTAGCTCGTTTTTTAATTCAAAATAAATGGTTTTGTCACCATTCATGTTTCAACCGTGAAGCAGCTGTGTTTGCATGGCTTTGTTTCGGTTTGAAGGGTGGGATATGGCGTGAATTTACTGGGTACAGAGGAATAACATCTGAGTGCTCAGGAATGGCAACGCATGGGAGGTATCATGGGCGAAACAGTATACTCTATTATGTCCATAGTACTGCTCATGTCTATAGGCGACGGTTACCACTTTCCATCAGGTGGACCGTCAGCTTGTTTGCCATTCTAAGTTGTATAAAAAAAATGGTAATGCGAAATGGACGAGGCTATTTATAAAAAAATACTTCTTTTGAAATTGGGAATCGATGGGATGGGATTAGTATTTTTTTGTGGCATACAATCTTTATTTATCACAGTTAGTGCGAGTGCAGGAATAGTATAGTTTGTAAAAGCGAATAACTGAAAAGATGCTGTTTATTTTGACGGTATGGCGAAACATGTGTCGATATTAGTATCTCAATTATGTCTAAAAGAGTTTAAAAAAAATTACTGGTAACACACATATACTAATGGAAGTGAAATTAAACAAAAAAAAAAGGATAATTCTAATCAACTAACTAGTATGTACTTTCGCAAGATATTACCTATTTCAATCCATTATTTATAAAAAAAATTGCGGATTTTATCTACATACATCTAACGGGATGCTTTCTCACGCACACGCACACGCACACGCACACGCACACGCACACATATGTGTAATAAATATATGTATATTTATTTAAGTAATGACTATGTCTAAATATATGGTCATTAAAAAGCCCGTGCATGATCGACTTACACCATGCACGCTTGTCATTCGAGTAATCGTTCAATGTGTAATAAGCTTTGTTCAATAAGTCTTTTTCAATAACAGTTTTAAATGTATTAAAAGGTAGATCCAACTTGCTAGTATATCAGTGTGGGTTATATTTAGATTTACAATATATATGTGTACTCTATTTATTTATAGATACGGTCGATTTTCACGTACATTATTTGCCACGTCACGTACACGAGTCCCAATTTCCTATACCAACAGTATTTTGTATTTCGTGCCCACATGTGACATGCTTTATTTAATGCAAATATTACATGAGTCGTTAAATATGTAAATCAAATCCTGTTGTTCGTACCCTTGATAGAACAAACACGCAGTGACAAAATCTTATTCCAGTTAATTTTAAACTTTCACGTCGTTTCATCATCATCATCATCATCATATCAACCTTTAACAGTCCACTGCTGAACATAAGACTCCCCCTTAGGAGGTTTTGCCAGTAGTTGCTATGCTTGGCAGGAGGATTGATAACCGCAGTTAGGCTTTAGAGATGTTTTATGAGGGACTCTTACGACACCCACGGTAAAACTAATTGGAAAGTTAACTGTCCACTGCTGGACATAGGCTTCTTCCAAAAGGGAGGTGGTGTTGCCAGTACTTACCACGGGCAACTTACGATAGCTCATTCTATACTGGGACCATTTTAAATTAAAACGTATTTCGATCTAATTTATCTACAAAATATTTCCCCATCACAATTCCGCATTCGAAATTCAAATATCACTACATAGTATCAAACAAAGTCGCTGTCGCCGTCTGTCCGTCCCTATATATGCTTAAATCTTGAAAATTACGCAACGAAATTATTAAGCGGGTTCTTTTTTTTAATAGATAGTGTGATTCAAGAGGAAGGTCTATATGTATAATACATGCATAATTCAAATATTTTGAAATATGATATTTTTACAAAATATCACGTCATTTGTAAGTATAATATGTTTAATCATGATTGAATTTTCTTTTTTACCAAAGCACAATTGTGTTTGTCGTGATAATATTGTTAATTTCATCATGGCAACAAAGTTTTCTTTGCTGTGTTCATAGCAATTAATTAGGAGATTTAAATACCGGGCTTCGGCGTGATTATGAATAATACATGACGGCCGTAATTCGAGCGTGTATATCCGACGTCTGACTCGTGAATGTAAGGCCCTACACACACACGGCGACACCACTAAATACTCGAACGTTTGCGCACACTCACACGTATGCAAGCACTCATGCACGCACGTACGTACGCACGCACGCACGTTCGCACGCACGCATGCACGCATGGACGCTTGCACGCTTACGCACACTCACGCATGCATCCTTGCATGCACGCACGCAAGCACGCACATACGCTCGCACACACACAAACACATCACATTTCGAGGTGTCACGTTTATTTTTTTAACGATTTTAACTGGAATTAAAACTGGAGACTTCAATTGTAGCAAAACCAATTATTTTGATTTAAAAATAAAAAAAAATTATACTATTGGACTGAATTTGATACTATTTCTATGTAAGTAACCTGTAAATATTATATTTTTTTAGACAAAAAAAAAAGAAAAAAATTTTTCAAATCAATTTAGAAGAGATGGAGTTATGAGGTAACAAACATGAAAAAATATAACCTAATTGGGAACCTCTTTCTTTTTGAAGTTTATTGAAAAGAAGAGAGTTGCACTTTGTTTGTATTTTTTTATAATTGAATTGTTTTTGCCAATTTTGATATTTTTATAGGGTGTGTGTCCTTTTATTAAATCCATATTAATTTTGTAACGGTAAAAATTTCCTTTTTATTTCGTAAAATAAAAACTGCTTATTACAAAGAAATTTCGTATTTTAGGTTCAAATACGGAGCTCTTCAAAATATGAGTCTACAGTATTTTAAATGGTTGATATTAGCAATCTTCCTTGCATTGCCAATGTTCATTGGCAATGGTAGACACTTTAAGCTATGGACCAACTCATGTGTTCTTTCCCCTAAATAAAACTACGTATTTCTTATAAGTGTTTAATTAGTTTTCCTTACAGACTATATAGTATGGGGTTTTTCAAAAAAGGTATATTAAAGTTTTTTCAGGGTTAGCAACGCCACACGTGACACCCTAGTATTGCAGGCGGGGGGAAAGGGATTGTTAGTAATGAGGTCTAATAGCCCCATTGCTAGCAATATACTCTCTCAGGTCGATCTCCACGCGGTTCCTCCTGGAAACCATCATGGTTAATTTTTGTCCAATTCAACATGGCGGGCCAACTGACCTGCATTCATTCTCACCGATCATTTTCCACTGGTGCATCGTCGGTGTATATCGATAGCGCGGGCGGAGTTACTATTCCATTTTCAGCCATTAAAAAAAAGTGTTGCAGACATCCATTGGCTACAGTGACCGTTTATCATCAGACGGGCTTGTATACTTGTTTGCTACCTTCGTGGTATACTAAAAAATATTTATTACAATTAAAATAGCTGTTTTTGCAAAGTGAAATTTAATATGTAAAAATTACTAATGGTGTTTCTAGTTGCTGTCCAGTCGACACGTGTGCAGAGGTACTAAGCCACATTTATTTCACCTGTTGGTTATATTTGCTTGAAATTTAAGGTAAATGTTATTTTAAAGCCAGTCGGCTGGACGGTGCTTGTAGAAAATATTTAAAAAAGAGTACTTTTTTTGTAGTCAGCAAATATTTAAGAAATCATTTTATGACGCGACTTTATCTGTCCGTGTGTCTGTCACCGTATTAAATTTTTGATCGATTTAAAATTTTGAAGATTTTTATTTTTAAGTTTTAATAATCATATAAAGTAATATCAATAAACATATTGACATATAGATAGACTTTTATGATAGAGTATAGACAACACTCCAGTGTGGTCCCGGCATAGAGTAGGTTACCCAATCCTTTCACGTGGGTGTCGTAAGAGGCGACCAAGGAAAGTCAAGGGTGGGGAAGCAGCGGCCCTCTTAAAACATCTCTAAAGCCTAACCGCGGTTGTCGATCCGCCTGTCAAGCGTGGCAACTATTGGCGTAATCCTCCTAAGGGAGAAGATAATGTTCAGCAGTGGACAGTTAAAGGCTGATATCGTCATAGTCGTAGAATACTGACGGATCTTTATATGTAATATTTGTCAGATCCGTCAGTATTCTACGACTATAACGATATATAAAAACCAAAGATAAAACGTGAACAAATTAAGAAGAGACGTAGTTCTGTCTGTGTAGTACATATGTTGCTAATATTAATAAAAAAAGAATCCGAACTAGGTCACCATATTACTGGTTATTTGATTCGAATTATTTTGTTGAATTCCGCTACCATTAGTATGGTATGTGTGTGACTGCCAACACTTGAATATTGACTACCGCTAATTACTACTAGAAGTTCCAGAACCTTCCATTTTAGCCATCAATCTCCAAGACAAATTGTTGAATTTACTAGGTACAGAGGAATAACACCCGAGTCCTCAGGAATGGCAACGCATGGGGAGTATCATGGGCGAAACAGTATACTCTGTTATGTCCATGGTACTGCTCATGTCTATAGGCGACGGTTACCACTTTCCATCAAGTAGACCGTCAGCTTGTTTGCCATTCTAAGTTGTATAAAAAAAAAACAGTTTACAACTAACGGAGTTGTGAGGTAATAAACATTAAAAAAAAATAACCGGACAGAACCTCTTTTTGTGAAATCGGTTGAAAAATATTGCCACATACCTGTGGGAGGAGAAAATTAGATGTTAATATAAGACATGCTCGATTCTTCTGTCTAATTGCTTTGGGCTTTTTTATTTCCAGTTTCGCTGGCTCACGTGTGTTTATTACATGCTTCAGATAACAGGAGTGAGGGGTCATCCTATCAAATTTATAAAGGAGACTGCGGATTGGTTGTAACTCTTACTAATTTTTTTTTTTTATTATTATTTTAAGCGCTTTTACCTTCTTCAGGTATAGTCATATATTAGTCCTATCGTACCCTGAACTGATTTCTTAAACAAAACTTTATCTACTTTCCCTAGACGCGGAAAGAGAAGAATTCATGAGCATCAATAATTTACAGAGATGTTCAAAAATTTTTGGTTTAACTTCAGCTAACATAGATTGAATAAGACCAACATTAAATTTATTTAAGTTAAAGTGGCGCATGAATTCCTCTCTTTTCTTCGTGTTAATATGACACTAATAGAATATGATGCACATCATCGATCGTATTACAAGTTTGACAATGGGCTGACAAGGACTTTCCCATCATATGTGCAAATTTTTTTGATGGATAATGACCAGATCGTAGACGCACAGCTAATTTAATATTGTACCTATTGATTTTAATTCCACAAAACCAAGGAATATGTGGAGGTTCAGCCTTACTAATATTAAAAGTTTGAAAGTGAGTTTTTAATTTTTTTGAATTAAGAATGACAAATAAAAGAGGGAGACTTTGTACAAAAGTCGTTTGCTTGGGCACACTTGTCTAATTCGCGTTTCTACTGTGAAGCAGTCGTTTGCATGGCTGTGTTTCGGTTTGAAGGGTGGTATATGGCAGTAAATTTACAGGATACAGAGGAATAACACCCGAGTCCTCAGGAATAGCAACGCATGGGAGGTATCATGGGTGAAATAGTATACTCTGTTATGTCCATGGTATTGCTCATTTCTATAGGCGACGGTTACCACTTTCTATCAGGTGGGCCGTCAGCTTGTTTGCCAATCTAAGTTACATAAAACAAAAAAATAAGCTAACTGCCCAACTAATGGAAAGTGGCAACCATCGCCTACAGACCTACAGTACCATGGACATAACAGAGTTTAACGTGCCACCCATGATACCCATCATGCTTTCTTTTTAATGAATGATAATGTAATGGTAACTCCACCTGTGCTAACGCTATACGCTGGCGGGGCACCAGTGAAAGATAATAGGTGAAAATGAAAAGGCAGGCCAGTTAGCCCATCGTGATGAATACATCTGCAATTCAGCACAATGGTTTCCAGGGGAAACTGCGTGGAGATCGACCTGACAGGATATATTGCTAGCAATGAGACTGGCAGTCCGCATTTCTAACAATACCCCCCCCCCCCCCTCCCCTTATGCGATGCCATTCCTGAGAGCCTTATGTCTCCGTTTAAAATGGGCCTTAGATGATATGGTCTAATCATCGCTTTCCAGGGGAGAAAGGGATTGTTAGTAATGGAGATTGAGAATCCTATTGCTAACAATACCCAACCGGGTCGACCTCCTCGCTGTTCCCCCTGGAAACTATCATGGTTAATTCCTGATGAATTCATCATGATAGGCTATCTGACCTGTTTTCATTCTCATCTATCACCCTTCACTGGTGCTCCGCCAGCGTATTCCGTCAGCGCAGGCAGGGTTACCATACCATTTTCGCCCATAAAAAAAATCATCGCTTTCCATTAGGTGAGAACGTAATCAATTGCGGGATCTTTCAATAGTAAAAAAATTCAACCAATTTGGACTGGAGAAGATCATAGGCTATTCTACTTTTTGTTTCAGGGACACGAACGAAGTCAGAGATAAAAGACTGTTAAATAATAATGTTAGAATTCATACATACATACATACATACATATCTGTCACGCCTGTCTCCCATTAGGGTAGGCAGAAACAATGGAACGCCAAATGCGGTTAGATTAGACCATATCATCTAAGGCCCATTTTAGACGGAGACATTAGACCTTAGCCCTCAGGAATTTAGAATTCATACTGTGGTCTAATTATTGGACTACATTTAATTCATTGGCTTATGTGTATCCACATACTTCAGAAAGGTACGATGTCTCATCCATTTAATAATACAAAGGAAAATATAGGTTAATTGAAATCTCTATATAGTATTAAACCAAGTCGCTTCCCGTCGTCTGTACGTTTAGATCTTTTAAAGTACGCAACGGATTTTAATGCGGATTTCATCAATTAAAAGTGTGATTCATGTATGTTTCATTAATTAATAAAATATATTATTTATGCATCATTTATATATGTATGTATATATATACAATACAATTTTATTTTTGGCTGTTAAATTGGTTACACAGGTTACACTCTGGGTTTGTTGTACGCGTCCGT
This sequence comes from Galleria mellonella, assembly GCF_026898425.1. NCBI lineage: Eukaryota > Metazoa > Arthropoda > Insecta > Lepidoptera > Pyralidae > Galleria > Galleria mellonella. The sequence continues at coordinate 223,852 of NW_026442157.1, forward strand.
GTAGCCTAACTTCAGGCTGCAGCTGAAAATCAGTGCTTTGCTTTTAAGCAAAACCATCACTGAGCTGTAGCCTATTTGGGTGACTGCGACACACATGGCGAAACCATATTTTCATATTGTATTTTTCTTTTGTTGTATATTTTAAAAGGTGTGAATAATCTGATTGTATAAACTCATTTGTTAATTTACGTGTGTCATAAATGGCTCAAATAAAAAGTTTATCTAACCATCTATCTATCTATTCAAGAGGAAGGTTCGTACGTATAGTTTAATATTGTTTTGTTTAAATCTATTGAAATATGAGGATTTTTTTTTAAGGTTGTTCAAGATGCCAGAAGAAATCAAGTCAACTGAGAGCTTTTATTGAAAACGTTGAAATAGTAGTCTTTATTGGAATCAAAATATACCAAAATAATGTAAATACATTATGTAATTGTTCCTCTTTATTAGGACTGCAGTGTTCTCGCCATATGGTCATGTCATAGTATAGGTCATCCCTTTTACGTGGATGCCGTAAAAGGCGACTAAGGAAACATAATGGTCGAGAGATGAGCAGCATTGTTCTTCTTACAACATCACTAAAAGCCTAACAGCGATTGTCAACTCGCCTGCCGAGCATGGTAAAACTATCCTTATGGAAAAGGCTTAAGTTCGACATTGGACAGCTAAAGGTCAAACTTTAACTGTCCAATGTCGAACTTAAGCCTTCTAGTTCTAATCATCATCATCATATCAATATGATGATTATGATTAGAACTACAAAAGAGTGAACAATTGTATTTTATATTTTGCAGATAGCATTCTATTACTATACTCGTATGTATAACCTAACCTTTAATGATAAAAAAATAAAAAAAAACTATTATATATAAGCCCTTTTACTCCGAATTCTCTATAACCCTAGTAAGACATATTTTCCCTTTCTATTTTTTATAATATATCTCTCAATTCGGTGTGCCTCCTGGCATAGGCCTCCTCCAGCTCTCTCCACTGACCTCTATCCTCCGCCATTCTGCTCCAGTAAGGCCCAAAAGTTTGACGGATGTCGTCTATCCATCTTATTTTCGGGCGCCCATTTCTTCTAGTGTCTTCCCTTGGATACCATAAAGTTATTTGTTTACTCCATTTGTCAATTTTGCAACGTAGCATATGTCCTGTCCAACCCCATTTTAAATGCTCTAAACGAGTTATTACATTTGTAACTTTGGTTTTTCATCTTATTTCAGAATTTCTGATTTTATCACTAATCACGGTCACTAAACACGGTGCCCAACATGCTCCTTTCCATTGCTCTTTGTGTACTAGCTAATCTTTCTCTTTGCTGGTCTGTTAGAGTCCATGATTCGCAACCATATGTCATGCACGGGAGGATACAAGTGTTGAAAGTCTTTCGCTTGACGTTCATGCTTAGATCTTTGTTCTTCATTATTTCTTTTTAGGACCAGTATTTTTTCCATCCGAAAGCTATTCTTTTATTTATTTCCCTGGACATAGAGTCTTCGAGAGATATATATATATATTCTTTATTGCACAAAAACATACAGTAACAACAATAAGTTAATAACAATGTTAGCAAAGGCGGACTTATCTCTAAAAGAGATTTCTTCCAGTCAACCTAACGCATATAATATGACCTAGGGAAATATATTCTTTCACATTTTAAAACAAACTATTAGAGTTGTATATATGTAATTGTGGAGTTTAATTGAGGAGTTTGGAAAGCTATTTAGACGAATACAATAGTAATATTAATCACTCTACACTGATACCATATTGTTTCTGTATTACATTACCAAAGGGTGACCTTGTACTAAAGTTGTTCGCTTGGGCACCTCTGTCCTATTCATGTTTTACCGTGACGCAGTTGTGTTTGCATGGCTGTGTTCCGGTTTGAAGGGTGAGATATAGCAGTGAATTTACAGGGTACAGGGGAATAAGATACGAGTCCTCAGGAAGTATCAGGGGTATCATTGGCGAAACAGTATACTCTATTGTGTCCATGATACTGCTCATGTCTATAGGCGACGGTTACCACTTTCCATCAGGTGGGCAGTCAGCTTGTTTGCCATACTAAGTAGCATAAAAAAACATTGCAGCCGTGCAAAGCCGGGGCGGATTGTTAGTAATTTAATAAATAAAACATTGATATTAGGATTAAGACATACTCCGTACTAATTGCTACGGGCTTTGTATCCAATTTCACTGGCTCACGTACATTTATTTGTTTCGAATAACAGGTGAGGGGCCTTTATGAATTATGTATAAGCTAGCATTTACCCGTGACTTCGTCCACGCAGAAATAGGAAACAATAGTATTTAATGTTAAATGTCATATGTATATTAAAAATCATAGCGATTGGTTAAGTGGTCAAGGCACTAAAAAGTAACAAACAAACAAACTCACTTTCACATTTATTATATTAATAAGGATATTTATAGATAAATTAGATATAATAATGGGCAATTCATCCTGAGGATTGAAATCCTATCCTAATAATATTCTCTTCTTATCTTTCCTCTTAAACTGGTGAAGGTTTATTTTTTAATGGACGATAATGGAGTGGTAACCTCAACGGTGCTGACAGTATACTCTGGTAGGAGCACCAGTAAGGGATGACAGTTGAGAATGAAAAGGCAGGTTAGTTAGCCCATTCTGACGAATTCACTTGGAATTCAGCACGATGGTTTCCAGAGGGAACCTGGCATGGTATAAAGTAGTTCGAATTACTAACAATCAGCTTTATTACTAAGCAATCTCTTCCGGACAACCGGAGAACATTGAGAAAAGTACTAAGGGTAAGTGGCGTACTATTATATAAATACTAATGTATTCAAATATATATATATATATATATATATATATATATACATATTTAATAACATACAACAGAAGAGAATGAAAGAGGAAAATGAAGAAAGAACACAGGAAAATAGTACTAAAAGCAGAGGTAGTAGGATTTATCAGAGGTTTAGAAGCTAATGAGAGTTATATAAAGTATCATTCATTGATTATTTTATATAATTCGATATAAAACCATCTCCATACTAATTGCTCAGGGTTTTGTTTCCAATTTTGTTGCAGTTTATATTTATTATATGTTTCAAATAATAGGCGCTAGGAGCCGTTTCATCAAATATACCTTTATAATTAATTACGAATAAATTAGACATAATTGCGGTGTAATTTCTTACAATTTCAGAGATAATTTTATTATATATATATATATATATATATATATATATATATATATATATATATATATATATATATATATATATATATATATATATATATATACAGATGTCTATTTAGACAATAAATTAATGCCACTTTTCGTTGTAATTTTATAATTCAAGAACGGGCTCATCTATCCAAACCGAATGTTTAGACATTGTTCGGACTATTTAGTGGATGGTTTATGTGAAGTTTGCACAAAATCGGTCGAGCGGTTCTTCATTTATCACATTTTTTGTAACAAATTAATTCAATAAATAGCAGATCATTTTTTAATAGGGATTTTTGTGTTTAATTCAAACTTTTTTTATAATGGGGATTGTGCTGTCAAATGGAAACTTTTTTCAGTGTTGACAGTACAAGCATGTTGTTATGTCATTCATGCGGTCATTTTATTTTGGATGTGCTTCGATTAAAGCAAATTGTTAGCGACATTGATTTTACAATTATTATTTTTTATTATTTCACTTTATACGTAGCGAAGCACGTACCGGGCCGCTATTCGTGTTTCAACCGTGAAGCAGTTGTGTTTGCATGGCTGTGTTTCGGTTTGAAGGGTGGGATATGGCGTGAATTTACTGGGCACAGAGGAATAACATTTGAGTCCTCAGGAATGGCAACGCATGATACCCTTTATCATGGGCGAAACAGTATACTCTGTTATGTCCATGGTACTGCTCATGTCTATAGGCGACGGTTACCACTTTCCATCAGGTAGGCCGTTAGCTTGTTTGCCATTCTAAGTCGTATAAAAAAAATGTAACACTATTTATGGCCAGACTAGTTATATTACACATATAGTAAAAAAAAAAAATCTGTACATTGAGAAATAGCCTTTAGAAACATCCCAGACACGCCACCGCTGGAATTCCCTTAATTGGATGAGCACGACGCATGCCAATTTTCTAGGTGCACGAACGTAACCCGAAAACAAACAAATTTATTATTATAATGCATTATTATTGTGTCACTTAGACGTGACGCTTGCATGGTTTGTGCAAATTTATACTTTTTTTATATTATAATTATATATTATCAACCGTTAGCTGTCCACTGCTGAATATAGGCCTATCCCTATTGAGGGGTTTTATCAGTTGTTGCCACGTTTGACAGGCGATTTGGCAACTGCAGTTAGATTTTAGTAATGTATCAAGATTTCAACGCTGCTACCCATCTCTCGACCATTGATTAAAACTTAAAAAAATACTACCGAATAGAGTTTTTGAAGTCCTTCTTTTTGAAGTCGGTTGCAAATAGAATTAATAAAAATATAATAATAGAATGCAAAATATTGTGTGAACAAAAAATAAAAAGAGAGAAGACCAGCAACCTTTAAACAAATTACACGAATTCCCTTACAGGGCTTAATGAGTTTTTTCCGTGTTTCAAATTGAATGTCCACACCTAGGCGGTTGGAGTACAAATTTGTTTAATTCCATTAAGATGATTAACGTCTTAGTCTTTTTAGGTATTTCTAAATATATATATTAATATAATAAAATAAACAAGTAAAGTATACTATAATAGTAAAAGCAAAAAAATAGTTTTCAATTGTGCATGTTACCATCCATGCACGCACGCACGCACGCACGCACGCACCCACACACACACACATACGTCATGAACGACGTAATAATACATTCTAAATATATAAAATATTTTCAATATAAACGAAGAGACAGAACATTTTAATAGCTAAAATAGGTTTATAAGACACGAGATGTAATCCGCAATTTTGCTTGTGTGAAATAATACATAAATTATCCTGTGTTTTAAGTCAGCATATAATATAAAATATTTTCAATATAAACGAAGAGACAGAACATTTTAATAGCTCAAATAGGTTTATAAGACACGAGATGTAATCCGCAATTTCGCCCGTGTGAAATAATACATAAATTATCCTGTGTTTTAAGTCAGCATATAATATAAAATATTTTCAATATAAACAAAGAAGCAGAACATTTTAATAGCTAAAATAGGTTTATAAGACACGAGATGTAATCCGCAGTTACGCTCGCGTGAAACAATACATAAATTATCCTATGTTTTAAGTCAGGATCTAACCTATCCTTGTACTAAATTTCATTCAAATCCATTAATATTGTTTTTGCATAAAAATGATAAATATCATCTACTTGTTCATTCATACAATCTTTCGTATTTATAATGTGAACAGGATTTTTAATGACGTTTTATAAATAAGAGGATGAGTTTATACTAATTCAAAAATTAGCAGTCTAAAAATTATAACAATTATTGGGACTATTTTTGTAATCTTTTAAAGTATCAAATGGTCTCATATTTCTTATAACTTTCGATTATAAGGATTATTACACTGTTATACAAAACCTCAATGGATTGTAATAGAATTTGTAACACAGATGGCTTACTCGTATATCTTAATTTAAAACACAGGATACTTTATGTAATGAATCACGTGAACAAACCCGGGAGATACAGCTAGTGTATTCTAATATCATAAACAGGAACAGGTTTGATTGTTTGTTTGTAATAGATAAACTCAAAAACTATTTTTACCTACAGAAAGCTACATTATCATTGAGTTATATATTATTTTAGAAAATGGTATTTACACGTGCGAAGCCGGGCCGCAGCGTTTGTATTATCTAAAAAAGGATCGAAGATTTCCTTGGTTAATGTACATAACTTCAAAGATATTCGGAATTCCGAACACTTCCCACCTGTCTCCGTATTTTACAGAACGATTGTCGCGTAGAATGTAAATCAAGCGATTTTGGGGAGATTATTTGCTGAGCGAGATACGGGAACAAATTGAAAATACTAATACGCATATAATCTGTTTTATTTTTTTATTTAAGTCAGTTTTAGATTTTTTTATAGGAAATTATAACCGTCACCTATACTCGTAGACCATTTTCCATCAAGTGGACCAACAACTTGTTCGCCATTCATATTTAATTTGTGGACATTTTGATTCGAAATTTAAAAGACTGTGCACGATATACCGTAAACTTCCACGATATATGATGTAACTGAACGATTTTATATTTTACCGTGGAGGTCGAGAATATCGTTGTGTGGAATTCTTCGGTATTTTATGTCGACGCCATTTTTTATTATTACAAGCTCTTATTAACTTGTATATATGTATAATTGTTTGTTTATTTAGTTTATATATTATCTGTGTGAGTGTCGGTGTATACAAGTATAGTTTAGATTATGTTGATTTATTGATCTGTTATTATTATTAAATTAGATTTAAATTACATATACATAATGAAAAATTATCATATTTCTTATTATAGTGTTATAAATATAACGCTATATGTGTGGGGAGAAAGGGATTGTTAGCAATGGAGTTTGACAGCCCCATTGCTAGCAATATGCCCTATTAGGTCGACTTCCACGTGGTTTCCCCCGGAAACCATCGTGAACAATTCTTGTTGAATTCGTCACGATGGGCTAACTGACCTGCTTCATCCTCACCTATCATACTTCATTGGTGCCCCGCCGGTGTATACCGATAGCGCGGGTGGGGTTACCATTCCATTATCACCCATTAATAAAAAAAAAATGCTATATGTTTTTATGTGTGCGTGTGTGTGTGCGTACATACATGTGTGCGTACGTACGTGCGTGCCTGCGTGCGTGGGTGCGTGTATTTGTGTGTGTATATGTGTTCATGCGTGCATGCGCGAGTGTACATATGTACATAAAATGTATTTCATACCTTCCCTAATTTTTTTACATTAAAAAAAAATATTATATATTACATTGAATTCACATTACAAATTATTAGTATTATAAATATTTAGTAAGTAACCCTGCGGAGTGAGGCCCTGGTGAGCTGTAATACAGGTATTCTTATACCTATCTCAGGCGCCAGTCTCTCACAATTATATTTATAAATTTGTTCGCGACATTATTGTATATGTGTAATTATAGTGATATTTATAGCAATGTTTATAGATAGTTGTTAAGTCTCTAGTTTAATCGTTTTTGTATACTGTTATTTTATATAGATTTTACATAGATTTAAGATACCTATAGTGTAAGTTAAATAAAGTATTCCTTTGCGTGTTGTCGTTATTACCTACGAATAGAAATTGTAACAATAAATAGAATTAAGAAATTGTAAATTGCAATAAATAGACGCTATAGAGTACCGATCTGAAGAGACACGCGTCTCGTTCATTCTCGCCCCGTCCCGCTCGCACAGATCGCTAACGCGAGTTGGAAATGTTATCGTGCGAGCGGGCGGGTATAAAGATAGGCCGCCTCTCGTCGAGCGGCATTCGCTTCCGGGCAGCGACGCACTACACTCGAGAAGAAATAGGACAAGAAGAAAAAATACTCTCTTCAGACGGTACCGGAGGCTTCAGAATAGTAATCGCTGTGTTTCACTCCAGCCTGAACCAACGCCCCTACAGTCCACGCTCACCGAACGGCAGTCCACACCGTTCATCGTGGTCCTTCGAGAAGCCGGATTGCTGGAGGAACACCGTTGGTACATCGAGAAGCCGGATCGCTGGAGGAAGACCATTCTGAAGCCGGATCGCTGAAATGCCGACTACGAGAAACATGAAGTCGTCGCAACAAAAAATCGCCGTCACCGAAGCCACAACGTCCGCCGCCACCACGTCGACTACGGCCGCCGGAACGCTGTCCGTCGCTGCCACGCCGTCCGTTGCTGCCACCACGTCGTCTGCGGCTGTCAGAATGCCTTCTGTCGCTGCCACGTCGTCTACCGCCGCCACCACATCGACTACGAATACGTCCGGCGATACGACGACCACAGGAGCCACGGAGACTACCGAAGCCACAGGAACGACAGAGGAGACAGCAAGGAAGAAGGAACCGAAGCACGGCACGGCACGCACGGTTCGCACCACGGCCTCGCAGAAGAAGAAGGCTCTGGCCAAGGCACGGGAGGAGCTACTTCGAAAGGAGGTGGAATTGGCTGCTGCACGTGTCGCCGCCCTGGAAGCCGAATCAGAGGACGACGAGGAAATAGAAGACGACGACGCTACCGTCAGAAGAGAACGAACGTCGGATTGGGTTCATCGAAGCACGCTAGCACTCACGATGGAGCCGCATGTACCAGAGATAGAAGAAGTCACCGGCAAGCGTCAGGGGTTCGTCCCATCGAGACCCGTTGAAGAGGATTCGAGAGCGCCGCCGCCACAGCCGAGCAGCGACGCACTTCACCGGGACCACGCACGCCACGTTGACCCACATGCCGCCATGCCTACGATAGCAGCAGCGATGCAGTCGATGAAGAAGGAAGAACCGGTGCTGAAAGTGGGCATCGATTGTAATGAGTTTGCGATCGCCATGCAGATGGCCGCTCGCAACATACTGCCCTCCACAGCGTCAAGAGTCACCGAGTTGCCAGTCTTCAATGGATCGTCGAGCGAGTGGTTACCATGGAAGATGGCCTATGAAGAGAGCGCAAGTCAACTCACAGAACAAGAGAACCTAGCAAGACTGCGCAGAAGTTTGAAGGGGGCCGCAAAGGACGCGGCACGCTCCCTATTCGTCGGGTCTACGACCGCAGAAGAAGTGATGAAGATGTTAGCCGCGAGGTTCGGCCGCCCTGGAGCACTCGTCACAGCCGAACTGAACAAACTCCGCGCGCTACCACGACTCTCGGACAACGCAAGAGACGTCTGCCTCTTCGCAAGCAAGGTGCAGAACGTCGTCGCCACGATACGAGCGCTGAACAAGAGCCACTACCTCTACAACGAAGAAATAGTGAGAAACGTCACAGAGAAGATGCCGTCGGTACTACGCTTCAAGTACTACGATTTCGCCAACGACCAACCGGAGGGACAACCGGACCTCATAACACTCTCTCAGTTCCTGCAAAGGACCGCCGCACGATGTGGAAACTTCGCCCCCGCCGAGGAGATACCGTCCGAAGACCGGCGGGAGTCCGCTCCTAGGAAGACGGCGAAGACATACACGACGCAGGAGAAACCCGCTACACCACCGTGCCCGATGTGTCGACGAGAGGGACACGCTCCATCGGACTGCAAGACGATGAAGGAAGCAGACACATCGGCGAGATGGGAGTTAGCGAAGACTCATAGGCTGTGTTTCCGCTGCCTCAAAGTAAGAAGATTTCGCCACGCCTGCAAGAGCAAGAGATGTGGAGTAGATGAGTGCACGCAGACTCATCACCCTCTGCTGCACACCACGCGACAACAGCCGGAGAATGAAGTGACAACACACGTCGTCGAGGACAAGTCCGCCGCAGTCACCGCATCGGCAAGGGAAAACGACAAGATCGCGTTCCTGAAGATCCTGCCGATACGAGTCACCGGTCCCACGGGAACGTGCGACACCTACGCGCTACTGGACGACGGGTCGACTTGCACCATCATCGAGACGACGGTGGCGGAGCGAATCGGTGCTACGGGTCCCCCCGCACCATTCTACATGGAAGGTGTGGCCGGGGCACGGATCAACGCAGCTCAATCGACGCGTGTTCACTTCAAGATCCGCGGGCGGAATTCACAAGAATACACAGTGGGGGCACGGACGATGGACAGACTGCAGTTATCACCGCAGTCGGTACCACGCAACGTCATCAAGGGCTGTCCACATCTGCGGGACATAGAGAGGGAATTGGTCTACGAAGAGGGCAAACCGACGGTACTGCTGGGGCAAGACAACTGGCACCTACTGCTGGCCCACGAAGTCAGAAGAGGATCCGACACGCAGCCGGTCGCATCACTCACCGACCTGGGATGGGTACTGCACGGTACGAGTCGCGGCAGGACAAGACAGCAGGTGCACAGAATCAGCCACATAGTGACGACACATGAAGAGGAACAATCGATGGAAGAAATGATGAAGCAACATTTCGCGCTCGAATCGCTGGGAATCGCACCGAAGAAGTCTTACAATGAAGAGGAACGTCGCGCCCTACGCATTTTAGAGGAGAAAACTCGTCCGTTACCGGCGGGAGGATACGAGACGGGGTTATTATGGAAGAAGGACGACCCTGTGCCGCCGGACAACTACGAATCGGCAATGCGACGTCTCCAACTGGTCGAAAGGAAACTCGACAAGAATGAAGAAATTAAGAAGAGGTATGAACAACAAATGGACACGCTACTCAAGAACGGGTATGCCGAAGTCGCCCCGCCACGGAGTTCCCAACGGGTGTGGTACCTGCCACACTTCGCCGTCATCAACCCGCAGAAACCGGGGAAACTGCGGATCGTGCACGACGCAGCAGCCAAGACGAAGGGCATCAGTTTGAACGACATGCTGCTGCCGGGCCCCGACTTACTTCAATCGCTACCGGGGGTCCTCATGCGGTTCCGGCAACGACGGGTGGCAGTCACGGCGGACATAAAGGACATGTTCATGCGGGTCACCATACGGGAAGAAGATAGGGACATGCAACGATTCCTGTGGCGAGGAGATCGACGAGAGGGTCCACCTGTGGAATATAGGATGAAGAGTGTCATATTCGGCGCAACATCGTCACCGTGTACAGCAATCTACGTCAAGAACAAGAACGCAGAACAGTACAAGGAAGAGTTCCCGGAGGCAGCAACGGCGGTGGTCATGAACCACTACGTCGACGACTACCTCGCCAGCTTCGACACGGAAGAGCAAGCCGTACGCGTCTCAAGACAGGTCGCACAGATCCACGGTCGAGCCAACTACTATCTCCAACGGTGGGCGTCGAACTCGCATCAAGTGCGCGCCGCGTTCTCCGACACCGGCGGGGACAGCGTGGTACAACTCGACGCGGAGAAGATACTGGGGATGGTATGGCGACCTTCTGAAGACACCTTAGGCTTCAACTTCAACGGACACAAGCTTCCGCCACAGATAGCTAGCGGGGAACAGACGCCGACGAAGAGGGAAGCGCTACGAGCAATCATGTCGCTGTTCGATCCACTGGGCCTCGCCACTCCCATCACCATACAGGCGAAGAAGATATTGCAGGAGACGTGGCGTACCGGTATCGACTGGGACACCGAGCTGCAACCACGGGAAGCGGACGCCTGGCGGAGCTGGATGGACCACGTGCGACGGCTGTCCGCGCTGGAGGTGCCGCGGTGCTACCCGGAGGTAGCCACGGCCGATACAGCGGAGCTGCACACATTCGTCGACGCCAGCTCGGACGCGTACGCCTGTGCCGTGTACTGGCGGGCCGTAAGCGCGACCGGCGAGGTCCACGTGTCGCTGATCGCGGCAAAGGGACGAGTGGCCCCACTCAGCAAAGTGACCACGATACCGCGACTGGAGCTGCAAGCGGCCGTCCTCGGGTGTCGCCTATCGCGCACGGCAGTCGAAGAACACGACCTGAAGCCCGCTCGCCGAGTATACTGGTCGGACTCACGCACCGTGCTCGCATGGCTACGCACCGGTCCTCGCGCATACAAGCCGTTCGTCGCGCATAGAGTCGCCGAGATCGTCGAAGAAACGAAGACGAACGAGTGGAGATGGATACCGACGCGGCACAACGTAGCAGACGACGCCACACGCGACCCACCGACGGACTTCGGCTCGCAGCATAGATGGTTCCGTGGGCCGGACTTCCTGTACCTCCCCGAAGAGCAGTGGCCGCGTGAAGATAGTACGAGCGACGATAGTCAAGCGGAAACGGGAGAAGAACGCGTACACAAGCTACAGAACGCGACGCAGTTGTCTATAGCATTACCCGATCCGTCACGTTTTTCTAATTGGTTGAAACTTGTTTGCAGTTCAGCACGGGTGTTGCAGTTCATCGACCTCCTGCGACCGACCAGTCAACGCTGTACCGCCATCCGAAAGAGGAACAAGAAGAAAGAGAGCACCGACCCCACTTGGACCCGCACGAAGAAAGTCGATAGAGAGAAGACGAAGATGAAAATCAAGAACAGCAATAGTCCATCTGTGTGTTTCATCCCCATAGACACACACTACCTAGATCGCGCGCGACGGCTATGGATTCGCGCGATGCAACAAGAGGCGTTCGGCGACGAAATCGCAGCATTAAAACGAGGGAAACAGCTGCCGTCATCCAGTCGACTCATACAGCTGTCAGTCGTCATAGACAACGACGACATTCTGCGACTTCGATCGAGAATAGCAGCCGCCGCCGATCTGTCAGCCGAGCAACGAGAGCCCCCATCGTCGACGGAAACCACGCCTGGGTGCGCCTATACATCGCATGGGTGCATCGGAAACTTCACCACGGCGGCTTCGAGATCACCACGAACGAGGTGCGACAACACTTGTGGGTGTTGCGCCTACGACACGCCGTCCGCAGTGAACTGAAGAGGTGTCAGCTGTGCCGCCTACGAAGAGCAAGACCGGCGCAGCCGTCAACAGGCAACCATCCACAGAGCAGGCTGGCGCATCATCAACGACCGTTCACGTTCACCGGCCTAGACTACTTCGGGCCTATGACCGTGACAGTGGGCCGCACTCACCAGAAGCGGTACGGAGTGCTCTTCACCTGCTTAACGACGCGCGCAGTCCACCTGGAAATCGCCGGCAGCCTCAGCACGGACTCCGCCATAATGGCCCTGCGGCGCTTCATAAGCCGCAGAGGGTGTCCCACGGAATTATGGTCCGACCAAGGCACCAACCTCAAAGGTGCTGACGTCGAGTTGAAGAAGGCAGCCGAGGAAGCCATCCAAGAAGAGTCATCAGTCCATTTCATCCGGTGGCGCTACATTCCCCCGAGCGCACCCTTCATGGGAGGTGCGTGGGAACGGTTGGTGCGTAGCGTGAAGACCGCACTAGCCGCCACGTTGAACGAACGGGCGCCCAAGGAAGAGGTCCTCCACACTCTACTGGTCGAAGTCGAGCACACCCTCAACAGCCGACCGCTAACCCACGTGTCGACATCGGCAGACGACGACAGCGCCCTAACCCCCAATCACTTCATATTGGGCGGTCCATCGCGCGTCCCACTGCCAGGCAGCTTCACCGAGAGCGACGCGGCGGGACACAAGGAGTGGCGTGCCAGCCAGAGGCTAGCTGACTGCTTCTGGAACCGGTGGGTGAAGGAGTACCTACCCGAGTTGCAACACCGGCGGGAGCCCCGAGCTACACACGGAGCCATCAAAATGGACGACCTGGTCCTGATAGCTGATGGGACCTTGCCTCGCAACACGTGGCCGCGAGGCGTGGTGGTGGCAACCTACCCTGGACCAGACGGCGAGATCCGAGCGGTCGACGTGCGGACGAACAAGGGCATCCTACGGCGACCCACTAAGAAGCTGATCATACTGCCCACATCGACATCGAGCGACGCGAACACGAGTTAACTCCAGCTACGAGAGCTGCGGCGGGAGATTATGTTCGCGACATTATTGTATATGTGTAATTATAGTGATATTTATAGCAATGTTTATAGATAGTTGTTAAGTCTCTAGTTTAATCGTTTTTGTATACTGTTATTTTATATAGATTTTACATAGATTTAAGATACCTATAGTGTAAGTTAAATAAAGTATTCCTTTGCGTGTTGTCGTTATTACCTACGAATAGAAATTGTAACAATAAATAGAATTAAGAAATTGTAAATTGCAATAAATAGACGCTATAGAGTACCGATCTGAAGAGACACGCGTCTCGTTCATTCTCGCCCCGTCCCGCTCGTACAGATCGCTAACGCGAGTTGGAAATGTTATCGTGCGAGCGGGCGGGTATAAAGATAGGCCGCCTCTCGTCGAGCGGCATTCGCTTCCGGGCAGCGACGCACTACACTCGAGAAGAAATAGGACAAGAAGAAAAAATACTCTCTTCAGACGGTAACGGAGGCTTCAGAATAGTAATCGCTGTGTTTCACTCCAGCCTGAACCAACGCCCCTACAGTCCACGCTCACCGAACGGCAGTCCACACCGTTCAAAATTGATTACTTTAATATAAGCATGTCTCTTTGTATTTCACTGTGATGAATTGTGAAGAGGAAATAAATCAATTATTATTATTATATCATCTAGTTATAAGAGCAATAATACACAAAATTATGTAATAACCCAACAACAATGGACGTGTTAGATATCTAATTGATAATAGCAATCCAGTTGTTCGTTATCTCTTAATACCGACAAGAATAGATCGACTGTCGTAATTAACAGAAAAACACAATTGTTTCATAGATATCCCGTAATTGGACTTTGTTTTATTTTTGTATTGTACTCTTAAACCGAGTTCGAAAAAAGAGGTCTAACTGGATTGTTTTTTTTATACAACTTAGAATGGCAAACAAGCTGACGGCCCACCTGATGGAAAATGGTAACCGTCGTCTATAGACATGAGCAGTACCATGGACATAACAGAGTATACTGTTTCGCCCATGATACCTCCCATGCGTTGCCATTCCTGAGGACTCAGGTGTTATTCCTCTGTACCCAGTAAATTCACGCCATATCCCCCCTTCAAACCGAAACACAGTCATGCAAACACAACTGCTTCACGGTTGAAACACGAATGGGACAGAAGTACTCAAGGAATCGACTTTTATACAAAGTCTCCCTAAGTATTGTTCTCTTAAACCGACTTCAAAAAAAGAGGTCTATCTGGAATATTTATTTTGTATTTTACTATTAACGTGATGATTGTTTAAGCAGTTAAGAAGCTAAGAGCTAACAAAGAAATAAACAAACTCGGTTTCACATTTATTATATTAGGAAAGAGATAAGGGTATAAATATATTTTATTGCACTTTTAAATTACCACGATAAGGCAGTTACAAGTATTGTGAGCGAGGGTGGCTTATCTCTGCTAGCAGTATCAGTTCGACCTCCACGGGGTTCCCCTTGGACACCGTCGTGGTTAATTATTGTTGAATTCGTCACTATGGGCCAACTGACTTGCTTCATTCTAACCTATCACCTCTCACTAGTACGCCGGCAGGGGTGAAAGGGATTGTTAGTAATATACACTAATGGTTTCATTGCTATCAAGCCCTGTCAGGTCGACCTCCACGCGGTTCCCCCTGGAAATTAATACTTCTTACATTTGTCATGATGGGCTAATTGACCTGTTTTCATATTCATCTATCATCCCTCACTGGTGCCCCGCCAGTGTATACCGATAGCGTAGGCGGGGTTACCATTTCATTATCGTCAATAGATGAAAAAAAAAGTACTCCGGCAGAGTATACCAATTGCGCAGGCGCGGTCACTGTTTCCTTGTCACCGATAAGAAAATGGTTATTTTTGTATTTCAGTTTTATTTAATTGTATGCTTTATCATCATCATATCAGCCGTAATGGGGGGTATCATTGGCGAAACAGTATATTCTGTTATGTCCATGGTACTGCTCATGTCTATAGGCGACGGTTACCACTTTCCATCAGGTGGATCTCCGTTTTGTTTGCCATTCTAAGTTGTATAAAAAAAAATTGACCACTGCTAAACATAGCATAGAAAGGTTTTGCTGGGTAGACAGGTTGGCAATCGTAGTTAAGCTTTGGTGATGTTTTAAAAAGGACGCTGCTGCCCATCCCTCGACCAATACTTATGCTTAATATACTATCGTATTTATATTTTAAAGTTGAATATTTGCGTAGGTATTCGGTTAGTTTTTAATTACGAGGGTCTGTTGTAGGTATATCAAATTAACTTATGTTATCTAATCTAAACTTTTGCAAAAGTTAGCAATTTTGAGGGTGGCTGCTATCTAATCCGGTATAAAATGGCGTCGAAATTGAATCCACTAGCCAGTATTTATTGGTTCAAACCGGTTTTAAAACGACCAAATCAGCTTCTAGCCAGTTAAAAGGATAAACGAAATTCGGGCTCAGTGAAATTGTATGTTCCACTTTTGAATCTACTTTGAAATAGTACTTATTTATTTATAAAATATTTTTTAGTAACAATTCGAACGTTTTCAATAATCGGTAACTTTATATTTTATAATATTTAAAACAATCCAAATTTATATTCAACATCATCATATCAGCTGTCAATTGGCCAATGATGAGCATAAGTCTCTCCCATAAGGGGGGATTTGCCAATAATTGCCACACTTGGCACGCGGGAAGAGAACAGAGGGCCTACATGAAATGTTTTCCGAAATTTCGGAGCCAAACGAAACAGAAATTTGATGTTAAAATTACATAATACATGCCGTTTGAAAATATTAAAAATGTTAAAATATTGTTCCTTTGGACTTTTATGATAGGATATATGATGAAAGAAATGTTAAACTCCATTTATTGGTCCGATTTTGGTATAAACAAAAACACGAAATTGAGTCCGAAATTTCGGAATTTCACTTCATGGTAGACCCGCTGTAGCTAGGCTTTTGTGATGTTTTAAGAGAGACGCTGCTACCTATTCATCGATCACAAAATTCCCATAGTTGCCATTTCAAAAAACCATACCATGAGATCTGTAAGAACAGATGTCATTGGTATAGTTTTTTACAATGATAAAACTGTGGTTGCCAACCCGTCTGCCAAGCGTAGCGACTACTGGCAATACGCTCTTTATGGGGGAGGCCTATGTGCAGGAGTGGAATGACCTGGAGTTAAAAAAGTATCATTTTGAGCCTACAAATACGTGAATCGAAGTACAATAAAAATCTTATAAGCATTTTAAGTCCCTAAGTCTTAATGGTTCGATAATGATACAAAGTATAGAAAAATGAAAAAAAAATGAACTTCAACTAGAGTTAAAAACCAGTTATTTTGATTTAAAAACTAATCTACTAAACCGATTTTGATAAAATATCTACGGGACTAATCTGTAAGTATATCTTTTCAGATAAAAAAAGAATTTTCCAAATCGGTTCACAGCTAAAGGACTTATCAGGTATTATTGTTATTATTGAGAGACAGGCTTTCTTAGGCACAAAAACTCGTGTCACTGAGAACTTTCCATGATTTTTTGTCGCCCTTTTTTAAAGTTTCCTGCTGATTCCTATCAGTGATAATATTTTTAAGATGCTTTTTGAAGCGACGTTTTTTAACACTTCAGAATATAAAGTATATTTTCCGAAGGAGATATATTCTTTCTTTCTTTATTCTTTATTGTACACAAAAGGTTATTGAAATGTAAAAACAAACATAATAGTGCACAATATATAGTTTATGTATGCGTGGGTTACAACCACAAATTAAGTGCTGCGGTGTTTCTTTGTAACAAAATTTGCAAACGCTTTTTGGACATATGCCCAGTTTAGTTTGAGAGTATTATTGTAACTCAAAAGAGATAATTTCTTAGATTAGTTGTCTGAAAATCCTTTAATTAGGGCTTTCGCGTGATTTAATCCCAGCAACAAGAGACAGCTATTATTTGCTGCTTCTAAGCTTTTAAGTTTGAAGTGTCTGAGCTTTAGCTTTAAGTTTCTGGACCTATTTGGGCATTTTGCCCCTTCCTTTGCTAACTGGTCAGCTATTTTATTTCCATGATTGTTTTTGTGACCAAGTATCTATCTCAAGATAGTGCCAAGCCATTAATAACATTCTGCAAGTGTTTATAAAGTTTGATTTAATTTCGTATGAGTCAAGCGCAAGTAATGCTGCTTGACCATCCAAATACTCGTAAATAAATATATTATTATTTATGTAATTTAAACTTAGATTTAATTCACTACATCTTATTATGGACATTATTTCTACCTGAAACATTGTGACATATTTGCCTAAATATAAAGAGCTGCGGACTATTGGTCTAATACCATAGATATCATATCCCACATTTCCTTCTATTTTGAATCCAACTGTAAGCCAAACTAGGTCATATTACGAGTAAGAAGATAGGTAATCTTTATTTAATTTGTCTCATTCAGATATTTCAATTTTGTTATAATTTTCAAAATTACATTCTGGGATCATATTGTCTTATGGCATTTTCAGAAAGGGACCGCTTATTGTTAATTTTTCAAGAGCTTTGAACGTCTGTGATTACCGTGAGTTTTTGCTATGGGAACTATTTCGAAGCACACTGGATCTGAACTTTTTCTGTACGTATCGCTCCTGGCGTATTACTCATAGGACCTGTAGATATCAGACATGCTATTATTTGTAGACTATTTAGTTTATAGGCAGTCGTCGCTTGCATTGATTGTTTCCACCAAATTACGTCTGTATATATTATTGTCACCAGAGGGAGACTTGGTACAAAAGTCGATTGCTTAGGTACCTCTGTCCCATTCGTGTTTCAACCATGAAACAGTTGTCTTTGCATGGCTGTGTTTCGGTTTGAAGGGTGAGATATGGCGTAAATTTACTGGGTACAGAGGAATAACACCTGAGTCCTCAGGAATGGCAACGCATGGGGGGGTATCATGGGCGAAACAGTATACTGTGTTATGTCCATGGTACTGCTCATGTTTATAGGCGACGGTTACTACTTTCCATCAGGTGGGCCGTCAGCTTGTTTACCATTCCAAGTTGTATAAAAAAAAAACTATGGTGGTGTATAGTTACAGGGCGATGTTAGGTTTTATCTCCTATCTACACTCGGCTATGTGACGACTAATTGACTTGTTTGAAAAAGTTGATAACTTTGCCATCGTCTGTGGGAGGTATTAGTTTTTCTATTGCTGTCATAGTATTGTAATTATTGTTAATGAATAAATAAATAAATATTTTTTTCCTTTTAATAAATGGAATGAGTTATGAGGTAATAAACAAAAAAAAAAACAAAATACAACCAAATTAAGAAATTCTTTCTTTTGAAGCCAGTTGATAATCTCTGAGTCCACACGTGGAGCTTCACAGTTGATATAAGGGAAGGGATGCTAAAAATCTTGTATTCTAAAATACATCTACCTTCATATTGAAACGTAAGTACACGCTTGCAGATAGTCTTATGTATTTCCGGTACTTTCTCTAGATACCTGAAAGAAAGTTCAATAAAACCCGACTTCAGAGGTAAAAGGAATGTAAGTAGCGACGGTTTGTGAGACCACTTAAATTTTAGACTTGTGCTCTTTTATATACATACGCTTTATTATAGACTGACAAAAATATATAAATTTTACTGTTTTTTGTGAACTATTTGTATGAAAGGATTTTTATCTCAGGACGATCCCATTATAAGGTTCTTAATTTTTTTTCGTCGCATATTTCGTAATGATAAACTGAAAATTCAAATTGCTATACAACCGATTCTCAGAAATTGCGAATCGAAGATTAAAAAACTGTTACTTTTTATTTTGTGATAAATTTTCTGTTGTTCGCGATTTTGTACGCGCAGTGACATGTTTTCACTTAACGTTGAATTGTCAAAAATACATTTATGGATGCTTTAGTTATAACATGAAACTATGTATCAAATTTCACATTTTTATTTTGGTAATTAGGACATTACAAGTATATAATATTTTATACTGATACTATCTTGAAAAATGCTGCAAAAGCGAATAACTCCTTTTATTATGAAGTAAAAAAATATTCTATTTGTAGTTTTTTTTTTTAATATTTTTTCATACAACTTAGGATGGCAAACAAGCTGACGGCCCACCTGATGGAAAGTGATAACCGTCGCCTATAGACATGAGCAGTACCATGGACATAACAGAGTATACTGTTTCGCCCATGATAACCCCCATGCGTTGCCATTCCTGAAGACTCGGGTGTTATTCCTCTGTACTCAGTAAATTCACGCCATATCCCACCCTCCAAACCGAAACACAGCCATGCAAACACAACTGCTTCACGGTTGAAACACGAATGGGACAGAGGTACCCAAGCAATCGACTTTTGTACAAAGTCTCCCTCTGGAGTTTATTAATTAACAAGTACTAGGCTAATTTAATTAATTAATAATGTACTTGAAACAATCAAAATTATGAAAACAAAGTTCCAGGAAGGGCTAGCCAAAGTAAAGATATAAATAAGTCTATGAAGAACTAAATGTATCTGATTTAAATTAAATTTGTTAAACTACATAAAGTAAGTTTTTTTCGTTCCTATTTAATTAAATACTAGCCTATTTTTTACTTTAGAAACACCTGTACACGTCGAAAAGGAAAATTTTCAATAAACTTTAACTCAAAAAGCTTTTGTTCGTTGTTTTGGTGTTCTAACTTTTGTCTCAAAGTCTTTTATAAAGAAGAGTAGAATCTAAAATGGCTACTGACTACTTTAAAGTCACAGTGCGTTTGTGTGTTTTCTACAAAGTAGTTCTTTGTGCTATTATTTGCTAGCATATATGTTAAGAGATCATTAAAGTAATTACCTTGGAAGCGCTATTCAACCGACTTCAAAAAGAAGGAGTTTCTCAATATGGCTATATAATATGACTATTTTGTTATGTTTATTACTTAGGCTTTGCTGATGTTTTAAGAGGGACGCTGCTGCCTATCCCTCTACCATTAAGTTCCTTAGTGCTTCTTACGACACCCACGGGAAAGGAAGACGTGGTCTATTCTGGGACCACATGGTAAATACGAGGAACGGTGCAAATCTAATGAATGTAATAAAATTGTAACCAAATTATATTTGTACATGGGAGATATTTAAGAAAAATTGATATGAGGGATCTTAACAAGACTAATAGAAGTCAGAATAATTGTTTTTAAAAATATGAATGTATGTATGTTTGTTCCGGCATTACGCAAAAACTACTTCACCAAATTGATTTTTTTTTGATGGGTGAAAATGGTATGGTAACACCGCCTGCGCTAACGGGATACGCTGGCGGAGCACCAGTGAAATGTGATAGATGAGAATGAAAACAGGCCAGTTGACCCATCATAATGAATTCATCAGGAATTAACCATGATAGTTTCCAGGGGCAACCACGAGGAGGGCGACCTGGTTGGGTATATTGCTAGCAATAGGATTTATATAGCTATTCTCAGTCTTCATAACTAACAATCCCTTTCCCCCTACCAAATTGATTTTGATGTACACAGTCGTGTTTCTGAAGGTATATCTTAAAATCTGGTCTATATTTCGTCCATCTTGAAGTCTATTTCCCTTGGGTTTCCTATTTCTGAAATTCACACGTAGGTGGGCACGTAATTAGTGGCAAGAAGAGATTTCAGAAATAGTTTCCAATACATTTGAAAAATACAATATAAAATTTCCAATAAAGATTGCGAAGTAAAATTATAAACTTTTAAATGAAATTAGTTGATGTACAACTAACTTCGACTTTGGTTCGATGGTGTAAAAGCCAAGTTCATTTAACATTATATGTGAATAAAAAGAAACTGGTCAGATATGAGTTGAACTTACACGCCGAGGGTTTCGTACATTGATAATTAAAAAATAAAATTATTTATTTCCTATTATTAATATAAGAAATAGATACATAATTGTTATTATTATTAACTTTTAAGTTATTATTAAAAAAAGAAGTTTTTTTATTAATTACTACAAAACAGTTCTAATTCTTAACATAGTTTAATTGTTCCTGTAATATTTACATATACTTTTATAAATTATTATTATTTCAGATATTTTGCTCACAAATTTCGGAAATAAGGGGGGACTAGTGTCGTTTCTCGCATTTTCGATCATAAGTCAAAACTACACAGTATAAAAATAAATAAAAATTAGTTTTAAAATGAACATAAGAAGACCTTTTATGAATGATACACCGCTTAGACTATTAGCTTTATTTTTAAATTTATGAGAATCATTTTTTGGACCCCTTAGCAAAAGAAAAAAATATATATATATATATATATATATATATATATATATATATATATATATATATATATATATATATATATATATATATATATATATATATATATATATATATATATATATTCAATTATTTTCATTAGACTATGTACGGGCTGATAAATATGTAAACTTATTTTAAATTTCAAATCGATAGCATTAATATGGTACGGAACCCTAAAAATTTGTTCTTTATATAGTTTTCATGTCAAAATTCGAACTTTTTCTAACTATTTATTTCCAACAATAGAACAAATCAGAAGTTGAGGCTCGAATGGATTTTAGCTATTCGTCTCTCGTTCAGTAAACAATGCGAGTGTCCACGTTTTATTATCACGTTTTTGGACAAATCCCAGGGCATCAAATAGAGATTTATTTTAGCGCGAGAATAAATCGTGTTCACTTTATGATACTTATTTCCAGTCAACAGCAAGTGCCAAAAAGCTTTTCGATTAGTATAATACAGTCTAGCACTTTATTGCCATTTATTTATATTATTATTAACGGAAAGAAAATGTATGCAGTTGTATGCAGATGCAAATGGGTAGAAAAATGTATATTTTTTACTATTCCTTCCAAAATATTATATCACATTATTATAATATCATAATTTTATTATTATAAACTTATGATACACAAAAAAAAATGATTACGCTTAATTAATTAATTACTTTAAATATTTGAATGTTTGTTTATTTGAAATAATCATTAAGATTGACGGGTTTCAATGAATTTATTTTACATAAAATGCCCATCGTTTAATTTAGTAGTTATATATATACCTATATAGATACCTTTTTTATCTGAATTATATAGTATTTATTTATAACTACATCCACTTAGATGCTGTGCCACCGGAACTTGGCTGGACACACTGCCGCGTGTCTACATTTATAATATGATTTTTTCAAGTTGGAAATGGAATGGTAACTTTGCTTGCACTATCGAATATCTTACTCGGGGCACCAGTGAGGAATGGTGGGTGAAAATGAAGTTAGATGAGTTAGTTCATCGTGACTAATTCAGTGGGAATTAATTATGACAGTTTCCAGGGAGGACAGAGAGGAGGTTGACTTGATATTATTAACAATAGAAAATAGACTCCAATGCCGAATTACTAACATCTATAATGTAATGTACCCATTTAGGCTTGTTTACCAATATATAGCAATACACAAAAAAATATATATACATAAGCCACTCAAAGCGAAAAATATTCGGTTTATTAGAAAAAGAAATAATTCTGGTCAGCCGGGAGTTGTAGTCATATGCTGAGGGTTCTAAACGTAAATATAAGTTAAAATGACCTTAAAAGCTATTCTCATAACACCTTATAGTTTTTATTTTTTTTTTAATGTTTATTAATTATTTTGTTTGCAACATATGTAGGTTATTTTTTTATGGGAGATAATATAATGGTAACCCACCCCGCATTATCAGTATACGCTAGCGGGGCATCAGTGAGGGATGAGAGGTGAAGATAAAAAGGCAGGTCAGTTAGCCTATCGTGACGAATTCCTCTAGAATTAACCACGACGGTTTCCATGGGAACCGCGTGGAGGTCGACCTGACTTGATATATTGCTAGCAATGAGACTGGCAGTCCGCATTTCTAACAATCCCTTCCCCTCCCTCCTCTCTCAAGCGTTGCCATTTCTGGGAACTAAGGTCTTATGTCTCGGATATATTAGACCCCATTACTAAAAATCCCTTTCCCCCTGACATATGTAGATTAAAAAATATGTAAATTTATTCTAAATTTCAAATCGATAGCATTAGTACTTGCTAAGATATAGTACTGTAATAAACGAATAGGCAGACAAGGACGTTGCATGAGGGTTCCTTTTCGATACGGAACCCTAAAACGCCGAAATGCCCGCATAAAAAATGGGGGGCGCAGATAAAAAGGCAAAGTTCATCTCCGAGGCATTTCTCTGTTGTTTTCCAGCGTAAAACAGATATTGAGACGGGGCGCAATCAATCACAGGTGTACGGAATCATTAGTTGAACGTCGATCAGGTGGCGAAAAAAAAATATTCTGTTTGTTTTGGACCATTAAGTACAATATACTAGTTCTAACCCGCGGTTTTTTCGGCACGACTTAGAGTGAATATTATTTTAACATTAATTTGAAATAGTGTCGTCAAATGAATGGTGGTGATTTTTTTTTTTATTTCATTCCTAAAAACAGTTCTATAATAAGAAATATGTCGATATTTTGCCAATATTCGCTTTCCGTTTCTTTTTAAATGACGAAGATCACAAAAAAGCATACAGCCCGTCTGATGGCGAGCGGTTACCTGTTGTAACCCATGGATGCCTACAACACTAGAGCATAAATAATGTAATAAATGGTCGGCAAATAGACCTTGAAAAAATCCTAATATATCCATTTCGAAAAACCCCATACTATAGTTTCTAGGAAAAACGTCAGCGTGAAGCTCATTCCACAGCCTGAGCGTTCCCAGGGGAAAATTATTTGAAATCGCACTGTACGTGACCATTTAGAATTAAGCATGTGAGGACGAATTAATAATTAATTATTATTAATTATTATCTGAATAACATAGAATTTTATTAATTATTATGAATTATATGAATAACGTAGAACTTCATTTATTATTATGAAATATATGAATAACGTAGAACTTCATTTATTATTATGAATTATCTAAATAACGTAGAACTTCATTTATTATTATGAATTATCTGAATAACAAAGTTTTATTAATAATTATCAATTATCTGAAAAACATAGAATTTTGTTTATTATTGCTAATTGTCTGAATAACAAATTTTTGTTCTACAAAAATAATCAGCAAAATCAGTTTTACTTAAAAACTAAGCTACTGAGCCGATTTTAATAAAATTTCCATAAGATCAATCTGTAAGTATATCCTTTCAGATAAAAAAAAAGACTTTTTCAAAGTGATTTCAAACTCATGGAATTATGAGATAACAAATATAAAAAAATATAACCGAATTATGAGCCTCCTTTATTTATGAAAACGGTTGAAAAGTTATCTATTTTACGTATGAAACATTATCAAAATCGGTTAATCTCACAGCTATGCCAATAATAATGATATCACAAGACGAATCCGTTCTCGTGGCCTAATGTTTATAAAAGAATGCTCAAGTGAAAATGCTTGAATTTTATTTGGACTTGTGACTAAACTGTTCCTAGGCAGCAGCCATGTCTAAGTTTATCCCACTACTTAATTTACGAGTTGAGGTCGGTCGGTTAAGTCAGGATCAAGATGATAAAAAGTACAAGAGCACTGAATGAAATCCGGTAAGAAGGTAAGATAGGTAAGTAGATTGATTACCGGGCGCTGACTTTACCAAAGTCGTCAGCTTTTGTCGCCAAGCGATGCTTGCATTGCAATGTTTCGGTATGAACTTTGATATATGTATAGGTGTAAAATTTGGAAGTGTCATAGTGTATACTGTGATGTCTAGATGATGTCTTAGTCGCCTCTTACAACACCCATTGGTATGGCCTATTTTATGTTGTACTTGTAATAAATGTATGGCCTATTTTATGTTGTACTTGTAATAAATGTAATGTAAATGTTATAATAAATGCAATATAATCATCATTCGTCATCATTTCAGCCACTATCCGTCCACTGCTGGACATAAGCCTCCCCTATAGACTGCCATAAAGAACGGTCCTGAGCCACTGCCACTTATAATAAACTATACCATTACTGTAATGTCAAATTGAGCAGAATGAAAATGATACTTTACTGTTTGCAAAACTTTAACATTATGAAATTAAAACAATTCTACTTAATTCGTCATTTTCCCAATGGAATGTCATGTACGTACATGACATTTCATATGTCATGTAACTTACCGAATGGAATAAATTATGGAATTACTATCCTTATTAATCCTACTAATATTTTAGATGGGAAAGTTTGTAAAGGTATATGTATGTATGAATGTTTAATATATGTATCTTTTACATTTTTTTTTATACAACTTAGAATGGCAAACAAGCTGACGGCCCACCTGATGGAAAGTAGTAACCGTCGCCTATAGACATGAGCAGTACCATGCACATAGTACACACACATACTGTTTCGCCCATGATACTCCCATGCGTTGCTATTCCTGAGGACACAGGTGTTATTCCTCTGTACCCAGTAAATTCACGCCATATCCCATCCTTCAAACCGAAACAAAGTCATGCAAACACAACTGCTTTACGGTTGAAACACGAATGGGACAGAGGTACCTAAGCAATCGACTTTTGTACAAAATCTCCCTATAATTATTTATTTAAAGTATTTTTTTTTTTTTTGTAAATTCTTCGAAAAATATAAAGTATACGCGAATTTTAAAATACACTACCTTATCCAGACACCTTAAAATCTCGGCACTCCGCTTAAAAATTATCAGAATACTACGAAAACTAATTCTTTTTCAAGTCGGTAGAAAATAATTTACACAAATTTGCTAAACTGTAGGTTAATACCTAGCGAGCGTAAATTTCCATTTATATAGAATTATTTAAGATTACAATATTAATTTTATGAGTTCGTTGCTCCAATATACTATCAAAGGGATTCGAATAATAAAAGGCAGTTTGTCTAAAATTATGGGTAGGCTTAAGCATATGGATGATAAATACGGTGACCAGTTTTTACCCGCGACTTCGTTCACGTGACCGAGGTATGTTCTTTTTTTAAATGGGTGAGATTGGAATGGTAACCCCGCCTGCACTATCGGTATACGCTGGCGAGACACCAGTGACTGGTGCTAGCTGAGGATAAAAGCAGGTCAGTTGAAGCATCGTGATGAATCCAACAAGAAATAATCAGGATGCTTTCCAGTAGGAACCGAGTGGAGGTTAACCTGATAGGGTGTATTGCTAAAAATGGTAATTAACGCTCCTATTACTAACAATCCCTCTCCCCCCGACCGGGGTATGTTTTTTTAAATGGATGATAATGGAATGGGTACCTCACCTGCGCTATCGGTATACAATAGCGGAGCACCAACCTCAATGGTCACGTACAGTGCGGTTTTAAAGATATTTTCTTCCGCTAACGCTCAGGCTGTGAAATAAGCTCCATGCCGAAGTTTTTTCTGAAGACTACAGTATGGAGTTCTTCAAAAAGGGTTTTAGGTGTCTTCAGGGTTGGTAACGTACATGAGCCACCTACAGTGTTGCAGGCGTCCATAGGTTACAGCGATCGTTTATTGGAGACAGGTTTTATAAAAAAAAATATATTCATAATCTTACTAGCTTTTACCCACGGTTTCTTCAGTGTGTACTTTTATACCGGTGTGTAAACTATCCTATACTTTTAAATAGGAATAACATGCCTATAATCTTCTCCGTTCCAAATAGTACGCACTCGTATATAATGATTGTTAATGCCGCTAAAGCGCGGTAACAAACAAACAAACATACACTTTCGCATTTATTTTAATAAGTATTTATTTATTATTAACCTTGATATGTGCTCAATGTTTAAACCGTGAGATTACATGAAAATAATAGTGTATGAGATTCGAATACTTAAGAGCGTTTATAGTTAAGCTTAACGTATGTGGTAACGTAGGAATTATCTGTTAAGTTTCATAAACAATTGACTACCTAAACTAAGTAAGACTAACTTTTACCCGTGACTTCGCCTACTGACTGGTGATATATTCCCTAAACGAGACAAACAGCAATTCATACCATTCTTCATCTCATATAGTACATATATACTAAATATCATGTTGCTGTTTGGTCCCGGCATAGACTATGAGGAAGGTCTTTCTAGTGGGTGTCGTAAGCGGCGACTAAGAGACCTTAAACGTCGAGGAATGGACAGCAGCGTCTCTTTTATCTGTGATGATTATCACCAAAAGCCAAACTGCGGTTGCTAACCTGTTTGCCAAGCGTGGCCAACTAGTGGCAAAAGAAGAGTCCTATGTTCAGCAGTGGACACCTAACGGTGGATATAATAATAATAATGACGATGCCCAATTAATAAGATAAATTACAAAGAAAAAGTTGATTATTTTGTTTTTATACAACTTAGAGTGGCAAACAAACTGACGGCCCACCTGATGGAAAGTGGTAACCGTCGCCTATAAACTAAAAAATAAAATAGAATAAGAGATTTCAATGTGCATAAGATAAAATGTATGCGACATGTAACACCTTAGGGATGTAACTCATCCATTTCTATAATCGAGTACTTACAAAGACGAACCCATCTGATATATCCTAAAATCAGCTATCTTCGACTCATGTTACCGCGAGCGAGCTCTTGAAAAGGTTCTCTCTTGTTCCCGCATAAGAAAGTTCCGAGGAGTTGCAAACTCTTTAGTTCCACCAAAGAACAACTGTTCCCCTAAATATTTTGTTTAGTATGCACCCTTCGTTCAAACGCGGCGTGGTTTGTTAGTTAGTGGTCGTAGTTAATACCAGAAACTGCTAAACAACGTGACGGTCTATTTTTAGCCGACTTCAAAAAAAGGATCTCAGTTTAGTTGCATTTGTATTGTAATATTGTTTTATGTATTTGTGCTGTAGTTATATGTTATTTACTTATATTGTTATCTAGTGGCGGTGACCTGGTGGCTGTAGCACAGGTTTTCCTAGTTCAGCCATCAGTCTTCACAATACATATACTATGTATTCTTATGTAAATAGTTTGTTCATACAGTATTGTGGAGAATTTATAAATAATTAGATTTTTTTAATAAATCTGTTAGTTGTGAACCGATTGGTAAAATTATTATTTTTATTTCAAGCAATATACTTACACATTAATGCCGTGAAGATTTAATAAAAATCGGTTCAGCAGTTAAGTTTTTAAAACAAAATAATAACAGGTTTTGTTGTAGTTGAACTTACAGATTGATCGTATGGGAAATATTATCTAAATCGTTTCAGCAGTTCAGCTTTTAAATGAAAATACTTGTTGTCACAATTGAAATTGTTTTTTTTATAGATCGCAATTCAAATGATTTTAGTTTATATAACTAATATATAAACTAAAATCATTTGAAAATATTTTCCATATTGGAAAAATAATTATTAATTTAAGAAAAATAATTTAATTAGATTCAGAATTGGCGAATATATCATGTAACATCCCAAAACGTAAAGAAATGAATTGAGAATCCTTGAAATCTCTTAAGGATTCTAAATTCCAATGGATTAAAAGGAATTCCCTTAAAAATATAACGAGCGACCATAGAGTATTAGATTTAGTTTTTTTTAATTTATTCATGATACAAGTCCTTCAGTCGCAGACATAAATGATATTAACAAACAAGAGATAGTGTATTAGATACGTATACGCAAGCGCTACTTTTACCACGAGTGGGACAGTGGTGCCCCAATTGTTGATTTTTGTGCAAAACATCCTTCTGTAGGCTTACGAAATCCTATTATAATAAATACAAAAGTGTGTAAGGATAAAAAACGGATGGTTGGATGTTTATTACTATTTTACCCAAAAACTACTGAAATAATTTGAATACATAATAATTAGAAACACAGGTAAATTATATCCTTAGATTACATAAAAAGGGTATAGACTCTAAAAACGGGTCAATTTATTGTCAGCTAATTAACAAATTAGCCGACTCGTTTTTTATCAGTGTTCTATATACTTAGGCAAATAATGTATCTTGACATATTTATATATAATTATTTAATGAATAAAATAAATTTTTACATACTAAAAAGATGAAAATATAAAACAAAATAAACATAGAAGTTATAAAGGAAACACTCTGAACTATTATTACGCAAAACTGTATAAAAAAAACTTGATACGCTTTTCTCGTAGCATTTGTATGGAGACACTCTGTCTATATAATCTAACATTATATATACCTTAATGGGTTACTTTAGGTATTCACGCGTGCAAAGCCGCCGTATATAGCTAGTCAAATGTAAAATTCCAAGACTCTGAAACACAATATGCGTCACACGACGAATTACGAGACACATACTCGTGTGAACGGGGCGATCATTGCGCCCTGGAAAATTTAATTCAAGGGATGACTGTGCTCTTTTTAATGCGACGTGTTAACACCTCACATTTTCACGGCGAATGCCTCTCGAATACTTTTGCTTGACAGCAAAAAAGCGGGCCATGTACCCTGCGCCGTTATTGTGTAGGCATTAGAAAGAAATATGAAATTTAAACATTGTATTTTGCACCCTTTTATTTTTGAACGATGAAAATATGTGAGGAGATTCTGAAAGAGAGAGACTTTGTACAAAATTGGTTTCCTTGGACACCTCTGTCCTATTTGTGTTTCTACCGTGAAGCAGTTGTGTTTGCATGGCTGTGTTTCGGTTTGAAGGGTGGGATGTGGTAGTGAATTTACAGGGTACAGAGGAATAACACCTGAGTTCTCAGGAATGGCAACGCAAAAGAGGTATCATGGGCGAAATAGTATACTCTGTTACATCCATGGTACTGCTCATGTCTATAGGCGACAGTTACCACTTCCCATCAGGTGGGCCGTCGGCTTGTTTGCCATTCTAAGTTGCATAAAAAAATCGACGTGTGTATCTCGTAAACAACTCCCGAATGTAGGAACAGTTCTTATTTAAATTAAAACTAGTTTTTACCCGCGACTTTGTCCGCGTGACCAAGATATTTTTACTGACCGGGAGAAAAGTAATCTGTAACTTTCTCCATCCCAATATAGTACATATCAAAGCGCTCGTAGGCGTTCATAGGCTACGGTAACCGCTTACCATCAGGTAGACCGTATGCTTGTTTCCCACCTCAGCGATATAAAAAAAATGTATACTAAATGTAATAGTGTTTGATTAAGCCGTTAAAGCGCTATAAAATATTAACATTGGCCAGAATTTTGAGAGAAAAGCAATAAATTGAATTGTGCCCATTTTGTGTTACTATGGCACACGCATGAAAAAAAGGACATTGTTTTTTATATTTTGCTTTTTGTTTTTTTTTGTTGCTTTTTTGTTTTTCATTCTTTTATCTCTTTTACTGTATATGTCTGTATTATGTGTATGTTTGTATTGTAATTTGTGTGCTGTAAGTAATGTAAATAAATTATCTATTTATCTCTCCAACAAAACAAGTTAATTAAAATTTTACTATTTGCAACAGTTAATGTTTATTTACCGGTTATTAAACTGGTTCTACTAACGTTAACTCTGTACCGATATTAGAGTAGGTCTTGATATGATTTATATAGGTTTTCAAATATATACAGTAGTAGTTAATATTGAAACTTCTTTGTGTTCATGATGTAAATTTAGGTCTGACCACATATCGTCATAGTCGTAGAATACTGACGGATCTTTATACGTAATATTTGTCAGATCCGTCAGTATTCTACGACTATGACGATATATATGTTGATGTTATTTTTTATACAATTTTTGTTTCCATTCAAATGGTTGTCTCGTCTTGTATCTATACGTATTATATATATATTGTTCTAAAGAATATTATTTTTCACTGTGACCCTCTACAGTTTAATATAAATAGTATTTTTTTTTATTTATATTGTATATTATGGCATATATATTTATATATATTATAAACTATTACCAGAGGGAGACTTTGTACAAAAATCGATTGCTTGGGTACCTCTGTCTCTGTCTATAGGCGACGGTTACCACTTTCCATCAGGTGGGCCGTCAGCTTGTTTGCCATTCTAAGTTGTATAAAAAAAACTATTATTATATTAATCTCGGAAAAAATAAAAAGAAAAAAACTCAGTAAATGTATAAAATACACAAAATAACAAAGATAGATGATGAAGGTTGTCGCATTAAAGCATAGCGACAGAAGCGAAAGATAAGTTTAAAAAAAAGAAAAAAAATACATACAGTAACGATCTATATAATACAGACATAGCATATGTATGCTCCGGTATACGGCGGTTTCAGGAAGGTACACAAGCCATGTGGGGATTTAAAATATGCGTATAACGGCAATATTAAGGTACCGTTTTTGCTTACTGGTACTTTTATGGTAAAATAATGGTAAGGTTTAGGGTTTCGCTATTCAGCTTATTCAAGTGGTTTATACTTTTTTTTTTTATTATTTTTCAAAGCCGTACGGTCCTACCATAGAGTAGGGGTGGCCTATTCTATGTCCTTTTCTATGGATGGTGTAAGAGGAGACTAAGGGAACTAAATGGTCTAGAGAGGCATAACAGTGTCCCTCATTTTTTTTAACATTATTTTAAGGGCTTTTACCTTCTTCAGGTACATCAGTCCTATCGTACCCTGAATTGATTTCTCAAACAAAACTTTATCTACTTTCCTTAGACGCGGAAGTCCCTCTTAAAACATCATTAAAGTCTAACAGTGGTTAACAGGGTGGGATATGGCAGTGAATTTACAGGGTACAGAGGAATAACACCCGAGTCCTCAGGAATGGCAACGCATGGGGGGTATCATGGGCAAAACAGTATACTTTGTTATGTCCATGTTACTGCTCATGTCTATAGGCGACGGTTACCACTTTCCATCAGGTGCACCGTCAGCTTGTTTGCCATACTAAATTGCATAAAAAAAATCTAAACTACTTCCTAAAACAAACCTTCAAGACCACGGTTTCCAACATACAAAAATACAAGGAAACCTTTTCGATAGCCAATTTGTAGGTTTCTACAGGAGAGCAGTGCAAATACATTACTCGTCTCCGAATGTTGGCACATACCCACTGACCCTTATGTATATATGTAAATTCGTTCAGCCGCTTGAATGACTTACTAATGGAAATCCGAAGAGGTTTGCAGAACCGCTGTGTAAGGCTCTCTTAGTATCTATTTAAACACTAAGTTTACACAGTCTTACCACCAAAAAGGTAAAGTCACTTTCATCATATCGTCATAGTCGTAGAATACTGACGGTTCTGACGAATATTACATATAAAGATCCGTCAGTATTCTACGACTATGACGATATCAGCCTTTAACTGTCCACTGCTGAACATAAGCCTATCCCGATAGGTTCCGAACTAGATGGACGTATGTCGACCAAACAGGCGACGTGCTTAAGAAGAGCCAAATTAAAAGTACCCGTAACCGGCGAGCGTGTAAGGAAAGATTGATGAATGTGGAAGAAGCGAAAGAGTTTTGTTTGAATCGAAGCATTTGGCGTTATATTGTTTCTCCCTGCCCTTAGCGATAAGGCCGCCCATTGTTTTTTGTGTGAATATTTCTCGAAATTGTTTGTAACTATTTATAATAAGTTTACTACTGTAATCTTTTGGAGGAAACAATAAAGAGTATCTATCTATCTATATATTGGGAGATAGGGGTGACAGATATGTGTGTAGGTTGTTTGAAAATTTTCACAATATTGCTCTACTGCTGACATTGATGCTCCTTTCCACTTTGTGTGTTGCTGGAAGAGAAATCCAAAAGAGTTTTTTTTTATGGGTGAAAATGGTATGGTAACCCCGCCTGCGCTAACGGGATACGCTGGCGGAGCACCAGTGAAGGGTGATAGATGAGAATGAAAACAGGCCAGTTAGCACATCATGATGAATTCATCAGGAATTAACCGTGATAGTTTCCAGGGGGAACCGCGAGGAGGTCGACCTGGTTGGGTATATTGCTAGCAATGGGATTCTCAGTCTCCATTACTAACAATCCCTTTCCTCCCACTCTTTTAGAGTTGAGCTCGCCTTGGTATATTGGATTACCTCTATTATAATTTTATGTATAATTGGTGTGTACAATAAAGTATTATATAATCCATTGGTCGAATCTTGTCGAGTTAAAGCCGCATTTCTACTACTTTACCGCATTTCTAGTACTTATTGTTATACATGTATTAATATATGCTGTGTTTGCCTATAAAAAATTGTTACACTTAGTTCTAAGCTCCATAATTGTATATATATTTACATTATTTTGTGGAAACAATTGTTGGTAAACCTAAATAAATAAATAAATAAATTTCTAAAACATATTTAAAGGTATTTTTAAACTTCAACAAAGAATTTTATACATAAAGATGCAGTATTATGACGACGATACTGGTCTTTTTCGACATTGCGATATTTTACCAGTACATCTACAATTTAAATACACAATTCTTAAGAAAAACTTTTTTAATAAAAAATATTGGAATGAAATTAATCATGCTATATATACGAGGGCGGTCGCACGGAAGCAACTTTGTACCAATAGCGCTCGCGTAAATAACTGTTATGGTGAACGTACGGCTGACTAACTAGTTCCTCGACTTGTTAACGAACTACCCACCGATGTACGGGATAATATTACTATTAGCAACATCAAGTGTAAATTAAAACAATACTTCTTGCATGATTCTAATACAAGTTAAACAGTTTTAATGTATTAGAATTAATATCCATCCAAAGGTTGCCTGGAAGAGATCGCTCTTAACGATAAGGTCGCCCATTGTTTTCTCATTGTGATTATCTCTTGTAATTATTTATATGTATAATAAGTTTACTATTGTAATCTTTTGGAGGAAACAATAAAGAGTATCTATCTATCTATCTATTTATCTATAAACCTACGTAGTTTCAGAATGCTAATGTAATTCTGTATTATTGTGATAATAAATAAAAAAAAAAAGTAAAAACTGCATCTACTTATGTTATCAGCTATATGTACATATAGTTGATATCATAATAAAAATGTAAACCTATATTGAGAGACGTAATATCGTGTTAGTAATGGTACATTTATTTTGTATTATCTTTTCGTCGAGTACAACTTCATATCGTTGGATGATGGATGAGTTTGGAACGGTTATCGGATACAGCGTGTGTCCGACAGAGCGCGGGTAACGATCCTGTAACGAAAATGCCAAGAAATTCCGTTTATATTACAAAAGGGAAAGACTTATTTATTTATTTAAAGGTGCACCAACAGCATATTGCATTATAACAAACATTAAATACAATACATATATTACTAAAAAAATACATTATTTAATTATTGCTTTATTGCTGAGCAATAAAGCAATAAAAAAATACAATTATTAAAACCAGAAGGCTGGCCTATAGTTTGGTCAACGCATTTCCATAGCTATACAGCGTGGAAATGCAGCAAGTCTCCTAGGTACCCTACCAGCTCGCAGTGATCTTAAGGAATTTTTTTATCTTTAACTATTTAAATTTTATTCCATTATAATCAAACCTAATAAGTTATTTTATGTGTATTTAATATAAATAGTTTTAGTCATAAATATTATTAGAATTATTAAAAAAAAAAACAATTAAACATATCTAACTTTTTATAATATATACATACATAAGTATTTACTAGTAAATCTACTCGGCTTCGCACGAGTCTTAGCCTAGTATTATTTAATTCCTTTAAATTGTTTACTTCATTTCATACTGTATAATTATGTTAAAGCAAATACTGTGAATACCTTCAATTGGTATGTGCATTGTAGGGAGTCAGCGAATGCAGGTAGCTCGGGCCGTTCTTTATGGCAGTCTATAGGGGAGGCTTATGTCCAGCAGTAGACGGATAATGGAATGATGATAAACATAAAATATGTTTTGTTTTTTTAAGTCATTAAAAATGGACGCCTCTCTAATTATTACATATGTATATATTAATTTGTAAGTAGTACGTACATATGTAACACCTCTTATGGGAAAGGCTAATGTTCAACAGTGGACAGTTAGAGTAAATTCAACCAAAATGATGCTGTACATATATATAGGTACTATACAAAATACAAATATTTAAAATTGCTTTTTTTCGTATCAAGGTAATAAAATGCATAAAATGAATATAATAAATACATTTATTTGTTATTAATTGTATAAAATTTTTATTTTATTAATTTTAATAGTAAGAAGTGTTATATATATTAAAATATTGCGATATTGAATATTCCAACAGTTCAAATAACATTTCAGTAATTAATATGAAATAACGTAATAGTAGTAGTATTTTTAGAATTTGTGGAATGAAATCCATCCAAGACTAATTAATTAATTAACAATTATTTCTCATTATCAGAATATCGGAAACTAATTAATTTATATTTTGAATGTGACTTGGTAATTGGCAGTTTATGCATTTTGTCTTTTCACCGTCGACATATTTAAAGTATTCGATCATTTATACATACATACATACATACATATATATATATATATATATATATATATATATATATATATATATATATATATATATATATATATATATATATATATATATATATATATATATATATATATATATATATATATATAACCATTAGATAAAAACAGAAAGCATTTAAGAACAAAATGGTAGTGAAATTATAGAAATAAAAAAAAAAACTTATTAATGTAAATTGACATAATAATAAATATCTGCTAAATAAAGTGTTCATAATCCTTACTAATATTATAAATGTGGAAATAAGTTTGTTTGTTCGATTGTTACCTTATAACGTCTTAACGGTTTAACCAATTACTATGAAATTTGGTATACACATATTATATCGGATGGAAGAGGATATAACCAATTTTTATCTCGAGCAGTGAACGTATCTTGATCACACGGACGAAGCCGTGGGTAGAAATTAGTTTTATTATTTTCTATTATTATTATTATTTCTGCCGTTAACTCTCCACTGATGGACATTAACCTTCCGCATTAGGGGAGTTTTGCCAGTATATTTATATTTTAGCTCATCTTTAATTTAAACAAAGTTTTATTAAACCTGCAAAAATAAGCAGTGAGATCTCAGGCTATATTATTGTTGAAATAGCTGTTTTCACTGAGCACTCACTATGAAGTCAATTCTATTAGTGTTCAAAAAGTTTCAGCCAAAACAAACTGGCGAGAAACTCAAATGTTACACTTTAAAAGAAAGATGGTAAATTTAGCTTTAATACTTTTACGGAAGGTAAACTTTAAATGCAATTTACATACGCCTTGTTTTACAAAATAAATGAATTTCCGAACTAAAAATACATTCAGTAAGAGATTTTTTTTTAAATTTAAGGCAGCCTTAATATCTTAAGAATGGAATGGAGATTTATTTATGTATATTTACCATCTTCGTTATCATATCAGTCATTAATTGTCCATTGTTGAAGATAAGCCTCCCCCATAAGGGGGAGACTTTGTACAAAAGTCGATTGCTTGGGTACCTTTGTCCCATTCGTGTTTCAACCGTGAAGCAGCTGTGTTTGCATGGCTGTGTTTCGGTTTGAAGAGTGGGATATGGCGTGAATTTACTGGGTACACAGGAATAACACCTGAGTCCTCAGGAATGGCAACGCATGGGGGGTATCACGGGCGAAACAGTATACCCTGTTATGTCCATGGTACTGCTCATGTCTAAAGGTGACGGTTACTACTTTCCATCAGGTGGGCCGTCAGTTAGTTTGCCATTCTAAGTTATATAAAAAAAAAAAAAAACACTATGGCGACTCTATATATACGCTACGTTTAAAGGAATTTTATAATAATGGCTTCATTTCTTATTCCTTCACTGTTCAAACTATTAAACACTGGAACACACTCCCGCTTGACATAAAATCTACCCTAAGCAAGTTAACTTTTATACACAAATTGCGCATCTATTTCTTAGAAAAATCACTTTCCCTTTAAGCTTCTCTTGCTGGTTACTCTGTTTGAGTCATAGATTACTATTTGCAGTTGTTTTATTTAATTGTTTTATATAGTAATATTTTATGTATTTATTTATGTATGTACATATTTATTTATTTAATATATTATGTGTATGTTTATATTATATGAATTTATCAAGTATTGTTTTATTTTTTCTCTAGTCAAAAATTCACCACTTACGTATTTCTTGGTTTACCCAATGGCTGACTGTTTACTATGAATTAAGAGTAAAGTTTAAATAGATAAAAAAAAAAACATAACGTAAATCGCTCTAAGTTGCCGGTGTGACAGGTCACTAAAAGATAATGAGATTTGATCCCATCATATTTAAATGTCATAAATGTGAACACCCACTTTACGGGTTTTAATAATGTTTGCAGTTTCATACATCTGTTATCTGGTTGTTTGTATGAACAATAACAATTCAGACAACCGTTCCAAGTTGTCTAGCTTTGAAATTAGATTGCTCTGTGTTAAGCTCCGCTATAAACACAGTAGAGAATGGATTTTAGATTGTAACCTAGAATACATACTTGTAAGTATACTAAATTATTGTGGAAGATTTAGTGTTGAGATTTAACTCGTATATATATATATATATATATATATATATATATATAAAACATGACATATCTATCTATCTATCCTATTTAAGAGCTGCGCTCTTGTCGGTGGAGCTCTTGCCACTCACTACGATTTTCAGCGAGTCTCTTCACCTCTTGATACAACACGACACCAACTCCTTCCTTGATCTGCCTGATGTAACTATGTCTCGGTCTCCCTCTCTCCCTCCTTCCTTCTATCTTATCTTCTATTATAATGTTCATAAGTTCGTCGTGTCGT
This sequence comes from Galleria mellonella, assembly GCF_026898425.1. Lineage (NCBI taxonomy): Eukaryota > Metazoa > Arthropoda > Insecta > Lepidoptera > Pyralidae > Galleria > Galleria mellonella. Next base: position 262,126 of record NW_026442157.1, read on the forward strand.
ATCAAGTGTCCCAACATTTTCCCCCTTCTGTCCTCTATAGTTCTAATAAAATTGTCTTTTTTCCTTAACCTTAAGCAGGACCTCCTCATTGCTAAATCGATCCCTCCAGCTAATTTTCTCCATCCTTCTCCAGCACTATGCATATGCATGCATATGCATATTTTTACATATAGAATGTGCAAAAATAATACGATAAATATCAAATTATTAGTAACTATACTCGTTAATAATATTTGAGCTCCCTGCCGACGTTTTCCCAAGAGACTACACCATGGGGTTCTTCAGAAGGGGGGTAAAGAGGTTTCTTCAGAGTCGGCAACGCGCGCGTAATACCTCTGGTATTGCAGGTGTTCATAGGCTACGGTAACCACTTACCATTAGGTGGGCCATATGCTTGTTTGCCACCTCAGTCGTATAAAAAAAAAACAGTATATAGATAAAATTATATATATGGCAGTCTATGGGTAGGCAACTTGTCCAGCAGTGGACGGATAATGGGTGAAATGATGATAATGATGAATATATATATATATACGAGTATATATATATATATATGTGCGTATGTGTGCGTGCCTGCCTGCGTGCGTGCGTGCGTGCGTGCGTGCGTGTGTGCGTGTGTTAACAAAGATTTAAAAGAGTAACTATTGAGTTTCCTGCGGGTTTTTCTCTGGAGATAACAACTTTCCGAACTCTACAATACATTAAAAAACTGCATTAAACCAATAACTGCATCTATACACAGCAGGCTGTCCGCCCTCGTGTACAAATAAGATTACCAACTCTTACTTGATCCGTGCAGTGACAATGCGGAATGGTTTTTCCCGTGACCGTATTTCCTTCGTTCTATAATCTCGGATCCTTTAAATGTAGCGTGAAAGAGTACTTAGTAGTCATTGTTGTGAGTCGTTGAGTGTAGAACGTTCTCTTTTCGGTTGATCGTATTCGTGGACCATGTTGTCTCTGTGTTCGCTCAGGATGGTGTGGTCACATGAATGAATGTAATGAAGTAAATGAATGTGCGAATGAATGAGTTAATTTATTTGCATTATACAATAGGGAATAATCAAGACAATTATTAAATCATCATCATCATATTAGCCTTTATTTATATATATAAAAATAATAAAAAAATTGTTTATATATATATATATATATATAATGAAGTACGAAAGGTGGTCTTATTGCTAAATCAATCTCTTCCAAACAATCTTTGGGTAGAAAAGAAAAACAAAAAGACGGTAGCTATTTGGCGTAACTAATAAAAAAAAATTGTTTATATCATTAAAATAATTATATTTTCAGTCTAATGTGTCTACGAAATATCGCTTTGTACTTCGATGCGTTTTATTACAATCGAATTGGCTGTTATTTTCATACAATAAAATGTATTTGTGTTCTATTTACCTAATTATGAATAGTAAACGGGGGTAAGAATAACATTTGTTGCAAAAATATGACAAGCGTGACAGTGGCCTTAACCCGAGCGAGAATAGAATATAGTACACGTTGCCAACCCATTTCGTAACTTTCGCGTTTGATACAATTTTCTCAAAAATTTTAAAAAGCATGATTTTCTTTTTTTAACCGACTTCAGAAAAAGAAGACCCTCAATTCGGTTGCATTTTTTGTTACCTCATAACCATGATTTTACAATAACAGTTATTATATGTATAATACATTTAATAACAATACTTATATAAAAATAACTTCAGTAGTTTAGTTTTTAAATAAAAATGACTGGGTTTGTTATAACAAACCCAGTCATTTTTATTATAACTGAAGTCGGTTTTTTTTGTGAAACTTGAAAGGATAAGTAATGATTTTTTTTTTTATGCAGAATGGCAAACAAGTTGACGGTCCACTTGATGAGAAGTGGTCCCCTCGCCTATAGACATTATAGTTTCAACCGTGAAGCAGTTGTGTTTGCATGGCTGTGTTTCAGTTTGAAGGGTGGGATATGGCGTGAATTTACTGGATACACAGGAATAACACCTGAGTCCTCAGGAATGGCAACGCATGGGTGGTATCATGGGCGAAACAGTATACTCTGTTATGTCCATGGTACTGCTCATGTTTATAGGCGACGGTTACCACTTTTCATCAGGTGGGCCGTCAGCTTGTTTGCCATTCTAAGTTGTATAAAAAAAAAATAGACATAACAGAGTATACTCTGTCGGCCATGATACGTCATACGTTGCCATTTCCAAGGACTAATGTGTTATATCTCTGTATCCAGTATTTTAATTGTCATGTCATATCGTATTTAATTGTCAAAACGAAACGCAGCCATGCAAAGACAACTGCTTTATAATAGAAACACGAATAAGACAGAGGCACCCAAGCAGACCAATTTTATACAAAATCTCTTGGTAACTAGTTTTTGGCTTGATTTGGATTACTAATTCTTTTTATTCCTACGACCTTTTAAAAAACAATAAGGAAAGCTATAGCAATGTGGGTATAATAGATAAGATCGATACGAAATTATGATAAATTGCCTGGAAAGTGTTGTTACCACACTTGCTTAGGTGCTATGATAATACTCGTAAGTACGCTTTTTATGGGAAGAGATCGGTGTCCAGTATAGGAAATTAATGATTATTAAATCAATGAAGACGATGGTGATGATGACACCTTATCATTCATGATGACATCTTCTCTTTTATATTCTATCCCAGTTTTATAAACTTTGAAGTCGACGTAATATGTTTTTAGCCATGTTTCTCATGGTTTTGGTTTTGTAGCTACATATACGTTCGGACCTGCCTGATAACAACACACTTTGGGAATATATTTGTTGGTGGTAACTACGGTATGGAGGAAAGTAACAATGAAAAAAGAGGGCAATTTTTGGAGTGAGTAAAGGTAGTTGGAAGAAAAGGAATGAAGGGTTTATTGGGAAAAGGGAAAAGCAGGCACTGCAGTTACGATGGGGATACTAGTCTGAAATTGTTGTACCTTGGAAGGTCGTGGTCGTATACCCGTGTGCCCTAATTCTAGAACCAGACAGATCACTAGACGAGAACACCCCTGGCAGTGATGATGAAACTTTATGTATTGTTGAGATTAATAATAATTTCACGTCCTAATTCATTGATAATAATCAGTTCTAAAAGAATAGTGATGTCTCAAACGTATGCACATACTTACGAGTGTGGCATCTTTTTTTAGATTTCAGCGAACGTTATTATACGATGAGTCTGATCAACTCAGTACTGTTGCGTTAGGCGCGCGCACTACAGTAAGTTATATTTTTATAACAAAAAAATATTTTGAAAACTTATCAACTTCACGAAATTACGAAATGTCCTTGGCTGGTATAATTTTAAAAAAGTTATTAAAAAAAAGGCGCGACGAATAAAAAAAGTGTTCAATTTTAAATTTCGAATTCGCGCGCCGCGTTCCAGTGATGTGCATTTCATTTCGTGAAGTTCTTTTTTTTTTAATTATTTTAAGCAAAAAGTGTTCATACTGGCCAGTGTTTTTTTATAGTGATAAGTGTTATTTAAGAAATAGTGCATCTTTTTAAATGGAAAAGGAATGTCGCAAACGTGCGACCATTCTATTAATAAAAGTTGTTTCTTCAACATTTATTATAAGAGTGTAACGGAATGTGATAAAGTTGCGACACAATTTTTGTCTTTAAAGTCCGCGATTTTTTCATAAGCGATTTCAAAACTATGTTATTGGCTTAGATTATATAGATAGTGTCTCTATACAAATACTTGGAGAAAAGCGGGCCAATTTTTTCATATAATTTTGCGTGATAAATAGAAGTGATTCCATTATAGTAACTTCTGTATTTATTTTCTTTTATAATTTTTACATCTTTTTAAATGCATAAAACTATTTTTATTTATTAAATAATGAAATATAGGTACTTCAAGATAAATTATTTGCGTAAATATATAGAAGAATGATAAAAAACGATTTAGGTAATTTGACAATTAGCTAACAAAAAGTTGACCCGTTTTTGAAACTTAATGCTCTTCTTTTTTATACAATTTAGAATGGCAAACAAGCTGACGGCCCACCTGATGGAAAGTGGTAACCGTCGCCTATAGACATGAGCAGTACCATGGACATAACAGAGTATATCGTTTCGCCCATGATAACCCCCATGCGTTGCCATTCCTGAGGCCTCAGGAATCTATATAATTTAAGATTGTTATTTCAATTCATTGTGATCTTCATTTTTATAATCCCATTGTTTTATACCTATCTACATTTTATTAAGACTCAATCTATCAAGAAATTGTAACAAAATTCGCTGAATAACTATATTTGTGCGATAATAACATTAATATTATCATACTCGTATGATTGTCCCTCGCCGTGTGGTCCCGGCGTAGAATAGGCCACCCCTTCCTTTCCCGTGGATGTCGTAAGATTCGATTAAGGGAGAGCGAGGGATGGTCAGCAGCATCTCTCTTAACACATATCCAAAGCCTAGCTGCGGTTGCCAACCCGCCTGCCAAGCGTGACAACTACTGGCAAAACTCCTCTTATGGCGAAGGCTTATGTTCAGCAGTGGACAATTAACGGCTGTATCATCACATATTTTAAGGGGTATTTGTATATTTTGTTCTATAAACTGTTATTAAGCCACAGTTCTTTACTATTACGCATCGACCACAAAAGCAGGTTGGCCTCCCTTAATTGCCTCTTACGACACCCACGGGAAACGAAAGGTTGGCCTATTCTATGCCGGTACTACACACCACTATCCCCTATAGTGTATACCGAGTTATTCAACCAACCATAGTTTTTAAATCAAAATCAATGGTTTTATCAGAATTGGAGTTGATTTTTTGTGGGAATCTTTAATTATATTATAATAGTAAGATATGTTATCCTTGAGTCATCATCGTCATCTCAGTCATCATCGATCCACTGCTAAACATATGCCTCTCCCATAGACTACCATAAAGAACAATCCCGAGCCACCTGCATCCATTGACTCCCTGCAATGCATTTTATATTATTCATTTGTTCGAAGCATTTTTGAATTTAATTCAATGATTTGGAACCCGCATGAAACAAAATACAAATTAACGATAGAAAGAGTTCAGAGGAAATTTGCACGTGTTCTATATAGTAAACTTTACGGCTACTATCCTTATTTGTACCGATCGCTGTTCGTATCCGGTATGGTAGGTGTAGAAACGCTCGAGGTAAGGCGAAAGTGCAATTTGATGGTACACTATTATCGGTTGGTCAACGGCGGAATAGACAATCCTGCAACTCTCAGCCACTGTTCTTTGTACGCACCCCAACGCTGCATGCGATTGCGTGCGTGTCGATTACTATCGACACCGCCGGTTCGCACCTGTACTGCTCAGTTTGCTCCCACTTATCAGGCTATTTCTCTGCTTAATTCTCTGATTGCTCAGCAGCCAGATATTGATATATTTAATGACGAAATAGATATATTTTTAAAATGTTGTTTAAAATTTTTGAGTTTGTAAAATGAACCTATGGCTCACTACACGTTTTGGGATATTGTAAGTGTGGTGAGTAATTTATAAATAAATAAATAAATGTCGTCACCCCATTTGGTGGGGGGTCATCTTACACTGCGTCTATCCGTACGGAGTCGGTCAGAGGGAGACTTTGTACAAAAGTCGATTGCTTGGGTACCTCTGTCCCATTCGTGTTTCAAACGTAAAGCAGTTGTATTTGCATGACTGTGTTTCGGTTTGAAGGGTGGGATATGGCGTGAATTTACAGGGTACAGAGGAATAAGACCTGAGTCCTCAGGAATAGCAACGCATGGGGGGTATCATGTGCGAAACAGTATACTCTGTTATGTCCATGGTACTGCTCATGTCAATAGGCGACGGTTACCACTTTCCATCAGGTGGGCCGTCAGCTTGTTTGCCATTCTAAGTTGTATAAAAAAAAAAAAACATAAGAACTTTTCTTCTTCATCGGTTTTTGGCTCTTCGAGCTATGTAACCAGCCTATTACCACCCCAACTTGCTTATCCATACATGCAAAATATATATTATTTCAAAAACACAGCTACAAGACTATTAATATTAATTCGGTTTACTCCTAAAATAATTGAATACATTTCTTTACAAAAAATACAAATACAAATAGCTTTATTTTGTTTGAAAAGTGGTATAAAGGATGGTACATAATATTTAAATATTGTTCGCACTTTTCACCAGAATCCGGCGTACAAAATTTATTTAATTGTGCTACTATGCTATGCTTATATCGTCATATTATATAAATGTCAACATATTTACGTATTAATAATAAATTATATAGGTTACAAATTACAATCAATTGGGGAGAAGGGGATTGTTGGTAATGGAGACTGAGAATCCCATTGCTAGCAATATACCCAACCAGGTCGACCACCTCGCGGTTCTCCCTGGAAACTATCATGGTTAATTCCTGATGAATTCATCATGATGGGCTAACTGACCTGTTTTCATTCTCATCTATCACCCTTCACTGTTGCTTTGCCAGTGTATCCCGTTAGCGCAGGCGGGGTTACCATACCATTTTCACCCATCAAAAAAAATTACTATCAATTAATTGAGTCACATATTTAAGCTTTAAAATGATTAAAATATTTTATTAACAGAGTAAAAACATTTTTCTATCAATCTCCTTTTTAGTTATAAAAATATGTTTAACATACAATATATTATATGTTTATAAAATATGTTTGTAGTAATCGTATTGAAATATTTTGTAAACAGCGACCGCCGTGTTTATTTCAAGTTTTTTTTGACTAACACATTCCGAACTCAATGTTGGTATCATAAAAAGTGATGATTTAAAAGAGCTTGTTTTGTTATTACACTGCACTAATAAACATCTGACTGTAAAATATTACTCTTCAACTGTTTGTCCGTTTGTAACACTTTTTTTATACAACTAAGAATGGCAAACAAGCTGGTGGCTCAACTGATGGAAAGTGGGAACCGTCGCCTATAGACATGTCCCGTAGTATGGACATAACAGAGTATACTGTTTCGTCCATGATTACCATTCATCCATGTGTTGCCATTCCTGAGGACTCAGGTGTTATTTCTTTGTACCTTGTAAATTCACGCCATATCGCACCCTTCAAACCAAAACAGCTATGCAAACACAACTGTTTCACGGTTGAAACACGAATGGGACAGACGTGCCCAAGCAAAACGACTTTTGTACAAAGTTTCCTTCTAGTAATGTTATAGAAACTAGATATTTATATCACTCACTACGTACGGAAACACAAAGCTTCCCATCTAGCTATGGAGTTTCACTGGGTTACGCAATCCGAAACGGATAAAAATAACAAAAGTGTCCGACTGTTTGAAGGATCAGATACCTTGACAATGGGATGGTCACACGGAGAATTGATCAGGTCGGGAACAAAAGATTCCCCAGTAATGACGTCGTATTGACAAAGGCTAGTGTTGAGTGTCGTGAAACTACAATGAGTATAACTATTTCTTGTTAAGTACATGTTGTAGGTAGTCGATGAAGGTAGATGATTATATATTTCTTTTTGTAGTAAACATGTGATAAATTCATCATCATCATCATCATATCAGCCTTTAAATATCCACTGCTGAACATAACCCTTCACTTTGGAGGTTTCGCCAGTAGTTGCCACGATTGGCAAGCGAGTTGGCAAATGCAGTTAGGCTTTAAAGATGTTTTAAGAGGGACGCTACTGCCCTTTCCTCACCCTTAGTCGATTTTTACGACACCGACGGAAAAGGAAGGTGTGGCCTATTCTATGCCGGGGACTACACGGCGATAAATTGTTCCGCATGATTGAGAAATGTATTGTACAAAAATCCGGTAACGCACAAGCAACTTCTTTTGTGTCGCAGGTATTCATGGGTGAGGGTAGTCGCTTTTCATCAAGTGGTCTGCCTGCTCGTTTGCCTCCTTCCCTAAAATTAAAAAAAAAATAATAATAAGAAAACGAACTTCAGTTATAGCATAAACAGTTAGTTTGATTTAAAAACTAAATTGAATATCTTAAAATTTCTATGTGACCATTTTTAAGTATAGGATATACTTAAAAAATGGTCACATAGAAATTTTCTGATAAAAAAATAATTCCCTAAATCGGTTCACAATTGACAGAGTTATGAGGCAATAAAAATGTAAAAAAAATACAATCGAATTGAGTACCTACTTTTTTACATTCGGTTGATACCTTATATCTTGTTTTGTAGATACCTTACATACGTGTTTACAAATAGTTTGTTTTGCCACATGCAGTTTTTAAAATAGAGTTAAAATGGTATCATTGTAGGAGTAAACCCTGTGTGATGATATATATATATATGACTAGCCAATTTGCCAGCACCAACAACAACCTATATATTATACAAATAATCGTAAAAATCGATTTACAATTGGACGTAATCGATTAACGTAGTGACAGAAAAAAAAAACAGATGAGTAATCCTTTAAAGAATCAAATAGAAATGTGTTTAACAGCAAAAGATAGTAATACTTAAATTACGATAACAGAAAATACTTCACTGTAATTTAACAGCTGAATAATTTAACGTAGCCAAGTCGCGTAGTATTCGAACGCATAAATAACTGTTATTAACGTATAACCGTTTGAAACAGCCGTTAATAATTATTAATACAGTTACACTACTAGTACGACATTCGTGAGGTATTAAAGTTTTACGGCATTTTAATGAGACGATACATGAATTGCGTTGAAAAATTCAGACGTTCTAATGTTGTCGTAATCATTTACATGGTTTATACTTCCTTTATTTTGAAATTTAAAAATTACTAACTAACATTAATAGTATTGAATTGAAACAGACATTTTTGATTTAAATATACATTAAAAACTATATAATTTGTATTTATATATACATATTATTTATTTTATAAAAAAAAATATATATTTCAATTATGAATAGAAGACGCGTTTCTTATGTCGGTTTTTCATTAATGAGTTTAATTACGTCCATAAATTTAGTTTATCGAGGTCTAATTTAGTTTAACGTCGCTACTATCTCTTTAACCTTTTTTAACCTAATAACTATGAGAAACTCAAATATATATCAAGAAGAATATAAAAATATAAATATGGAAAAAGGCTGGCTGACCAAGTTGCCAGTAACAATAAGAACCTTAACATAGAAAATTGTATGGAGGTTTTAAGAAAACAGTAATGTGATTCTGCCGAAAAGTCTGCACTAAGATAGAGCATCGAGAGTCAAAAACGTGTTAATGTTTAAACAGCTAATTTGACATTTGTCTGACTCAATTTGACATATTTTTTTAATCGCGCCATTTTTTTTAGTGTTGCGAGTAATTGGATTAAAATTTTCCCGGATCACGTCGATTTCTTAAATTTAAATTGTAACCTATTTTTCTGATAGAATTTAAGTATACAGATGTACGTAATGCTTATAAACATAATATAATATACATGTATTAATTTAAATTAACTTTTCAATTATTTTAAAATGAAAAAAATATTTTATGTCTTTATTGGAATATAAACTAAAGTATTCAGTAAAGATAACCATCATTACAAATATTTATACGCATGAATATATTCTTAATAATTTTGTATCGCTTTTATATTTCTTTTTAACCACACTATAATTTCTCCCATATATTGAGCAATAAATATACATTATGATAGCCCTGTTCACACACACATGCACAAAAAAGTTGACCTATTTTTGGCAAAGCATTTATATGGTGATACTCTATCTATATAATTTAAGGAAATACATATTATACAAAATATTATTAATAGCTAAATAATGTAGATTTATTCCTGTTATGAGTTCAACTGCAGTATATGAAACAGTTGGTTCTTTGCTCGCCCTAGTTGGCGTGAGCAGATGGATAGATATGTAAATTACCTTTTGTTACAGGTGCGCCGCCATAGATCGAGAAAATTAGGCATAACCGTGGGAAACTGCAAGATGCCGCAGTTTTTCGACTGAACGGTAAGATTTATTGCATTTTTTGTTACTAAATGCTTCAGTTCGTTATGTCTGAGCGGTTTTGCCAGAAAAAAAAAACTTCGAATAAGACCCGTTAGTTTATGTACTGGAATTTCCACTTGATTTATCATTTATCGCCCTGTAATATTTTTCTGTTACGTTGAATAATGACTTAACTCTTGATATATTATTATTCTGTGAGTCTGTTCGTGTTCTCTTGATACTTTAGCCGTTGAATTCTTTGATGATTAACGGTCACGATTTCGTATTGGTACAAATGAAAAAAGTATATTACAATTATTTTTAAAAGTGTTATAAATTTGATTCGGTGAATATTATTTTCATTATTACAACGTATTATTTGACTATAGCTTACTCTAGTGTCAAGAGTTAGTAAACCGTCTTTATTATAAATAAAATTTACTGAATTCCCTTCTGATATTAAAAGCATTTTCGCATTTCTTATTGGTACAAATGAATCGAGTATAATAAAATGCTTTTCAAAATAGTTGATTTGTCATATTAGAGTAGTACCCTCTGGTATGAAGAGTTATTTAATCGTTTTCAATGCACATACAATTTGCTGAAGTCCCTTTTGGTATTAAGAGCTCTTAGATCGTCTCCGTTGCACATAAAGTCTATTGAAGTCAACGTCCGGGGGTAGTTGCCCCCGAAGAAGACACCAGCTTCGTTAAAAAAAGGAAACACACTTTTCTTGCAAAAAAATCATGAAAATCAACAAATTAGTGAATGTAAAAGCCTTTTAATTATTAAAAAAAAAAAAAACATATTAAATATCCTAAATTATAATTATACACTGTATTAGTTTTTTTTCTTTGCGTTATATTTTTATTAATTTATAAATTTATTTCCTGTATAAAAAATATCCTAATTTTATATTAAATATTTCATATATGACAATTTTATTATACCAATCGACAATAAAAATGTTTATACATACACACATACATATCTGACTACTAACAATAATAATATTTATACTATATTTAAAATACCTATCGATGTGCTCCCAACAGATTCACAAACGACAGTACTCAATATATTTGTCACGGATTACATACTATATATCCGTGATCCGTAGCTGTGACTCAACGTACTGGCACACCTGTGACTTCCCTCTTCACCTGCCCTCGATTTATCGTCTATGCATTAAATATATACGGGGTATATTTTTAGATCAAATAGCAGACGAGAGAAAGGTTATTCTTAAAATAACGTAATGTGATTGTTTCGAGTGTGTAACTTGATATTTCTGAACTGTGATTGATGGTCGGTATACCGGGCTAGAGTTGTGAATAACTGCGTTAATATATAACTTGAAATATAATGCTTGTTATCACTGATCATTTAATTCTCATATTAAGAAGCATGTAGTATTTTTATGTTTACATTAGCTATGCGCGAATCCGAAAGATTTTGTTATTACTAATTTTATAATTCAACTACTAAATTAGTAATATACTAATTTCTGTATTCGAATGATTTTAATGATTAGTAACTAGTTACAACAAAGTCCTTTCTCTGAATCTATTTACTACGACGGCAAAACTAGACGCCATCAATTTAAAATATCAATTTTGTAATACATGTTATAATACTTTAGCAATTTTTTATGAAAACTGTACTTACTTTTATCGAAAATTGGTATTTTTTACTAAAATTAACATGGCAACATTTTTGTTCGTTAAAATTTAAAACATTATAACGATCGGATCGACTCGACTATGCTCGTGTGGACTCGTACATCAACGACTACTAATGAATGAAGTAAAATGATATTAGTAATTAATGTCGGCTGACATTAGTAGTAGGAAGATTAAAATTAGTAGTCGAATGATTTAAAAGTCACTCGAACAATCTGAATGATTTATTCAGTCGAATGATTAGTAGTTTTTTTTTTAATGGGTGATAATGAAATGGTAATACCATCCGCGCTATCGGTATACACTGGCGGGGCACCAGTGAATGATGATAGGTGAGGGTGAAGCAGGCCAGTTGACCCATTGTGACGAATTCAACAAGAATTGTTCACGATAGTTTCCAGGGGGAATCACGTGGAGGTCGACCTGTCAGGATACATTGCTAGTAATGAGGCTATTTGACCCCATTACTAACAATCCCTTTCCCCCCAATGATTACTAGTTGGATTAGTAAAGTCGCGTATTACTTATTACTTATTACGCATTACTTTACATAGAGTACTAACTAAATTACGCATCTATAATCTCGTATTAATTCGGAAATAATATATTATTATATTAACCTGTGCATCTGCTATTTAAGTTCAGCGATAACTAGTTATTAACTAGTTTTACATTAACTTGTTATAGCAATTTTTATCTATTGTATTCTTAGGACTGTTTCACATAACACAGTTTGAAGTTTTTACTACTGTTATAAACTTAGTAATTATACTTGTTTAATTATATTATAATACATTTGAATTTATAAAATGGAAGATTATTATTTAAAATTATATACGTCTTGAGCATATCTTGTTATTAATATCTTATCTTTAAACTTTAGAGTGAATATTTAAATTTAAGTTTAACACACAAAACAATTGTATATGAACTTTTTGTTATTTGAAATAGATTTTATTAAATGAATTCGAAATTCGAATCTAAACTTTTTTATATTTATTTATTCATCGATTTTTATTTTGGCGCGCAATTACTGACTGGCTGCTTTCCTATTAAAACCAATAATAATAATAAAAAAAATAACTAATAAAGCATTTTTCTTACAACACGCTGTAATAGGTTAAATACAAAATTTTATACCGTTGTTTCAAACTTAATCTTCCCTACTTCTACTTTCCGAGCGGATTTTAAACTTAAAATGTACTTCCTTCCCTGTTTTAAGGTAATTTTCCGACCAGGTGTGGTATACTAATTATTTTTATATTTCAACTATGCTCCATAAAAAAAAAAATTTCGTTCAAAATATTTTATTGCAGGTACATAATAACAGAAAAAAATATATAGGCACGCACTGTATGTACACACCCGACGTATTATTGAGTTTTTAGAAGAACTTTGGACTTAATTATGAACGTCAACCGAAGGACTTAAAAAAGAAACGAAAGTTTTTTAAAATTAATTTAATTCTAGTAATAAAAGTTAGAATATAAAATTCCTATATCCAATTATAATTAAAACGACTGTTCAGTTTGAAGTGTAAACCAGGAGTGGGTTTTCAAGTCGTCACGTAGGCCAACCTCGTGATGCAGCGTCAATAATAACTTAGTTAAGCATTTATTACATTTACACGAATTTACCAGAGGGAGACTTTTTACAAAAGTCGTTTGTTTGAGCATCTCTTTCCCATTCGTTTTTTAACGGTGAAGCAGTTATGTTTGCATGGCTGTGTTTCGGTTTTAAGGGTGGGATATGGCAGTGAATTTACAGGGTACAGAGAAATAACACCTGAGTTTTTTTTTTTTTTTTTTTTTTTTTATACAACTTAGAATGGCAAACAAGCTGACGGCCCACCTGATGGAAAGTGGACCGTCGCCTATAGACATGAGCAGTACCATGGACATAACAGAGTATACTGTTTCGCCTGAGTCCTGAGTCCTCAGGAATGGCAACGCATGGGGGTAACATGGGCAAAATAGTATACTCTGTTATATCCATTGTACTACATGTCTATATGTGACGCAGTCAGCTAGTTTGCCATTCTAAGTTGCATAAAAAAAAAATACATGAAACAATTCCAAATCAAGTACTGCATTCTTTTACAATAGATAGAACACAAGAAAAAAAAAATTGTGACAAAGTTATTTACTTTGTGTAATGACTCATCTAGTTGTAATAAAACCATTGCGTGCCAAAAGTAATCTAATTGTATTTATTTTTTATTTTACACTCAATAAAATTTACAATTTATGTTACAAGTTAACACCTACAATTGTTATCTTCTATTTAACTTTACTATTGTTAGAAAAAGATTACTTGTCACCCAATTATTATATTTGAAATCATGCCAATTCTATGCGACCAAGACATGCCAACCTTCAAATGTTAACACGTTGTTAGATTATCCGGTAGATCCCAATACGAAAATTAGTTTTACAGTATTGGCACGCGGCAACAATTCATGTATCGCTGTCAGTATAATAATAAAATCCGTATTGCTCCATTCTTAGAGTAGAGTTTTTGATGTTGGCCAAAAATAAAATGTTTGATTTGAATTATCGAATACCAAATCGTCATAGCTGTTTTTGTTAATCCTTATTAGTTCTTACTAATATTATAAATGTAAAAGTTTGTTTGTTACCTCTTGGCGCCTCGACGGCTTAACTTATATAGTTAATTTATATAGGTTGTATAGGATACGGAGATGGTGATAGGCTATTTTTAATCTCAAACTATGAATATATCTATGTCACGCGTTCGAAGTCGAAGGTAAAACCTAATATAGTAAATGTAAACATGATGTTTTGTTCTAAATTCAAATATTTTTCGTGTAAATTGTCCATGAAACGTTCTTTTTCCGTAAAGAAAAAATACTTGTTTATACATAAACACATATACATAGAAAAAGCCCAGACCGATAACAACAGATATACTTGCTCATGAATACAAATGTTTATATTGTGCGGGGATCGAAATCAAAGGGTGAGGCAGTGTATTAAACCGCCACACCACCATAGACGTCAAAGCATTATTAGTCATGCATTGTAAACTGCCCATCCCTCGACCATTAAGTCGAGGGATTGAAAAAACTGATGACAAAACCCTTCTTTATGGGTGAGGCCTATGTTCAGCAGTGGAAAATTAACGGCTAATATTATTAGTTCCTATTATGAATTATATAAAATACTAGTCTAAACCTCAGCTTTTGGTTAAGAAAAAAATACACAACCCAACATATAAGTGTACCGGTGTGTGAGTCTATATTACCTACTATTGTTACAAAGCAACTAGGTTTACATAGCTGTGTTTATATCAGAATAGATATCGAAGTGACTACTCTAATTTAAAGTACTCAAGTTGTAAAGGTTGGTAACATGCAAGTGACACTTCAGTGTTTAAATGTTGCGATGTGAATAGTTGCGATGTCCGTTTACCATAAAGCGAACCGTATACCTACCCGATTGCTATTCTATTTATTTAAAAATATACCTAAATCTCAATATATGTTTTCTCCCACGAACACTCAGGTTATGGAGTGACCTCCCTGTAGAGGTTTTCCCAAGAGACTACAGCATGGGGTTCTTCAAAAGGGGGGTAAAGAGATTTCTTCAGGGTCGGCAACGCACGCGTAATGCCTCTGGTATTGCAGGCGTTCATAGGCTACGGTAACCGCTTACCATCAGGTGGGCCGTATGCTTGTTTGTCACCTCAGTGGTATAAAAAAAAAATATAAATATCCTATGTCACGATGTTTGTTCATGCTAATCTCCAAAAATGTTCAATTGATTGTAATGAAATTTTTAAATGTGTATTGCTTACTTACCTAAAGTAGGCTATAGGGTAGTTTTAATTCCAATAGGAAAAAAATGGACCCAGTATGTGACGATAAGGAGTAAAAGTAAGTGTTAAATATTGTATGCCTTAAAAAGGTATATATTTTAGAAATAATAGAATTTCATCGTGCCTCCCACCAAATTGTTTATAATTACTCCTCTCCATCTAAATGACAGAAGAATATTAATACCATATGTCAGATTAGTAAACATGATATAAGAATTGGCAGTTTTCATTTTGTTATCGCCTGCTAAAGTTCTATTTATATCTTATAATTGTGGGTATATGTAATATATATATGTATATATAAGTTAATTTTCTCCCATATTGCTTATTTCCTTTCTGAGAATAAGTCTATTTATAGGCATGTTTTCATAATATTTGTCATATTTCATTTTTTGTTGCTACCTAGAATTATTGTTGGCTAATATTTCTGGAGTATTATTATAGATAACTAGCTATTTTCCCTTGCTTCATCCCTGTTTACTGTTTCTGTTAACATGAGAATTTTTTAAAAGATTTTTATATACCGAATATATATCACTTATATACCGAAGTAAGTAAGTACATAGGACTTACCAAAATAAATGACATTCTTAATTAATGCTTAAGTATTCCGTTAAATAATTATATGTATCATCATTCATGCCATTAACTGCTTCATATAAGCTTTCCCCATACGGAGTGTTTTGCCAGTAATTGCCAAGTTTGGCAGGCGAGTTGACAACAACCGCAGTTAATCTTTTAGAGATGTTTTAAAAGTCTGCACATCCCATATTTGTACCATATCTACGTATATATCTATATAAATTTATTATAAATGCAATATACATTCAAAGTAAATTACATTTTATTAATTAATAAGTTAATTTTTGATTAATTTATATCAAAAAGTACACTTCTTAAATTTCTATATACAATGCCATCTAGCGGTAATAATACTATTTTTATTACTATCACTAGATGGCATTGAATGTACAAAATTGAATGTAATAGAACAAAAAGATTGGAGGACAAAATTTAAGTTTTTATAAAAAACGATGTACTCGCAGTAATTAATGTTTTTTTTTTTAACATATCTCAAATAACGGCTATTATTACTACTTAGTATAAAAAGAAAATAACTCTTTAGGATAAGAAGAAAATTTCATGTACTTTTTTCTCTAACTGAAAGAAGGTCTAACAGCAGACATATGGCGGTTGAAATAACCTTTTCTAATGAATCTCGTCCCAGCAAGAATATTTCATTATTATCTTTTTGAACGTATCCGACTTTCTCGTAACTGCTTATACTAAAAATAACACATCGTTTAACTTGTGTTAATAAATGCTTTTTTATGTTACTTGGAATGATAAACAATCTGATGGCCTACAAGATGGAAAGTTGTAACCATCGCCTATAGACATGGACATAACAGAGTTTACTGTACATATTTTACAGAACTAGGCGTTCTTTTGCGGAAGTCTAAATTAGAAGAAGAAGAAGAAAGAAAACATTTATTGACAACAACAAAAAGTTACATAAATTATGAATTAAAAAAAAAAAAAAAACTTTACATTTATTATAACGAACGTGGTCACTAGTCAGCATGTGCTGCAACAATTTAATTGCGCTGATATTCTGTGGTGCCCATACGTGACATTACGAACGACGACAGCAAACATACATACATATATACACATATAAATTACTGATTATTTGATTAGAATTATTTTGTTTAATTTCGCTACCATTAATAACGTATTGTTATCTTCCAGTGTTGGCGGTCACGTACATACTAATTGTTACGGAATCAAAAAAAAAATAATTTTAATAAAATAACTAGAGTATACTGTGTCGCCCATGATATCCTTATCACACACACACAGTATACTCTACACACAGACACAGTATACTCTAGTCTTTTTGCTTGAAGGATCAAGCGTTGCGATTCCTGAGAACTAAATTATTATGCCTCTGTACCCTGTCATTTCATTGTCCGTGCTAGTTTTCTTTTATTAAGATAAATGAAAGTTCAATCACCTTGAATACTATTGAGATTGAGTTAGGTAGTCTTTGAAGAGCCTTATATGTCGGTATTTTTTGCCAGTGAGAATATAAAAATGTATTTGTTTTTTTTTTCTGTATATGCCAATATATAATATAGCTTTCGAAAGATACAAAATTTCATCATAAATATCTACTAAAACACAGTTGATATGTACGATAATCAAGCACGTTTTTTATTACAAAAGGAAGACATTTGATATTATGTTTTCAACCTTTTCGAGCCTTTACAACAAACTTTTTTTGCAAATATCAAGTTTCACATAGTCAATACCGAATATTTACCGAAAATTGTTGAGAAAAATACATTCGTATTATACGAATTCCATATAATATGGTGAGGGCAAGGAAACGAAATAATTGAGCTCATATTTTACACTGTCTGAAAAGCGAACAGATACCTGGCGTAAACATGGAAATCACGTGCAATTTTGTACAAAACAACTGAATAGTACGGTTATTTTTATCTGACTTAAGAAAAGGGTCATATTTTTTCTTGTATAGGTACGTGACGTGGTGTTTACACCGGTTCTGCTCCGATTTCAATGACTCTTTTTGCAGTCATGCTCAGTTAAATACTGATTTTGTGTACATTAGTATATACAACATAAGTCTAAGTAGAGTTTCGTTATATGAAGTGAATTGAGAAAAAATATGTATATACATATGATAATTTATCAAATTTTAGATACAAACTACAAACAAAAAAAATATCATCATCTTCCTAGCCTTATCCCAATCATTTGGGGTCGGCGTAATATGATTTTATCCATATTATAAAAAGATTTGATTTTTAGTTTTACGACCGGCCACCTGCCTGAGGTCAACTCTCTTTGGGAATTTTAGATACAAACTATACATACTAAAATAAATACCGTATAACTCATGGTAATTATTATTATACAAAAATACTAAGTCTTACTAAAAGTAGTACTTTATACTGTACCACAGATAATATAATACTGTACTAATATTATTTATTTATCATAAAATATGTGTTTATTTGTCATGAAACTTTATATACATGTAGTATTTGGAATGAAGAAAAACATTTTTTTTTATATACAACTTAGAATGGCAAATAAGCTGACGGCCTACCTAAAGGAAAGTGGTAACCGTCGCCTATAGACATAAGCAGCACCATGGACATAACAGAGTATACTGTTTCGCCCATGATACCCCCCATGCGTTGCCATTCCTGAGGAATCAGATGTTATTTTATTTTATCCTGATTAACCTACTTATGTAAAAACTGATCTTATGTATTTATCGTTGTAATCACCACCACTACCGCCTATCCACCTCTCATCATCTTCCTACTCTTATCCCAATTATTATTTGTGCTCGGCGTAATGTTTTTCTCTTTCATTCTCTATTCCTAGTTATTTCCGCATTCATTCCCATTTTAACCGTATCTACTTTCATATAATCCATTTAAATTCCGTCTTTTTAAGTCTTCCTCTGCCCTTATAGTCATCCATATTCATACATGCATTGTATGTTATTGAATGTGAATTATTTCACGTAATATTTGTACTCAAAAGCGAGACTAGTCAAAAGATAATAATAAAATATTTCAACACGGACAAGATCCGTTAAAAAGGCTGTTTGAACCGACAACTGTCTGCTGTCAGACCTTCATCCAGTTGGAGACAAAAAACATGCAATTTCCTTTTTTATATAATACTAAGTGTAACACATTTGGTTGGTATTTTTGAGACATGTTAAAGGACAGTTGTTTGACGATTTTTATTGAATTTGGAATTTTATATTTGTGTCCATCTGTTTTTTAAATCACGTTTATTTTCTACACACAGCGCCATCTAGCAGTATAGCAATTGTCACCGCTAGATGGAGTTGTACTTAGATATATGATGACCAGATTTTTTAAATAAAAACTCTGATTTAATTGTAGGAGTTTAAAACAAAAAATACCACTTGATAAATGAACCATCATTATCATATCAGCCTTTTACTGTCCACTGTTGAACATAAATCGGGGAGGCTTTTGTTTAGCAGTGGGAGCAGCTTGGGAGTTTTGTCAGTGGTTGCTTGGTAGGCAGATTGGCAATCACAGTTAGGCTTATGAGATGTTTTAAAAGGGACGCTGCTGCCCATCTAAAGACCTTTAAGTTCCCTTAGTCGCCTCTTACGACACTCACAGGAAAATGGGGTGTCCTATTCAAGCTGGGGAGCACACAAGGAATGAATACTGGCAAATAACTGTAACAACATGTGATTTGCATAGTAATAACAGTTACATCTACATTACATATATTTTCTGTGATATTTTTTATTTTATACTAGCTTTTAATCGCGACTTCGTACGCATAGCCAGGATATGGTTACTGACCGGGGTAAAAAGTAGCATATAGTCCTCTCGATTCCATATAGTACGTATACATCAAATTTCGTAGTAACTGGTTAAACCATTAAGATGCTATAAGGTAACAAACAAACTCACTTTCACATTTATAATATTAGTGAGGGTAGTTGCGTTTGTGTAAATCATTTGTTGCAAACTGCACTGTTAATTAATCAATGACTTTATCTATGTAATTATCTCAGGTAGGTAATTATTGCCTTGTGATTCCGGCATAGAATTAGCCACCCCTTTATTTCCCTCGGGTGTCGTAAGTGGTGACTAAGCGAACTTAACGGTCGAGATAGGCAGCAGTGACGCTCTTAAAATATTTCCAAAACCTAAATACGATTGCCAGCCCGCTTGCCAAGCGTGGCAACTACTAGCAAAATTCTCTTAGCCTTATGTTCAGCAATGAGCAATTTTTGGTTGATATGATGATGATGGGCTGGTCGCATAGTTTGAAGAACCGACAACAGAAGGGAAAAAAGGTTCTTGAGTGTCGACCACATACGGGTAAACGCAGTGTAGGACGACCCCCCACTAGATGGAGTGACGACCTGAAATGCGTTGCAGGGAGTGGATGCAGGTGGCTCAGGACTGTTCTTTATGGCAGTCTATGGGCTTATGTCCAGCAGTGGACGGATAATGGCTGAAATAATGATGAATGATGATGATGATGATGATAATGATCTCGGATTGGTTTTTGCTTGTACTAATTTCTAATTATATTTTCAAGTAATTTGAAAATTTTCTTTAATATTGAATTTAAGATGAAATACAAGCATACCATTGGCACGTCGTGGCATATCTGAATGGAGCGATAACGTCTTTATATATTTGTCCTTGTCTTACTTTAGATTTATGTTATAAAGTAGTGGTTTATTACTTTTCTTGACCTATTAAAAATATCTAACCTTGTTTATTGTATGAGTATTACTAGCTTTGACCCGCGACTTCTTCCACGTGAATGAGGTATGTTTACAGACAGGGGTAACAAGTAGCCTCGATCCTTTTCCATCCCACATAGTATATATATAGAAACGCACTTTCACATTTCTAACATTAGTAAGGTTATTTTTTTTTAATTAAAGCTTTCAATTCTTTAGGATCAGTCCAATAAGTAAGAAGTGGGCGTACTGTATTAAGTATAGGCTGTGGTGCATCCTGATAATTACGATGATATTATATGCTTTTAGATAAACCATCTCTCTATAAACGCTTTATCGAAAATAACACCACATTTTAAAGCTGATTGAATTTTAGTCGAATTGTAAAATTTTAATTAATTAATCGATTTAATAGAAGGTGGTTTTAAAAACATACAATGTAATTGTTTTTTTTTTTCATTATTATATTATGATTATAGATTGGTTTTATAGAAATTTTATATATAAAATAAAGATAATTTTTAAGTCAATTAATAAATTCAGTTCAGTAGTATAGTTTTTAAATCAAAGTGAATGATTTTGGCACGTTTGATTTTGTTGTTTGTAAAGAAGCATCTTAAATTATTTATTTTAATCGTGGAACATTCTTTTTTCGGTTGATTGTATTTATGGACTATGTTGTCCCTATGTTTGTTCAGGATCGTGGGGTCTCATGTGGTTTTATAAAAATAAAAATATAAGGTACTCTTTCCTATAATTGTGTATTCTGTAGGTCTTTTTATTTACAATTAAACATATTTGTCGGTATATGCGGGAATACGGGTACCGAAATTTGTATTATCTAACACTTACGGCACTGGAGGGGAGAGGATGGTCCATAATGGAAACCATCATGATTAATTTATGGTCAATTCGCCGCGATGGGTTAATTGATCTGACTTCATTCTCACCTATCGTTTCTCACTCTGGTACCCTGCCAACACATACTGACTGCACCAGCTGAGTTACAATTCCATTTTTATCTAATAAAAAAAAAATACATGCAGAAGCTGTATTATGTTTAAAAAAATACTTGTGCAATAAACTGCAGCTGTTCGGCCCTGTTTAGAATTTTTAAAATTTCTGTTCATTGTTTAAAAAAATTACATATCAGATAAAAATTGGCCGATCGTTTTTAGGGCGTTTTTTATATTCACCACTCCATCTATATACATATGGAATTTATATATTATTCATATATACTATAATACTCCATCTGGATACATAAATGATCTACGTTATAATATAGATTGGTTTTATAACGAGTTTCCAAATTAATTATATATTAAGCAGCTTTAAAGATTAATATCACTCTCACACCCCATAAAAATTATATTGAAATTAAATTACGGCGTCCCTCAAGAGGCGCCTTTTAAATCTGCCCTTTATTAAAAAATTCAGTATTTCCCAAGTGGCTGGAATGCGGCGTGGAACAATGGAATTTTAATGTGACTGAAACTGTCTCTTGGAAACCCATTAGTGTCTATCTTCTTCAGACGCTCGAATATCGCTATATATATATTTAGCAATACTTGAACACTAGTTGTAATACGCTGCTTTGCCTGTTTAAATAAGAATAAAAAATACAAGTTGTTTTATATGTTAATTCTGGTTATACTATACATAACATAGTACTTACTTGAACACTAATTGTGACACAAGTTTTGTCTGCTTAAACTATATATATATATATATAGCCTTTTGTACCTTTATGTGTATATTTCAATGTGTATTTATGTTACTGTATTATTCACTTGTCATTGTATTTTTTTTATACAATTTAGAATGGCAAACAAGCTGACGGTCCACCTGATGGAAAATGGGTAACCGTCGCCTATAGACATGAGCAGTACCATGGACATAACACAGTATACTGTTTCACCCATGATCCCCCCACGCGTTGCCATTCCTGAGGACTCAGGTGTTATTCCTCTGTACCCAGTAAATTCACTACATATCCCACCTTTCAAACCGAAACACAGCCACGCAAACACAGCTGCTTCACGGTTGAAACACGAATGGGATAGAGGTATCCAAGCAATCGACTTTTGTACAAAGTCTCCCTCTGTTTATTATTGGTACTATAAATAGTTAAATAAATAAATAAATATCTTTTCGGTTGATCGTATTCATAGACTATATCATTCCTGTGTTCGCTCATATCATAATTATATGAAATTGAATAAAATATTAATTTATTTACAAATACACTCGAAGACGCTGCGTTAGAACAAAACAAGACTGACACATAATCTAGAAATAGCGTAACAGAATGGAAACTATCCCCCGTATTGGCACCAATCCCATAGCATGTCATATTTGGAGTAGGCTAACAAGACATTGACTATGACGGGTGAGCACTAATTCTGTTTATTGTATTGAATACTCATATTTACGTGTGACAGTTTACCATCAGATGGGTTGTATGCTTGTTCGCCACCTTTGTGGTATAAAAAAAAAACTTTGGGTTAAATTACTTTACTTTCTTCCACGCACAACCATTCTTTGGAATCAACTTCCAGCAGCAGTATTTCCGAACCGATACGACAACATAACCTTCAAGAAAAGAGTGTATATCTTTTTAAAAGGCCGGCAGCACACCTGCAATGCCGCTGGTGTTGTGGGTGATCATGGGCGGCGGTAGTCACTTACCATCAGGTGAGCCGCATGCTCGTTTGCCCCGTGTTGTAAAAAAAAATATTTTTTTATAATATTATTAAAAAAAAAATAGTATAAAAAGGATAAATAATTTTTTAAATCAGTTTAGTAATTTTTGTAATGGATATTACTCAATCTATTTTGAAAATTCGTTCCCACATAGAAAGCTACATTGTCAGCTAGTAACATAAGCTTCATAACTGTTTTGTAAAATTCTATCTACCCACGCGAAGCCGGGCTGAATCTCAAATAACATAATAAAACAAATATCTACTAAGTAGACTTTCCAGCTATATAAAAAACAAAAATATAAGAATATTATAGATATAAACATATAGATATCGTACCTCTTAAAACATCTCTAAAGGCCTAACTGCGGTTGCCATCCCGCCTGTCAAGCGTGGTAGCTATTGGCAAAACTCCCCTTATGGGGAAGGCTTATGTTCAGCAGTGGACAATTAATGGCTGAAATGATGATGATGTTAGGTGTAAATAACCGGACATATATATATATATATGTCCGGTTATTATGTATATATATATATATAGAGTAGAAATATATATTTACATTATTACATGTATCACATCTTCATATTTAGAAATAACAGCATTTTCATCGTGCCTCCGATCAAACTGTTTATAATTAGGTACTCCTTTCCATCCAAAGGTTGCCTGGAAGAGATTGCTTTTAGCGATAAGGTCGCCCATTGTTTTCCACTGTGATCATTTCTTGTAACTGTTTATATCTATAATAAATTTACTATTGTAATCTTTTGGAGAAAATAATAAAAAGTATCAATATATATATATATATATATATACATATATTAATCACACCATTACTTCCCACGATAGCCTAAATATAATTACGAAACGTAGGTGTCACGGATTCCAAATATATTTATAATGATGTCACTAAGTACCATCTCCCACACATTTGACGTGCAGGTGACTCAGAAATTAAAAAAATGTCGGTCAATTGCTAATCTGACTCACGTAACAACGGTTCCGTACAAAATCAGCGTACAGCGCGGTTTCAGAGATATTTTCTCCCACGAATACTCAGGTGAGATTACAGCATGGGGTTCTTCAAAAGGAGGGTAAAGAGGTGTCTTCAGGGTTGGTAACGCGCGCGCAATACCCCTGGTATTGCAGGCGTTCATAGGCTACGGTAACCACTTACCATCCGGTAGCAAGAAGCTTGATTGTCACCTCAGTGGTATAAAAAAAATCATTAAGTTTATAGTTTTTTTTTTTTTGTAGAATAACTACAAATTTACGGAAGTTTTTGGATTTTTTCCTTTATTTGTGCTACGTGACATAGCTTCTTGCCAAATTTCATGATTCTAGGTTAACGGGAGGCACCCTATAGGTTTCGATTCCCTTTGCTAATGTCAAAATAAGCAATATAAATGGAACATAAACGGCCGTATCTTTGGTTTCCGTCGATTTAGAAGCTTGACTTTTTCACTGCTTTAAGGGATTACAGACCTGAGTAAATGATATTAATTTCAACTCGGTATCTCCACGCGTTCCCTAGAAAAAGTGTTTTGACAGACGAACGGACGGATTGACGGACAACGAAGTGATCTTATAAGGGATTTACGTTTTTCCTTTGGAGGTATGGAACCCTAAAAATATCTATGTATACCCACCATGTATATACCATAATGAATGATATGAAAATCCTTATTATTATTGCTAATAATCCTATTAATATCTACCAAAGAGAGACTGTACAAAAGTCATATGCATGGGGGCATCTGTACCATACGTGTGTCTGGTATCCGTGATACAGCTGAGCTTATATGGCTGTGTGTCGGTTTGAAGGGTGGGATATGGTAAGTAAATTTCAGGGTACGGAGGCATCGTCATATCATCATATCAGCCTTTAACTGTCCACTGCTGAACGTAGGTCTCCCTCTATTGGAGAATTTTGTTAATAGTTGCCAAGGTTAGCAGGAGAATTGGCAATTGCAATTAAGCTTTAGAGATGTTTTAAAAGAGATGCTGCTGCCCATCCTTTGCCTTTCCTTAGTCGCCACGACTATCCACAACGACTACGACATCCTCGGGAAAGGAAAGGGTGACTTATTCTATGCCGGGACGGGATATATTTCTGTGCTTAAAAATAATTTTATCAATTTCCTTAATATCCATAGAAAAACCCGCAGGTTATAGCTTGTCTTATTTATGCAGCAACTAGCTTTTACCCGCGACTTCGTTCGTGTGACCGGTATATAGTAACCTATGTCTACCCATCCATCCAATATAGTACGCGTGTACAAAATTTCATAGTACATAATTAGTTCAGACGTGAAGAGAAGATGGAATAAGATGTGACAAACAAACTCACTTTCACATTTATAATATTACGGTGAATGCTCTATATTAGCCATTTGAGCCACTTTCAATAAAAAAAAAATCTTATTGGGAAAAGTTGCTTATAGAGGAAAAAATGAGTATAAAAATACTTTACCGTCTGGAAAATATTTTTACTTATTTCTTTTACTAACTAAGCTGAGTAGAATAAATAAAATATAAAGAATGTTGCTTATAGAGAGTTTTTTACTCTATCCGTGTAATAAAGTTCATTCAACTCTATTCAGTAGTTTTTGCGTTAAATCATCATCATCCATCCTTAAAAAAAAAACTTTTGCATTTACAATAAGTAACAGGATAAATAAGGACAGCAATTATCCCGTTGAGAGCTGAGATATAAAAGTTTTATAAACTTTCGACAAAACACATTTTTCACATAACGTATACGAGTACAAGCCTCGTGTTCACTAGACCAAAGCCAATATACTAAAAGGGCAAATGAATCCTGCTATATTTTACACAAAAAAGAAAGCTCTCGCTGCCACTGTTTCCAGGCATAGAGGACTAACAAGTCGAGCTCACCGCTTCTACCCTAATCCGTACAAGTTATTTTGTTGTCATTTTTCTTTATATTTATGCGATGGAACCTGTAGTGAGTTCTTTTATTTATCTAAATGGTAATTTTGGGATTGAATTCTAATGTTATTTTTAAAACTTATATAGACATTGAAACTGCTTACCATCAGGTGGGCTTGTTTACCACCTCAGTGGTATAAAAAAAAATTCTTAAGCTTTGTGAAATGACCAGTTTTTAACCAAAAATTCGTCTGTATAAATAATTTTTTCGCGCGAACGAAGTCGTAATACCTCGTCTTGAGGTTAAAATGTATGTTGCTAAACGTGCGTGGATGGAATGGCGGTTGTAAATTGATAGTAGTCGATCTTTAAGTGTTGACAGTCGCAAGCACATAATAGTAGCGGAATTAAACAAAATAATTCTAATTATAATTGATTGGTTAATATCAATGTTATAGACTTTCGTAAAATACCACCTATTACAGTAAAACATTACCTTAAATCTAAAAACATATACATATTTACATTAGAAAATAAATAGAAATAAAGGTAAAAACTACAGCGACGTCGAAAACTTAATAAAACCATGAAAAGATATGAAAAATTCAAACAATAAGAGTTGAAACAAAAGAACTGGCACGCTTTATATTTCGTACGGCCCCTTAACAAATGTTAATGTCTTTGAAAACTTCGCAAACAGAATTCACTTGAAAACTAAACTTATCTCTGCCATTGTTATTATTTCTTTCGCTTGCTTAATTTTGTATTCTGGTATTTTTAACTATTTTAAAGTAAATGCCTAATTATAAATCGTATTGAGTAGATCTTTGTTTAGGTACAATTAACATGTATAGAATAGGTTATCCCTTCCTTTCCCGCGGTGTCGAAAGAGGCAACTAAGGGAACTTAATACTTGAGATATGGGCAATAGCGTCTCTCTTAAAACGTCACCGGTCTAATTGTGTTTGCCAAGCGTTATAAGTACTGACAAAACTCCCCTTATGGGAAAGGCTTATGTTCAGCAGTGGATAGTTTATATATGTATCGGCATATGTCTCGGCATAGAATAAGCCACCCCTTCCTTTCCCGTGGGTGTCATAAGAGGCGACTAAGGGAGGGCGAGGGATGGACAACAGCGCAAAGCGTGGCAACTACTGTCTAAACCCCCAAGGGGAAGGCTTTTGTTCAGCAGTGGACAGTTAAAGGCTGACATGGTGGTGATGATGATATATACATATACGAAAACTGTAACTAAATGATGTCTATACATAGGAAATATTGAAAAATATATAATTATGAGGAAAGTTTAAGGAGAGTTCTTTGTCTGTCAGACTTTGTATTTGAAAATGTATGTAATAAACTCATAAAAATGGACAGACATTTCAAAAATGTCTAAATTTTAGTATATTTGAAATAAAGTTGTTTCTTACATTAGTATATACTAGATGGCGCTTTGTAACATAACTATGTTTTTATTTATTTATTGTTTATTATTACTCATCATCATATCAACTGTCTACTGTCCATTGCTAAACATAGGTCTCCCTCAAAAAAGAAGTATCCCATTATTGCCATGCTTGGCAAGCAATTGGCAACCGCAGTTAGGCTTTGATGATGTTCTAAGAGGAATGCTGCTGCCCATCCCTCGACCATTAAGTTCTCTTAGTCGCCTCTTATGATACCCATGGAAAAGTAAGGGGTATGCTTATTCTATGTCGGGAACACACGGCAAATTATATAAATTCCTTTTACTCGTCTTAAATCCACTAAATTCCGGGCAAAAGTGCTTAAATCCTAAACAAAATATACATGCTATCAAAATAACGTTGTCATGAACTTGTCCCTAATTTCCACCAAAAGGCGATATTTCAAAAGTCTATTGAATCTTCATGAATAAGCACAAGTTTGTTTGCGACTGAGTTTCGCCCGTCGGATAATAACATAACAACGTTTGGCTCTAACTAGATAATGCAATTTGGAATAGGAGACGAATAAAGTACATTCAGCTGCAAAATTCTTAATTTGGATAAGGCATTTCCATGTTTGTTCTCAGTCGGTTATTTTATTAAAATCAATAATGCTAAATATTTATTTATTATTATATTTAATATTTGGTATTTTAGTAATTGTGGTATGGTCACAATAATAGGACAGAAATAGGAACTGTGAAAAGAAAGGGGGCACCCCTTCTTTTGTGGGTGTTATAGGAAGCGAATAAGGGAACTTCATGGTCGAGGGATTAATAGTAGCGTTTTTCTTAAAACAACCAAAGCTTAACTGCGGTTGCCAACCTGTCTGCCACGCGTGGTAACTAATAAAAAATCCCCTCGAGGGAGAGGACTATGTTTAACAGTAAACAGCTGTATCATCATCAATTTAGTAATTTTATTAGAAATTCTATTATAAACTATCGACCTGTCTCGGCTTTGCACGGATTTTATGAAAATAAAATATTCATATTATTGGCTGATATATTGAAAAGAAAATTAATATAGAATAACTTTTTTTTTTAGTTTGTCCATTCCAAATAGAGAAAAAAAAAACAAAACTTTCCTCTTTATAACATTAGTTTTTTAAAAAAGTTTGCATGTTTGTTACTCAATCACGCTTAAATGGATGAACATACTGAAATGAAATTTATTTATTGATTGCTATTCCCACAGTGTTACATATAATACAGCACTTATTATAAACATGGTAATATATGTACACCAGTTATAGATGCACACAGCATTGGATATATAATAATCATCATCATTATTATTAACATATAGGTTATTTTATATACTGACGTATGTGAGCAAAGCCGGGAGAAAGAACTAGTATTATAAAAATATGAAAATGATATTCCAATAATAATTGAAAAATTTAGAAGCAGGTGGGTTCAAACCCTCACCTTCTAATGTGCCTGCTTGGAAATTATTCCATTCAATATCAAATGAAAAATTTCCAACAATTTGGAATATAATTTTCATATTTTAATAATAAATATTCTAATTCAATGAAGCTGAATCACTATAGTAAGAATTTTTTCGAAGAGGACGTATTAAATTTTCTTAAAAATCGGCATTGTGTTAGCATTGGCCTAAAGATGCCTGTTACACCAGGGACACGCACGCGTCCCTGGCGTAACAGGCATCTTTAGGACACGGTTACCATTTACTATCAAACTGGTCATATGCTTGTTTGCTACTATCTATACATATAAAAATTAATAGCAGTTCGTTAGTTTTGCTAAAAATAATAAAAAAAAAACAATCTAGGTTTAAATATTTTTTTCGTTCTGTTCGTTGTAATGGAACGATGGTAAAGACCATCCCTCCATCTTTATGGGGCGATGTTATTTTATTGATGCTTTTCTAAGTGAGCGTATTGGGAGACTAAAGCTCATCCAGTTCTTCAAATAAATAAAAAAAAGCAAAAAAGTGATAAATACCCTTTAAGTTTAAAAAAAGGTAATTTTGTATGGGAGTCGCTACTTCGGATTACTTTTAATAGATGGCGCTATATGTGATTCAACTTTTACAGCGTCATTTAATAGCATTATAAAAAAAAATATGGTTGAAATTAAATAATTAAAGATTTTATTATTTTGTTATATCCAACAGTTCTAGTTAGATCTGAGAAACTGGAAACTGGCCAAACAAATTAATATATATTTTAAAATAATTTGAAATATGTAACCTTGTAATGGAAGTCAGTATAATAAAATGACACAGTACAATAATAAAATGACAGAAATATTACGAGTAATATATATATATATATATATATATATATTTATATATTACAATGGTGGCATACAAGCGTACGACCCATCTTATAGTAAATAGGGTTACCGTAGCCTTTGGACGCTTGTAACACTTGGGATGTCACGCGTGCATTGCTGACCCTTAAGAAACTTTAATACGCCCTTTTTGAAGAACTCCATGCTGTAATCTAGGGAAAGCCTCGGCAGGAAGATAAATCCCAACCATTGATCCCAACCTCGGCAGGACGACTGGCGGTTTTCCACCGTGCGTTTTTCAAGACACTTTCTTCCAAACCGATACGACATCATAACCTTCAAGAAAAGAGCATGTTCCTTTTTAAAAGGCCGGCAGCATACTTGCTATGCCGTTGGTGTTGTGGGTGATCTTGGCAGCGGTAGTCGCTTACCATTAGGTGAGCCGCATGCTCGTTTGCCCCGTGTGTTGTAAATAAATAAATATAAATAATTTTTACTCAAGTAAATTTAATAAAAAGCATTTTTGAATAATATATTTTTTTAAATACTGCCTAGTTCGATATGGAATTATAGCTGAGAAGAACGGGCAAGAAAAACAGGCTGTTGCTTATAATTCCACAATCCAAATGTTCGCGTGAAGAGTATTTGTTATTTTTTTTTTTTTATTATTTGATACAATAAAATGTTAAATAAATAAAAATAAATCTTAAAGTCATAATTCTGATTCCTGGTTAACGTATTACAACGTTAACCATACGCCAAGTTGCCACATCAAAAGTCCGCTCAGTCGCCTGCAGTGGACCGTGCTAGGAATTGCAAAGTTCATTATTCCTATTGAAAATGGACAGGAAACACTATAGTTTTACGGTTGATTCACTTTAACTCGTAATACAATATGTATGGGACAATTGTAACCTGCTATTAACTAAAGAAGTTTCGTTTGTAATGTTTCAAAAATTCTCAATTCGTCTTTATTTTTATATAACTACTGAAGGAATGAGAGTAATGTTTTTGAGTTGTGTGTATGATTCTATACTTAAAATGGTAAATAAAATTGTTATCAATGGAGTTTGACAGCCCCGTTGCTAGCAATACGCCCTATTAGGTCTACCTTCATGTGGTTCCTCCTGGAAACCATCGTGAACAATTCTTGTTGAATTCGTCACGATGGGCTAACTGACCTGCTTCATCCTCACCTATTTTCTTAATCTTTCATTGGTGCCCCGTCGGTGTATACCGATAGCGCGGGTGGGGTTGCCATTCTATTATCACCCATTAAAAAGAAGCCAAAGGTTGGATAGTTTATAATAACACTAGTATTTTTTTCTTTAAATAAACTACATTCTCTGTATTTTATAGTTTATTTTATAACATATATATATATTTTTTATACAATTTAGAATGGCAAACAAGCTGACGGTCCACCTGATGGAAAGTGGTAACCGTCGCCTATAGACATGAGCAATACCATGGACATAACAGAGTATACTCTTTCGCTCATGATACCTATATATTTCGTACATGCATTGCCATTCCTGCGGACTCAGGTGTTATTCCTCTGTACTCTGTAAATTCACGCCATATCCCACCCTTCAAACCGAAACACAACCATGCAAACATAACTGCTTGACGGTTAAAAAACGAATTGGACAGAAGTGCCCAATAAATCGACTTTTGTACAAAGTCTCCCTCTGGTTATAGTTTATTTTATAACACATATCAGTTGTATTTTGTAACTAGTAAATACAATGTAACATGTAAATGGTAATCAATTCGAATAGAATGAAAGCCGTCTCATTCCGCTTTGTAGACTATCGAAATAGTATTTTCATGATCGGTTTTATGTTTGCTTCCTTTTAAACTCGTATGTATTAAAACTTGTATATATGTAAGTATGATTGTGTGTGTATTCATAAGAATAACTCGCGGCCCGTCCCGGCTTCGCACGGGTGGACATTTTTACAACATTTTAAAAAGTGATTATTGTGACATAACGATAATAGTTGGACATATAGTATCGCGAAGTTTTTTGTAGTTATTGATATTTTCTTCAATATTGTAGAACATACTTTTGTTCTATCACCAATAGTTTCCGCAACGCACGCGACGAAAGATACTTTATAGCATTTTTTTACATCTTGAGTTACGTTACTAAAGTTTTAGTAAAGATCCCTAATCTTTTCTAGCAATAAATATAGCCTATGTTACTCAGGGTGAATGTAGCTTTCTGATGGTGAAAGAATTTTTGAAATCGGCAAATTAGTTTTTGAGTTTATTCATTACAAACATAGATAGACACAAAAATACAAATCTTTCCTCTTTATAATATTAGTGTAGATAATGGAATGGTAATCCTGCCTGCGTTAACATCAATACACTAGCGAGACACCAGTGAGGGGTTACAGGTGAGAATAAAAAGAATAAAAAGCTTTTATGACACACACGGGAAAGGAAAGGGTGACCCATTCTATGCCGGGACTACTTGGCCATTATAGCATTTATAAATAAAAAAAAATATTCGACTATAATATTACCGATTATTTAAAATAAACACCCTTAATAAAAGATTGTTACTGTTACCCACAGAAAAAGAAGGGGTAGCCTATTCTTTGACGGGACCACACAGTAATTAGGATTACATTATATTTGTTTATTTTTTCTTCAAACATCATTCGAATAATAGGTTTATTATCATTTTATTCGTTTGATTAATTCACCCGTTCATCATTGTAACGATCTCAATTGGATACGTGCTCGTACAATGATAAAATCAGTTCAGATGGAGTACGTCAAATGGGATTGCTTTGTGATAACCGATATTTACATGTAGCTATTGTTCAATACAATATACTTTAATTAAACCGTTCAATGATTGTCACACAATACTACGGGGCGTTTTCGCGTGTACCCAACTTGTAAACAATGTAGGGCGCTCGAAATTCCCTTTGTAATGTTACTAGATACATATAAATATAATTACTGAGCGGTAACATTTTAGTGTCGCTCGACTGGGTCCGTGTATGTCAGGCTCGAATATCACATTAATCACGTTCCAAATTTGAAATCATTACATGTAATTTTTTTCTGTAAATAAAAAATATAATTGCTCTTTAAAAAACGAATAACAAAAAAAAAAAAACCAGTTTGTTGCAGTATGTTTTGAGTAAGGGAATTTATAGTGGAGAGATAGGTAGCAACGTCCCTCTTAAAACATTATCAAAAGTCAAACTGTGGTTGCCAACCCACCTGCCAAGCGTGGCAACTACTGGCAAAACCCCCCTTATGGGGGAGGCTGTGTTCAGCAGTGGACAGTTAACGATAGATACAACAACAACAATATCTACATATTTTATATGTAACAAGCAGTCGATCAATAAGTGTCATTAGATTTTTTTCTATTATATTTATTTATCTAACAATTATAATAATCTCTCTCTTCGTCCTCTTCATTACTGAAGGTCGTGTCCTCGAAAGATGTCTGTTGCCTCTCTTATGATGTTATTCCATTTTGCACGGTCTTCAGCTTCTCACAGGGCAGCTGCAATCGACAGTCCCGTAACGGCGGTCACTTGGTCCGACCATCGATTAGGCGATCGTCCGCGTGGTCTATCTTGCCTACAACCATTAGTTTGTCTAGTTTATCTAAATCTAAAAAAAAATTATAATAATAAATCTAATAAATAAAAATAATAACTATAAAAAAATAAAATAATCTGAGACTTCACGTCACGATGGCGAGCTGTTAAATTTTTCATGACAGCGTCCATTAACGCATTTAAAGTTCTTCTTGCAGCTTTTAAATGTTCCTGTGTTTTAAATATTCGTAACACTATGTACTTATATATAAAATATATCAAGTGATTATAATAAAATTTCTATGGGATCAATCTGTAAATATATTGTTTCAGATAAAAAAAAAAAATATTTTCCAAATCGGCTCACAACTGACTGTCATTAAAAAGCTCGTAAATGATCGACTAATAACTAGCACAATTTGTCATTCAAGTAAAATTGACTATACCTTTCTATGAGGAAAACAATAAAGTGTCTTTATTCATTCATATTTTTTTTTATGCAACTTAAAATGGCAAACAAGCTCACAACCTACCTCATGGAAAGTGGTAACCGTCATCTACAGACATGAACAGTACCATGAATATAACTGAGTATACCGTTTCGCCCATGATAACCCCCATGCGTTGCCAATCCTAAAGACTCAGGTGTTATTCCTCTGTACACTGTTAATTCTTTTTTTTTTATACAACTTAGAATGGCAAACAAGCTGACGGCCCACTTGATGGAAAGTGGTAACCGTCGCCTATAGACATGAGCAGTACCATGGACATAACAGAGTATACCGTTACGCCCAAAATACTCCTCATGCGTTGCTAAGTCTAAAGACTCAGGTGTTATTCCTCTGTACACTGTAAATTCACTGCCGTATTCCATCACAACACAACTACTTTACAGTTCAAACACGACTGGGACAGAAGTACCCAAGCAAACGAGTTTTGTACAAAGTCTCCCTCTGATGAGATTATTCATTAATATAATCTTTAAACTTTAAAAATCGTTAGGTACGAGTATCATTACTTTTTCTTGAAAACGTGTACACTCTTTTTTATTCTTTTCCACGCTGCATATTGCACATTTACACCTTTTATTTTCTGAGCGCTTTCTCATTGCAGCGATGCACAAAGTAGCACAATTAGAGCAACTATGCATGAGACATATTGCATATTCTGTATGAACATTGGTTGTAGGTAGCTATCTTATGTTTAAGAGGTTACACAAGTATCTGTCTGGGGCTTAAAAAAGGCGATTTTCTCTTATTTTTCTGAGCTAGTTTTTAAAAAATGATATCAATTTTTTTAAGCAATTTAAAATGGAAAACATGCTAACTGTCTACTTGATGGAAAATTGCAACCATTGCCTACAGACATGTACGTAACAAAGTATACTGTGTCACCCATGATAATCTTTAAGCGTTGCCTTTCCTGAGGACTAAGATGTTATGTGGGTGTCGTAAGATGCGACTAAGGGAAGGCGAGGGATGGGCAGCAGCGTCCTTCATAAAACATCTCTAAAGCCTAACTGCGGTTGCCAATCCGCCTGCCAAGCGTGACAACTACTGGCAAACCCCCCAAAGGGGAGCTTAATGGACAGTTAAAGACTGGTCTGATGATGATGATTTAAAAAATGCTCTGATAACGAATGCAATGCTATATCTCAATAGGTAAGCAAGTAAAGCCTTCCATAAAATATCGAGTTACCCGCAACGGTAGTCTTAATCCATTGGGCAACGATCCAGTCATTCCAAATTGGAGAATTGTGGTTAGTACTGAACCACAGTTATTGTTTGTTTTTGGTTACTTCAATATACTAGTTACTTGTAGAGGTAAATATGTTTTTTGACATTGTGGAGTACAGGCCACATATATTATCTATAGCTATATATTATTATTTATCAAATTCGAAATTGACACGCATATCTATTGTTTCCTTTTGGCTTCCCTTTACGGCCCTAGTCTTCTAAGTTCCTTTGACACTTCTTAAATCATCATCATCATGTCTACCTTTAACTGCTGCACATAAGCCTCTTCCTTGGGGGATTTTGCCAATAGTTGCCACGCTTGGCAGGCGCTTTGATACAGCTGAGCTTACATGGCTGTGTTTCGGTTTGAAGAATGGGATATGGTAAGTAAATTTCAGGGTACGGAGGCATCGTCATATTATCATATTCGCCTTTAACTGTTCACTGCTAAATATAGGTTTCCCTCTATTGGAGGATTTTGCCAATAGCTGTCAAGCTTAGCAGGCGAATTGGCAACAACAGTTAAGCTTTAGAGATATTTGAAGAGAGACGCTGCTGTCCATCGCTCGTTCTCCCTTAGTCGCCTCTTACGACACCCACGGGAAAGGAAGGGGTGGCCTATTCTATGCCGGGATCACACCGCCACTCCTTAAATAAAACAAATCAAAACGATCAATGAATTAATAAATTTATCGTATATGTATGTACATATATATAATTTTTTTTTTAATTTAATAATAGGTATTTATAATTATTTTCCTTAATGTTTTTACGCTGTTATTCCCAACTTGCTTAATTATACAATATTATCATGCCTACTTGTACAACAATTAGTCCGATACCTTAAGGTAATCTTAAAAAGATTGCTCTCACCAATAAGAGCGTCTTACTGTATACAACTGTATCGTTACATTTATTGTCTTGCATATTTACCTATATTTTATTTATTTATTCTTTATTGCACAATAAAACTTTGTACAAATGGCGAGCTTAATGCCATATGGCATTCTCTATCAGCTAACCGTTGGGTAAAAACAGAAAGCGTATGAAGGGCAGATGTGGTGAAAAATATGTGACATAATTATAGTAACATATTGAAATAATTATACATGATAATACATAAGAAATACACATATAACACATATATTGTAAAATGCAAATGAAGTATCTTCATTTATTTATTTAATTTCTATCAAACGACTTAAAAAAGGAGTTTTCGATTTTCTTGTATTTTTTTATGTTTGTTAAAACTAATTAATAACATAACTTCATCAATTATAAATCAATTTGGAAAATTATTTGTCTAATACATATACATACAGATTGTTTCTATAGAAATTTTATCAAAATCAGTACAGTAGTTTAACTGAAGTCTGTTTTTTTATTGTGAAATACAATTCAATTACGAAAAATGTAATTGACTTTTCAGTTTGGTATTTTTACGAAAACTCACACACGAATTTCATTTCACGAAAACTGGTAATGTTAAATTGCTTCTATATTTTATCAAGGCCTCGACACATATCGTACGATGCAATATTTTTTTAGTACGTCGGTCAGTCAATAAAAGGCTAAATCATAATCAAACAAAGTCCAGAGGCGTGCCGCCCTTCCGATCGGTTCATTTCATTGTACGCAAGGCTTCATGGCCGGTCTTCAATACGCAATGGACCGAGAGGTTTCCTTCTGGAAGACGCGGACGAGGGAAAATACCTAACTATAATAAAATAATATTTTTCGGGCCTTACCTAGTACCTTTATCTCGTCTAAAAACCGGTATCCCTGAAAATATCAAAAGGGTTCGATTAGAGACCATTCACACAGTGCGTGTGGGAGTGAAAATGTCAAATGTTAATATACTGCTATATGAATCCAAAAAGAATTATAAAATATGCTATTTTTTTGTTAATATCAATTCATTACCATTTTATATAAATTTTAAAATGGTATAGACCATCGATAAATAGGTGATAATTTTAACTGGATACTATTATTTTAAAATAAATTCGTACTTGAAACGTTTGAACCTAAATGGACATGTACAGTACACTTTCAAAGGATTTTTTCCAGAAGGAGACTTTGTACAAAAGTCGATTGCTTAGGTACCTCTGTCCCATTTGTGTTTCAACCGTGAAGCAGTTGTGTTTTCATGGCTGTGTTTCGGTTTGAAGGATGGGATATGGCGTTAATTTACTGGGTACAGAGGAATAACACCGGAGTCCTCAGGAATGGCAACGTATGGGTTGTATCATGGGCGAAACAGTATACTCTGTTATGTCCATGGTACTGCTCATATCTATAGGCAACGGTTACCACTTCCCATCAGGTGGGCCGTCAGCTTGTTTGCCATTCTAAGTTGTATAAAAAAAAAGAGCTTCCTGCTGAGGTTTGTCCTAGAGACTACAGTATGAGGTCTTTCAAAAAGGGTATATTAAGATTTTTTAGGGTCTGCAACGCGCACGTAAAATCTTTAGCATTACAGGTGTCAATAGGCTATAGTAATTGTTTACCATAAGACGGGTACAATGAAAGAAATTTGTAATTCCTACGAAAATTACAATAATATAATATTGCTTTATTTTTTCCTCTATTCAAAATGCACCGCCTAGGTATTTTTCGGTTTGCCCAATGGTTGACTGGTAGAGAACACCGTCCGGTGTTAAGTCCGCCAAATGTACATAGAATTTTACTGTGCATTAAAGTTTAAATAAATGAAGTAACAAGGTATCAAAAATTTGTCCATCAATGCCAATATAAAATACCAATTTATCTTTTTTTCTATTTATCCGTGCGAAACCGGGCCGGATCGCTAGTGATTCATATTTTCTTATCTTCTTACTACTCCAGAAGTGAATGTCGACAAAAAGCGGCGACTTTTAGGTAAATACTGCGATAGCGCGCCCCAACTCTTGAGATTACGGTCCGAGTTGGTAGAATTGCTTACAGGGTTGTCATTAAATTGAATTTCGTGCCACATAAATACGTATTATTATAATTGAGGGAGAGCAAAACTCGTTTTCGTGGGTGCTACTGTTCCATTCGTAGTATTCGCGAAGCTGTTGTGATTGTACGACTGTAAAGTTTTATTTCGAACTTTACTTAGGATATTGCAGTGAAAATACAAGAGGTGGAGGTATAACAGCTAAAGCTGAGGAAAAGGTTTATTAGTAATAAGATTTAACAGTCCCACTCCTAGCAATGGACACCATCAGGTCGACCTCCATGTGTTTATCTCTGGAAATCATCGTGCTTGATTCCTGTGGATATAGTCACGATGAGCTAAATGAAGTGCTTTCATTCTTGCCTATTATTCCTCACTGGTGCTCTATTAGCGTATTCCATTAACGCAGGTGGGATTACTATTCCAATATCAGCAACTAAAAAAACAGCTAAGACTTAAATGAGCTTTGTGCCACCATAAACTGTTGCAGAGACTTGGACAATCAGGCAACAAGAACACCAAAATGTTGATGCTCTAGAGATATCAAAAACAACGTTTTCATTCTTAACGAACTGAAATCAATGGGAGATCATCATCGACTGTTCAAATACGAATTCTTAACTACTTCGGCTATATCATCCAAAACAAGAGCTGTATGGAGCGTCTAATTGCCCAAAGCTCAATAGAAAATAAATGTTCTTGGGGTAGATCACCAACGCAGTGGACTGACCTTATCCAAACTGGTACAGTCTGTTGTGGAATGTTCTTGCTCATGTCGTCATAAACTTAAAAAAGCACTATCTGAAGAGACAGACACTACAACTGAAGAGACAGAGAGAGAGAGACTATGAGTGTCGTCATCATCATCATCATTATTTCAGCCATTATCCGTCCACTGCTGGATATAAGCCTCCCTCATAGACTGCCATAAAGAACGGTCCTGAGCCACCTTCATCCACTGACTCCCTGCAATGCATTTCAGGTCGTCACTCCATCTAGTAGGGGGTCGGTCTACACTGCGTTTGCCCGTACGCGGTCACCATTTAAGAACCTTTCTTCCCCATCGGTTGTCGGTCCTTCGAGCTATGTGACCAGTTAATTGCCATTTCAGCTTGGTTATCGTATGAATGTCATAGTGACATGAAAATGAACTGCGCTGTTCTTGTTTATTCGTATAGATGAAGCTTCGGAATTTCCAACAACTATTTAAATGCTATTCAAAGGAAATATTGCAAATTGAAATAAAACTTGCACTCATGTTCCCGTTTGTTCTCTTCCATTCCTTGGAAAATTCTAGAAAAATATTTCTTTGTTGATACCTACATTACGTAAAGAGCGTTTAATTGAAAATTAATAGTTTGCGTGATACGACGAAGTTAATTTTCTTTTTTATTATTTGCGAAGTTTATTATTTACTAGTTGTATTCCGCCGTTTTGCCTGTGTTCATATATCGTGAATTTGAATTGTATATCTAAAAATATTTTTTTCAACAAACAAATACTTACTTTTTTATATTAGTATAGATATCACAGATTATCTAATAGTATTTTTGTCAGCTACAATGAATACTAAGAAAAAAGGTTGACTGGAAGAAATCCCTTTAAGGGATAAGTTCGCCTAAGTACATTTTCGTTGTAACCTAATATTTATATTATAAATAATTGTACAGACGCAAATAAATCGCCGTGTAGTTCCGGAATAGAATAGGCCACCCCTTCCTTTCTCGTGGGTGTCGTAAGAGGCGAGTAAAGGAACATAATGGTCGAGGAATGTGTAGTAATGTTCCTCTTGAAACATCAAGTCTAAGTGCGGTTACCAGTTATGGAGTTTGACAGCCACATTGCTAGCAATATGCCCTATGAGGTCGACATCCACGTGGTTCTCCCTGGAAACCATCGCGAACAATTCTTGTTGAATTCGTCACGATGGGCTTACTGACCAGCTTCATCCTCACCTATCATCCATCACTGGGGCCCCGCCGGTGTATACCGATAGCGTAGGTGAAGTTATCATTCCATTATCACCCATTAAAAAAACTGCGGTTACCAATCCGCCTGTTAAGTGTGGCAACTATTGGCAAAGCCTTCCATAGAGAAAGGTATGATCAACAGTGGAAAGTTATTGGCTGATTTGATAAAATAAATAAAGAATATATAAGAGAAAGACATGTTATTTGTAAATATGTTTTTTTCCGTTACAATTTTGATAGACAGCCCTAAGTACAACCGAATTTATTTACAATTTTCCTTATGAAATACTTTGAAACGCTCCACGGGAATTTATTGGAGGAGTTGGTGAAAGTAATTCCGAGTTCCAACGTCTCTCTCGAACTCTAGTTGTTCACGGAAGACGTTTTGATACAATTCCATATATTTTTAACTCGTTATCCAACTTCTATTTCCAAATGCAATCTGTAACTAACAAAAAAAAAATTGTATATTACTTTTTTTTTCACCGAAAATCATTCTAAATATAGAATAAAAACAGATATATAACATAAAATCATTTTATTTATTTACACTTTATTGCACCATTTAAAAATAACAAATACAATAAATATAAATGAGAAGTGACGCAAAAGGCGGCCTTATCACTAAGCAATCTCTTTCAGACAATTTTTGGGTAGAAGACATTGAGAAAGAAGACAAAGGGTTCTTTTTTATGATTGATGATGGAATGGTAACCCCGCCTGCGCTAACGCGATACGCTGGCGGTGTACCAGTGAAGGGTGATCGATGAGAATGAAAACAGGCCAGTTAGCCCATCATGATGAATTCATCAGGAATTAACCATGATAATTTCCAGGGGAAACCACGAGGAGGTCGACCTGCTTGGGTATATTGCTAGCAATGGGATTTTTAGTGTCCATTACTAACAATCCCTTTCCCCCCGAAGACAAAGGGTAGGTGGTACACTATTATATAGATACTAATGTATACAAACTTATACATATAACATATACATACTAAATAGTACACATACAACAGGAGAGAATAACAGAGGAAGATGAAGAAAGAACACAAGAAAATAGTACTAAAAGGAGAGAGAGATAATAGAATTTAATAGAGATTCTGATGCTAGTAAGAGTTTGAGCGCACCGAATATAGGCTGGTAGTGAGTTCCACAGGCGAATTTCCTGCACAGTAAAGGATTTAGAATAAAAGGAAGAAGAATGAGCGGGAAATTTAAATCGGAGGTTGTTGACACATTAAAAAATGTATCACCAAATACACGACGTGCTGAAGAAGGGTTGAATTAAAAGTACTCGTAACCGGCGAGCGTGAATAAAAAGGTTGATGAATGTAGAGGAAGCAAAAGAGATGTGTTTGAATTGAAGCATTTGGCGTTCTATTACTTCTGCTTACCCTAATGGGAGACAGGCGTGACAGATACGTATTTTTTTAAACACACCATGTGTTGACTCGCAAGATAACAAAAACTATATAGTTTATGACCTTTTTTTTTCACATTTTTTTTTCATTGTTATTCCTTTACGATTATATTACGATTGAATTACATTTTTCCAATGTTTTGAAATTTAATTATGTTTAATTTTCTGTATTTGCAGTAACTAGAGGGAGACTTTGTACAAAAGTCGATTGCTTGGGTACCTTTGTCCCATTCGTGTTTCTACCGTGAAGCAGTTGTGTTTGCATGGCTGTGTTTCGGTTTGAAGGGTGGGATATGGCGTGAATTTACTGTGTACAGAGGAATAACACCTGAGTCCTCAGGAATGGCAACGCGCGGGCGTATCATGGTCGAAACAGTATACTTTGTTATGTCCTGTTCATGTCTATAGACAACGGTTACCACTTTCCATCAGGTGGGCCGTCAGCTTGTTTGTCATTCTAAGTTGTATAAAAAAAAATTAGCAATCATATGAAAAGGTGTTTCATTCTTTTTTGTATGCATAATTCCGAATATTACCTTCCGAAAACTGTAAGCCGATTATGCTAATTCTTTTTGCAATTAACAAGATTCACTTCCGCGTTGGTCCCATACTAATTGAACCGATGGAAGTCGGACTTTTTTGTGGAATAAAATCCAAAATATAAATTGAGTGACCTCCGTAATGAAATTACCTGTCGTGGACAAGAAAAATTAATGACGGCCGACTCACTCGTCATACTCGTGGACGGGTGCTGTTTGTAGGGGCTGACCTTTTTTTAAATATTATATGTGACTATTTGTGAAATTTTACTTTCAAATTAAATTACATATAAATAAAACTTAACGCTAATTAATCATTGTACAAAATTATAACATTATCTTGTAAGTAAATTGAAAAGTCAATGCTGAACTTTCGCCAAGTAGATAACATTCCTAACCTAGTAGTAGAGCCATGAATAATGATGATAGCAGGCTACCTGCTAACATGCAGGATAGTCCTTCCATTACTTCCTTCAAAAAAAGATTGAAATCTCACCTTTTAACTAATAATACATGATAATATTATGCACTTCCTATTATATATATATATATATATATATATATATATATATATATATATATATATATATATATATATATATATATGTGTGTGTGTGTATGTTTGTTTTATTTATATTATTTTTACTTGTACCTTTACTACACTATATTACCCACCAATTAATTTTCTCTCTCACTGCACTGGGTTGGCTGGAAGAGAAATCTTTTAGAAATAAGCCCACCCTTGCTAACAAATTGTTAATCTAATCGCTGTATCTTTTGTTCAAGTTCAATAAAGAATATATATAATTTAAAATAAGTTTTAACATTATTTCAATTCTCTTCTAATTTCCAATATTTGTAAAATTGTTCATGCATTCGACCCGGAATTTAGGTTTCCATTATATTGTATATTATAAATCAAATCTCATTTTCCAGTCGTTGTCCATTGTTGTCGGAGAGTGATATAACGTTGTCGATAGAGGCAAGACTATATTCTATAATAGTAAAAATAATATAATAAGAATTCTTATTATATTATTGTTATATTATAAAAAATCTAAATGCTTACCAACTTTTAAAGTAAGTATTCGAAATTGATTATCGATGGGCAAGAAAGGTTCTCGAGAAAGGTTCTCGTATGAGCAAACACAGTGGAGAACGATCCCCCCACTAAATGGAGTGACGACCTTAAATGCATTACACACCTGCAAGGTCAGAACCGTTCCGAGGCCTATGTTTAGCAGTAGTCAAATAATGGCTGAGACGATGATGATGCAATCGACTTTTGTACAAAGTCTCCCTCTGGTGATTTTCACCTGGTGATTAATACCTAATGACATTATCTACCAGTCGACCGTAGACAGGAATAACACTAAATATAATTGACGCTGCAAAGTAATGACCAAATAAGTAGAAATACAAAAACAGTATTAATATAAAATAGAATTATACAAAAAAATATATGAAACAGAAATATATACACATATAGATAGACAATTTTTTCTGGGTAATCTAGCTTGTGCTCCCAGATGTTTGTTGACTGGTCCCTCAGAACACAGGTTAGCTTGAGAAAAAGGCGATTACTGTAATAGGGTAGCACTTTTAATATTTATCTCTTATTAAAATCTGTCATATAATTTTCTCTTAAATACCTCTTATGTACAAACATCGCCTACATACAATTTACATATACATATAGATAAATATATGTATGAGTCTAAACACTATCCTTTCAGACAATCTCTATTTAATAACAAATTGTTTGAGACCTTTGCATGACATGTTAAGCTATTCTTGTCACTTCCAATTTAAGTCCTTAGTCTATTGTCACTAGATTTGATTTTCTTTGACAGTCGAATTAAGCACTGACGCGGGTCCTGTCAGACATAACCTATAGGTTACAAAGATTTGATAGGTAATAAACTGCTAAAGTATCTAAGGTGCTAAGGATATGTTCTTAACTCATTGATCTGTATTTTTAAGAGATTTCCAAAAGAATAAAATTGTTAATTCGTCTTATTTTTTAATTGTAACTTACTAATCAATGATATTACTAATTCTGAATTGATTTTCGTAATTATTTGTCTATTTTATTTATCTAT
The DNA here is from genome assembly GCF_026898425.1 of Galleria mellonella. NCBI lineage: Eukaryota > Metazoa > Arthropoda > Insecta > Lepidoptera > Pyralidae > Galleria > Galleria mellonella. Next base: position 306,486 of record NW_026442157.1, read on the forward strand.
TTATCACTCCAGCAACACCTAGTTATGAGAATTATACAATTAAAAAATTTATTAGCCTACAAAGTTTGTTTAGATTCAATTTCCAATTCAAATAATTTCTTGCACGAATATGGGTGCATACATTAGGTGAAAATATTTTGTATTGAGAGCAAATTGAGGTATAATCTCTCCTAAAAGTAAAGGGTTCGATACGGCTTATAAGACTGGGATCGTCGATAAATCTCACATCTTGTCGATGCACTGAGTCGAAGGGTTCAAGCTGCTATGAGGAGCCTTTGATAAGAGCAATAGAAGCTATTTTATAGAATTTTCTCTATCTGCATGTTTGTTCCGGTATCATGTAAAAACTACTATATATATTTTTTTTTTATTTATGCAACATAGAATGGCAAACAAGTTGACGGTCCACTTGATGGAAAGTGGTAACCGTCGCCTAAAGACATGAGCAGTACCATGGACGTAACAGAGTATATTGTTTCTCCCATGACACCTCCCATGCTTTGCCATTCCTGAGGACTCAGGTGTTATTACTCTGTACTCTGTAAATTCACTGCCATATTCTTTAAATGGAAACACAGCCATGCAAACAACTGCTTCACGGTAGAAACACGAATGGGATTGTACAGTCTCTCTCTAGTTTAAATTGAATGCGGATTCCACAGTTGTGTTCCTGGAGATCGAACTTAAAGTCTGGTATATAATTTGTTCTAAAATTCACGAATCACGCAGCACACCTGCAATTCCGCTAGTGTTGTGGGTGATCATGGGCGGCGGTAGTCACTTACCATCAGGTGAGCGCATACTCGTTTGCCCCGTGTGTTGTAAAAAAAAAAAAAGTCGAGTGCAACTGCTAGTTTAAATATACTCGTAAAGTGAAAGAGCAAAATTAACCTTGAACATAACTACGGCTGTGAAACGGTATCTAGTAAAGCATAAAAAGAGAAGTAACATCCCCCGTAACCGCTCTATAGGTAGACCCGTCTCGTTATCTAGAATTGAATCCAGAAATATTCAAGAAATGAATTCAACCCAATTCCTGGGGTCTTATGTCCTGAAAATGTCCAGTTTCAGATGTTTTATTGTGCCTCGCGGACGATCGCAATAAAATTTCGGTCCTGCTTTGAATAGGTTGTTGTAAAACTTAACGTCTCGGCCAGCGCTTGTCAATTTATTGCAGCCAGCGGGCCGCAGTCGTTTGCGGGTCACGCGACGTGATTTGCTATATCGTAGCCTCTGTGTGAATAAATTACACGAGAAAAAAGAAAGTTTGTTAAAAGATTGTGAGTGTTCACAAATATGTTCTTTGTTCACACTTTTTTTCGGAAGGTAAGAATGGCTGTTCACTGCTAAATATAGGTCATATAAACATGGCAACTACTATCAAAATTCCCCATAAGGGGAATTTTGATAGTAGTTGCCATGCTTGGCAAGCGGGTTGGCAACCGCAGTTAGGGCTTGGCGATGTTTTAAGAGGGACGCTGCTGCTTATCCCTTGACTATGAAGTTCCCTTAACCACCTCTTACGACATCCACGGAAAGGGAAGGTGTGGGCAATCCTATGCCGGGACTAAACTAAAGTGATTAATTAATACAATGAATAAATTATTAACTTTGGATATATTACAGTGTAATATACAATACAATGCTCGCACAATGGGTACTAGATAACATATGAACATATTTAAACTACTTAGTCATCAATATTTAATAAATTATTTTTTAATATTAAACAAAATAAAATAATTCCGTAAGGGGCGGCTAAGGAATTTAATTATCGAGGAATAGGCAACAGCATCTCTCTACAAATATCACCAAAGTTTGGATCTGGTTTGGAGTGTATCACCGATTGTCAACCTACCTGCCAAGCGTGGCAACTACTGGCAAAACCCCCCCAAGGGGAAGGCCTATATTCAACAGTGGACAGTTAACGGCTGATATGATGATAATATATATAAGTTCTAAATAGTTTTTTTATACCACTGAGGTGGCAAACAAGCATACGGTTCACCTGACGGTAAGCGATTACTGCAGCCTGTGAACGCTTGCAATACCAGGGGCATTACGCGCGCGTTGCCGTCCCTAAAGAAACCTTTTGATAAACCACTATGAAAATTTTAAGCATATACTATATGGGATGGAGAAGGAGATAGGTTACTTTTAACCCGGTTAGTAACATTCCCGGATCGCATGAACAAAGTCACGGGTCTGATTTAAATATGTATATGTTACTGTAAAAACACGTACATTGATAAATCTTAGGATTTACCAATGGGAGTTGGTAAATGTTAGGATTTTATAAAAACATGATCATTTTTGTATCTTTCACCAAACCAAACCTAAGCTACCTTTTTGACCATGAGCAACGAACATGACACACTGAATATGTCTAAATTGATATCTAGCGCTATAAATAAAAGAAAAGAAAAGGTCAGAAAGGTAGACTAGGTTAAGTTTGGTTTGGCAAAAGATACAAAAATGATCTCTTTTTTACAAAATCCTAACATTTTCAATCCAAACCAACATACATGGGTAAAAATAAAGATTTACTGGTAAAACTTAAGATTTACCAATGTACGAGCTTTTACAGTAACATATACATTCTAACTCACAATTGTTATTATTCGATAATAAAACGACTTAAAAAAGTATTAGAACTCAATGCCTACGGCAAAATTTATAATATGAAATGAAAGAAAAAAACATTTAATAAGTTGGTCACATCTGGTATTAGCTTCTATTTCGTCACGTTTATCTTAATAACATTTTTTATTGCTACCGATTTTGGAATGAATGGGAATAATAAAAAACAATAGTTTAGATAAAAATGATTGACTTTTATTTATTATTATCGAATATCTGAAACAGATTATGTTACGTTCGGCGCAATTTTTATTTCGTATATTTTACGATTCTTAGGTATATTTGAAAAGAAAACAATATTGTGTAATATTACAGCTCCTTTTCTTTTGAGTTGTAGAGTTATAGGTAATCGATAAGAGATGTCGCTAGTTGTCGTATTCTTATGTTAAAAAATACGTATTATTTGCTCCTTGTTTTAAGATATTAACAAGGAAATGTCGATAGTTTCTACTGTTTAACTTGTTGAATAATGCATATAAGTATTATGAGCAAAAATTGAAGAAGTTCTACTTAAGTTATTTAATTAGATAAAACTTGCAATCGTGCGGTAAATCTATGCATACTTAATGCCATTCAGAATTCAAACCAATCGAATCTCATTACACTCACACATCAGTATCATATTTGGTTTGCATTCCATTTCACGTATACAATGTTCTGTCATCAATAACTTGTTACACCCCAATATTTCATACGCACTTTAAAAATATTAATTAAAATTTAGTTTGATAGTTTTTAATCAGACGATTAATTAACTACAGTTCGTGATTTTTAAGTCTTTAAAATCCTAATTAAAGCCCAAGAAAGAGGCTTATGTTCAGCAGTGGATATATTATGTGAGAATGAATTTTATGTCAACAGAGAGCGGTGTAGTGATAAAAGACGGTTGTGGGCATAATTGCGAACAATTGCTCAAAAGTGAGCGAAACAAAGAGTTAGCTTAGATTAGCAAGAGAGATTAAAACTTAGTAACAACTTAAGGGGGGGGGATTGTTAGTGATAAGGTATAGCAGCTCCTTTGTTAGCAATATGTCATATCAGGTGTCTCTCTGGAAATAATCACGCTACATTTGAAGGATCCCAGGTTTATAGGACGAAGAAAACACGTCGTGGGAAAAGATTGAATGCAAAAGTGTAGCAACTACTGGAAACACCTCCTTATGGGGGAGGCTATGTTCAGCACTGGATTCTTAATGGCTGATAAAACAAGTGCAAAAGACAAACGAACAACGGTATATGGCATGCTATAAAGCAAAGGGAGATTTTGTACAAAAGTCGTTTGCTTGGATACCTCTGTCCCATTCGTGTTTCAACCGTGAAGGAGTTGTATTTGCACGACAGTGTTTCGGTTTGAAGAGTGGGATATGGCAATGAAATTACAGGGTACAGAGGCATAATACTTTAGTTTTCTGCAATGGTAACGCATGAAAGGTATCACGGGCAATGTAGTTTACTCTGTCATGCCCATGGTACTGTTCATATTTATAGAAAATGGTTACCACTTTTTATTAGGTGGGCCGACAGCTTGTTTGCCATTTTGAATTGTATAAAAAAACGTATGTTTCACATGGCATTGACCTTTATATTGCATACTATGTAACATAATTCATTTTGTCTAGATATGAAGAGAGCAATATTGAAAGGAATTCGATGACAAATAAGATTACCCTTTATAAAAATACTACTGCTCTCCGCCGTCTACGAAAATAAAGCGAACCCATTATAAGAACGATATTTGAATATGATAAAATGGTAAGGAAATATGAATGTTGGCCCCTTTGAATAATATATGAAAATCTATCTATTTATATGATATCAATGGAGTGAAATAGGTTTTTACAACGATATTCTAGTTAAATATTATTTAACACTGTCGCTTGGAAACAGTGTTTGTCAACATATGGGTCGCAAATCCTCAGGAGGTCGCTATCTAATTCGAGCATGTCACAGTTGCAAATCTATTACTAATTGTGACTAGATGTTTATTGTACATAGGAGATGTTTGAGAAACAAATACATGAAGGAGCATTAGTAAAAGCATTAGAAGCTAAGTCTAAAATTTTAAGAATTTTTGTCAATCTACATCTTTGTTGCGGCATCATGTAAAAACTACTGCAACTTATTGAATGTGGTTTTCACAGTTGTTCGCTTGTGTTATGAAGTTTTATAAAATTGTATGTATTAATACATTATCTAGAAGTGGTTACCTAATTCCAAAATCATTTTAAAACATAATGATTTTTTAAACATTTCCTTTCAAACTAATCTTGCTGTGACAGTTATAAATACAACCTAAAAAGTATTAGCGGAGGAGTATAGCAGAGGGAGACTTTGTACAAAAGTCGATTGCTTGGGTACCTCTGTACCATTCGTGTTTGAACCGTGAAGCAGTTGTGTTTGCATGGCTGTGTTTCGGTTTGAAGGGTGGGATATGGCGTGAATTTACTGGGTACAGAGGAATAACAACTGAGTCCTCAGGAATGGCAACGTATGGGGGGTATCATGGGCGAAACAGTATACTTTGTTATGTCCATGGTACTGCTCATGTCTATAGGCGACGGTTACCACTTTCCATCAGGTGGGCCGTCAGCTTGCTTGCCATTCGTTGCCATTCCCTTGGACTCGGGTGTTATTCCTCTGTTCCCTGAAAATTCTTAAATACTTACAGGTCACATAGAAGTTTTATCAATGTCGATTCAGTGGTTTATAATTTTTAACTAGTTTTGCCATAAAGTCTATCTTTTTTTTTGTGAAACATAATATTATTTGTATAAAATACATAGGTTATATATATATATATATATATATATATATATATATATATATATATAGGTATATTAAAATACATACATAGGTACTGCCATCGTTCATGTCGCATCTATAAATACGCATTGTCTATTTTGATCGAAGCTTAAATAAAATCTGACCCAAGGGACTTAATATTCCTGATCTAGACCGTTGAGTTTTACTGTTATGCGGTATTTTCCCGCTAACGTGTCTATATTTTGTTATGACAGAACATCACAATGGTAAAATGTTTAAGCTATATCAAAAACGTAGTGTTTTAATATAAACAACACAACCACTCTTTGGAATCAAATTCCAGCAGCAGTATTTCCAAACCAATACGACGTAATAACCTTCAAAAAAAGAGTGTATTCCTTTTTAAAAGAGCAAACCGCGGTGCCTTTAGTATTCGGTGACGGGTGATCATGAGCGGCGGTAGTCACTTACCATCAGGTGAGCAGCATGCTCTTTTGCCCCCTGTATTGAAATATCTCTCGAATACTATGCCCAATGATCTCAATAGTATTCCTCAACAGGTAGGACTTAATATGAACGTGGACAAAACTAAAATCATGTCTAACGTCCATGTCACACCTATATACACACTTCACTCGAACACTACGCTCGAAGTTGTCGACGAGTATGTATACCTGGGACAAGTTGTCCGACTAGATGTCAACCGACTAATCTAACTCGGCTGGGCAGTGGTTGGAAAACTACGTTACACCTTCTCATTTAGAATACTTTAAAGTTTAAAGGCAAAGGTCCTTAACCTAACCTGTTAACCTGTGTGTGTTTCCAATGATGACCTATGAAGCCCAAACTTGATTCTACACGGTTGGCCGTACGCAAAAACTTTAAATTACTCAGCGAGATATGGAGGGGACTATGCTCGAAGTTTCTTTGTGAGACAGAATCTTAAATCAGAATATCCGCAAAAGAACCAAAAGGATCGACATATTCCGAAGGATAAGCGTGCTGAAGTGGCAATTTAATATTAATTAAATGTAACTAATTAAATAAACTACTTTTTAATAGCGTATCAGGATATAAGATATATCCTGAGTGAAGATTTTAAGTTAGACTTTCAGGGAAGGTACTATGGAAACCGGAGTAGGGAGTGGAGAAACAGGCTTGTTAGTAATGAGGTCTAATAGCCCCATTGCTAGCAATATACCCTCTTATGTCGACCTCCACGCGGTTCCCCCTGGAAACCATCTTGTTTATTTTTTGTCAAATTCATTATAGTGAGCCGATTGACCTGCATTCATTCTCACCTATCATCTTCCACTGGTGGCCCGGTGTATACCGATAGCGCGGGCGGGGTTACCATTCCATTGTCATCCATTAAAAACAAACTGTGAAAACCGAATTAAACGAAAAAAAAAATGGAAAATTAATGTTTCCATTTCTGTTGCTCTTATAAACTTTTTTTTTTTAATATATGTCACGCAAAGACATTGCCTACTTACAATATTATTATTTCAATAAGATAATTTTATTTAGTAAGACGTTTGAGATGTACCAAGGTTTATTTTATCAATGTACAAGTAACATATTTTAAAATCCGATTTATACCTAAACTTGAAACAATTACTATACGAGTGTGGGGGAGAATAAAACAAATCAAACAGTCCTTTACAGTTCATCTCCGAAATCCGGGGAGAATGGAAAAAGCTTGTGTTTCGAGTTATCTTCGCCAAGTGACGTATTTAGGGACAGGGGCTGAGGGGCTTTACGAAAATTATTTATTTATAAATGTTTTTTTTTATACAACTTAGAATGGCAAACAAGCTGACGGCCCACCTGATGGAAAGTGGTAACCGTCGCCTATAGACGTATGCCTACTGTTTCGCCCATGATACCTCCCATGCGTTGCCATTCCTGAGGACTCAGATGTTATTCCTCTGTACCCTGTAAATTCACGTCATATCCCACCTATAAAAACGAAACACAGCTATGCAAATAAAACTACTTCACGATAGAAACACGAATGGGACAGAGGTACCCAAGCAATCGACTTTTGTACAAAGTCTCCCTCTGGTTGTTGTTAGGCTAATTGTTAGGCTAATTTATGTAATTAGTAAATTCCATATGTAAATATGACTCAGTACTTTGTATATTTATTGACATACAATCCGAAACACATTAAAAGCATAGCTGTTTAGTGAAAAAAACACGAGTGGGACAGATGTATTAAAAAAAATGAAATCAGTAGACAAAAAAATATCCCCAATTAATCTTTTACATTATATCGATTACATAATATTTTTTAAAACTAGTTTTCTACCACGACTTATCCTGAGTAACAGTGGTATATTGATTAACTGAAATAAGAAGTAGCTTGTGTCCGAATATTTGAATCATGAATATTTTAAGGTCATGAAGTTAGAATACTAAGCAATGGTCCCATTAGTTGTAATATAATTATGGGTTGGTGTTCCTGTTCTTACTTTGATATTATATTTATAATGTTTAAAGGTTTTTTTTTCTATTTAACTTAACCTACCCTCCATAAATAGGGGGGAAAGGGATTGTTAGTAATGGGGACTAATAGTCCCATTAACTAGCAATATACCCTCTCAGGTTGACCTTCACGTGGTTCCCCCTGGAAATCATGTTTAATTCTTGTCGAATTCATCATGGTGGGCCAACTAACCTGCATTCATTCTCACCTATCATCTTTCACTGGTGCCTCGTCGGTGTGTACCGATAGCGCGGGCGGGGTTATCAATCCATTTTTACATATAAAAAAAAACCCCTCCATAAATAAGTACAATATTGTCTGGTATACAAATTGGGAATCTATATTTGGCTAATGTATGGTGTAAACATAATATTTTTAGTTATTATAGATATAAGCTGTTGATTCCAGATGTATTATAAAAATAAAATAAAAAAAATATGAATATTTGTGTTGTTAAGTCATATATGTCAAATATCTACAACTTTGTAAGTATCAGTTTTTTTTTCCATGTAATCATTTCATCACTATATCATTTTATCTCTCTATATACTTACTTTTTTTTTATACAACTTAGAATGGCAAACAAGCTGACGGCCCACCTGATGGAAAGTGGTAACCGTCGCCTATAGACATGAGCAGTACCATGGAATCAGGTGTTATTCTTCTGTACCCAGTAAATTCACGCCTTTGTACGCGTGTGATTCAATTTTGTCAATGAACTACATAGATTTCTATTGTTGTATATATTTCGGTACTCCATGTCTATTTTTATATAACATAAAAAAATTTAACTATATATTTTTTGTAATGTCTGTTTGTGTCGTAAATTAAAAAAATATATCAGATTTAAGTCCATGCAAGACTGCATGAACTAGGAAAACATCCTCGTTAATTCTCGGTCAATTATGCTGACTGATATAAATTCATCGTCTCGTATCATCCTTAAATGTAATTCCATCAATAACGTAGGCGAAATAATTATTTCATTATCCTCTAATTAAAGAAAATATTTATCAATTTTTTTTAATTTTCGGATAATAATTTAGTATTTTAAACTACATGTGTTTAATATTAAAATTGGATAATATTATTATCGAATTACCAATTACTTATCCGTACGACTTATCAATTAAGTCAATTTGTTACCCTTAATGCGTCCCTGCCTCTGAACCAAATAAAACGCTTCGGCCACATAGCATTTTCCAAGTCGATAAGCATCTACAACGGTGATAAACTGGTTTCCGCTATATATTTCACTCTTTGCGTCTTGTTTTTTTTTTTTCTGGGTTCAGTTGGACAATTTGAGGAAGACTAATAGATTTATATTGTTCACGTTTTTACCTGACTGTCGGAAAAAGGAGGATACATTCTGTCTCTACTTACTTTCATAGATACAGTATGTAATAATGTATATATATATATATATATATATATATATATATATATATATATATATATATATATATATATATATATATATATATATATATACATATATTGGTTTCTTGGAAGAGATCGCTTTTTAGAGCGAAAAGGCCGCCCATTGTTTTCTCAGCGTGACCTTTTCTTGTAATTTTCTTTTCTGCATATTTACTAAGTTCACTACAGTGATCTTTTGAAGAGAACAACAGAGAGTATCTATTTATATTTATAAGTGAATTTGTTTGTTCCTATATTTAAGAGTGTATTTTTAGATTTTTTTTTATACAACTTAGAATGGCAAACAAGCTGACGGCCCACCTGATGGAAAGTGGTAACCGTCGCCTATAGACGTGAGCAGTACCATGGACATAACAGAGTATACTGTTTCGCCCATGTTACCCCCTATGCGTTGCCATTCTTAAGGACTCAGGTGTTATTCCTCTGTACCCTGTAAATTCACGCCGGATGTTTACAAATGTACTTTTAAATATAGGTAGAGTACACATTATTCTAAATATTCGAACACATATTGTTCACTTTAGATGTAATAATTGCATGGCAACATTCTCGATAATTAATAAATATATTTTATTCTTGTATGTGGCAATTAATAAATTGAATTGGAGGTAGTAAGATAAAAAACATGGTCGGTGTCTGCTTTCAAAAACAGAAACAGAACAGTTCTGTCGTTGTCGCTCTTGAAAATATTTAATAAATAAAATATTTAATTTCACAATCGTGAAACTTTAGTTTTAGAATTTAATATTTTTATTTTATTATAAAGAACTACGCAAAAGTTAGTTTCTCCTGTCGTTTTTAAAATATTTAAAAAAACGATTCAAGATTGAAACGTCTGTCGGAAGATTCAAGACCGAAACCCTTACTTATAACATTTACGAGGTAATCTCAAGTAACTTTAGCATGCTTTAGGGAACTGAGTGATCTGAGTATGTTATAAAAGGAATTTTCGCTAATCAAAGGGTAATTCAATTAAACTAAGTGTTGCGGCCTCTTTGACTGGTTTTTTCGGCCGCTAAGACATTCTACAATTAAAACTGACAGCTTGGGACAAAACAAAAGGTCTTAGAAAAAAATACCGGATAGAAGACGGACGTAATTTTGACGACAAAGCCTTTTATTTTTTAATAAATTTTCATGACAAATTCGGACCCTTCGACCTAAAAAGCGGTCCATCGACCTTTCACTAAGTTTGAATCTAGGTAGTTTAGTAGTACTTTTAAAACAACTTGTCGGTTTTCGCATTCTCGGATCTATATAAAAAACTTGTCGTACATACAGTCCATTTATATTCTCGCACACATATGTATATATGTTTGATTATTTAGTATAATATGTAGATTTCTTTAATACCATACCATATTAATCGTTAACTGTCCACTGCTGAGCATAGGCCTCCTCCATACGGTAGTGGGCTACCTCAAACATTCCCGCAGGTGTCGTAAGAGGCGACTAAGGAAACTCAGTGGTCGAGAGATAGGCAGAAACGTCCCTCTTAAAACATCACAAAAGCCTAACTACGTTTAACAACCCACCTGCCAAGTGTGGCAACTACTGGTTCTTTTATGTTCTTCTAAGTTCTTTTATGGGAAAGATTATGTTCAGCAGTGGACAGTTGACGGCTGAGATAATAATATTAGTACAGATTAAGAATTGATATTCAATATTTTCTTAGGATTTTCATAATACTTTTTTGCCAATTACCATTTTTACAAATAAAAATTTTTTGCTCCGCAACGGGTTAAATCACTGTATAAATATCTATTATATACGGAACTCGTCAAGTAGTCAGATAACTCGAGTGTGTCATTTGACAGTTATAAAGATAACTGTGACAGGAGTATCGTATTAGACCGCAATAAACTTTTGTTAACCCTTGACCTATTCATTGTACTGAACTAGTTATTTCATCATATCAGCCTTTAACTGTCCACTGCTGAACATAAGCCTCCCCGTTGGGAGTTTTGCCAGTAGTTGCCACGCTTGGCAGGCGGATTGGCAACCGTAATTAAGCTTTTTTTAATGGATGATAATGGAATAGTTACCCCGCCTGCGCTAACGGTATACGCTGGTGGAGCACCGGTGAGGTATGACAGATGAGAATAAAAAAAGCAGGTCAGTTAGTCCATCGAATACACTTGGAATTCATGGTTTCCAGGGGAGACCACGGGGAGGTTGACCTGGTTGGGTTTATTGCTAGCAATACGGCTCTTAGCCTCCATTACTAACAATCCATGCCCCCTCGCGCAATTAGGCTTGAGAGATGTTTTAAGAGAGACGCTGCTGCCCATTCTTCGCCATTCCTTAATCGGCTCTTACGACACCCACGTAAATGGAATGGGTGGCCTATTCTATACCGGGACCATACAGTGAACTATTAGTTATTTACTGTGATTTTATTCGTATCCGCAGCTTACCAAAGTATATCGACATAGGAACAATATACCAATTTTCAAAAATAATAGAACGACTTTATCTATCTCTGTATAGTATACAACAAAGTCACTTCTCGACGTCTGCATGCTTAGATTTTTTAAGCTATACGAAGGATTTTAATGACATTTGGTATACGGATATATATTTCTAATTTATTATTTAAAATGTACTCTAATAGTGAATACTTTAAGTGTAGAATAAGTTCTTCAAAATGAGTATTATTAGGTTTCTTAAGGCACACATGCAACCCCTAGTGTTGCAAGGTTCCATGGATTATAGTAAACATTTACCATTAGCCGAGCCGTATGCTTGTTAGCCGTCGTTATAATTATAGTACTTGTATATAGTAGTAAAAAAAAACATAAATCTAACGCTATAAATATTAACTAAGAAATTCTAATCAGTTTGTTGTTTAGCTATTAAAAGACAAATTTAACACAGTATAACTTAATAAGATATTGACATATAATTCTTATATAAGAGATTATTATAGCATGGTTAGCAACCGCATTCATTTTAAACTATCTTTTACCCGTGACCTCGTTCGCGTGACTGGGACATTAACTGATCATGATAAAAAGTAGTCTATTTACTTCTCCATCTCCTATAGTACCTGTATTCATAGTGATTAACAAACAAACTCACTTTTACATTTATGGTTACTTGAAAATGATAAATTCAGTAACCGCGAAAAAAAGGATAGTATATTTACTTCGCTATCCCATATAGTACGTATATACTAAATTTCATAATGATTGGTTAAACTGGTAAGGCGCTAAAATGTAACAAACAAACAAACTCACTTTCACATTTACGATAATCAGTAATGGTTATTTAAAAGCGATAAGTTGCTAAGCAAGCGATTAAGTGCTATCTTACATAGTACCTTACATATCATTACATGTTTACTAAATTTCGTAGTGATAGGTTAATCCAGTAAGACGCTAAGATATAACAAAGAGAGCCACTTTTACATTTATTATAATAAATATGGTTATTTGAAAATAATAAGTTCACTGACCGCGACAAAAAGTAATATGTTTACTTTGCTATCTCATATAATATAGTACGTGTTTACTAAATTTCATAGTGTTTGGTTAAGCAGATAAAACGCTAATAGATAACAAAGAAACAAACTTATTTCACATTTGTTATAATAAGTTATGGTTACTTCAAAATGATAAGTTCATTGACCGCGACAAAAAGTAGTATAATACTTCTTCGCATATAGTACCTGTATATCAAATTTCATAGTGATTAGTTAAGCCGGTAAGACGCTAAAAAGTAACAAAAAAAAAAAAACTAGCTTTCACGTTAATGATAATAAGTAATGGTTACTTGAAAATGATAATATTTTTTACATTTATTACAATAAGTTATGGTTACTTGTAAATGATAACGTTGATTACGTTACAAAATGAAAACAAACCTATGATTAAAACTACACGACACCGCAAAATAAGCAGTCAACTAGAAAACATTTCTCTTTTAAATTGCCAGCCCTAATTTTCGGGCAACAAACAATATCATGTGTTCGTTACAATTTTTTGCCTCGTTCGTTTGCCGTTCGTGTGTATATATTTTTTTTTTATTTCCCGCTATATCTCAGAGGGGCGAGATTGGGGTGCGAAAAAAATGAGCTAGAGTTTAATTTTGTCATTATCCGTTTTCACGCTTTTCCTGATACATTTTTCTAGCTTTTATTTTCTTTATGAAGCCCCGTTTGTTTACTTTAGATATTTTTTTTTAGTAAGAAATATATATATATATATATATATATATATATATATATATATATATATATATATATATATATATATATATATATATATATAAAACCTAATAATCTGAAATATAAAATATATATATATATATATATATATATATATATATATATATATATATATATATATATATATATATATATATATAACTCACTAAATATTATCTATCGTGTAACTTTATATAGTGAGTAACATAGTTTATTTCTTCGATTATTTTTTCTAAACTACGCATTGGATATGCATGCGATTTTCATTGTTATTTAGACATTTTCTTAAGGAGACTTTTTGTATACAATTTGCAATCGTGCGATATCGGGATCGCTAGTTATCAATAAATCTTTTACTTGCTTCAACATATTGATATATTTTTTGATGCAACTTAGAATGGCAAACAAGCTGACGGCCCACCTGATGGAAAGTGGTAACCGTCGCCTATAGACATTAGCAGTACCATGGCATAACAGAGTATACTGTTTCGCCATGGGCGAAACCATTTGGTTTTGAGTCATTACTACGTTGCTATACATTACTATAGTCATTCGAGTTTACCGAAATTAGATAGAAATCACTCTTGTTGATCCTATGTTCCTATATTCTTTCTCTGTCATAACGTGAGAAATATAATCATAATAATTAAAGTTTACTAACGTTATAATTTACATATATAATATTTTACAACATTATTATATTAGAACTCTTAGTGTCTTTAAATGCTTAACCAATCGTTATAAAATTTGGCAATGGAGATAAACGTGGAATCTTGATCTCAATTAATTAACATATCTCACTCACGTGAACAAAAACTCAGTAATAGAATAGTAGTAATAAAAAATAAATAATAACAAGTCTATACTAATACAATAAAGAGGGAATATTTGATTGTTTACTTGTAATGAATAAACTTAAAAGCTACTTAAATTATTTTTAAAATCATTTCATTTATGGAAATTTAGATTATCAGAGAGCTTTATATTTATTTTATATATGTATATATATTTTTCGAGAATTTTCAACCGAATTCAAAAAGAAGAAGATTCTCAATTCTGTTTTTTTTTTTAAAGTTTGTTACCTCATTACATCGTCAATTCTAAACCGATTTGGGATGTTCTTTTTTTATATCTAAAAGGAGATAATTACAGATTAGTCTCATAAAATATTGAAGACACGATTGAAGTCGACTTTTTTGTAAGATATAATCTTTAATTATGCTATTATAGAAAAGCTGTTAACTTGTTTACCACCTCAGTAGTATAAAAAAAAGTATAAAAACATTTTCTACAAAAAATATATTTTTTTTTTTTAGAAAAAATAAACACTAACCCTAGTTTTAAGGAATGAAATTAAATAAACCTTAATCAATATACTGCATAATTATTTCAATAAAATGCTTCCATCGATTTACAAAAATAAATCGTATACAGATAAGCCTGTTGGAGTTATAAAGTCGCATTAAATTAAAGCTGTTATAAAAGCAGACTTTTAAATGAATTGAGTTCGCCGCGGATCGCCGAATGTTACCACTTTAGAAACACGGGTATAACATTACGGGAACAACTCTTTTGGAAAGAAACAAATTGAATTTTAATAGTTAACTTTGATGGCGACTGAGTTTCTTTCTTATCGCCGTGTCTGAAACAACTTTTTAAACTAGACACGGAATACATTTTTGTTTTTAAATACAAATACAAATGTATTTATTGTGAAACCTCAGATTACACAGATTGTCTCCATACAAATGCTTCGAGAAAAGTGGGTCATCGTTTTCATACAATTTTGCGTGATAAATAGTTATGAGTGATTTATTTATGCAACTTAGAATGGCAAACAAGCTGACGGCCCATCTGATGATAAATGGTAACCGTTACCTATAGACATGAGCAGTACCATAGCCATAACAGAGTATACCGTTTCGCCCATTATACCCCCCATGCGTTGCCATTCCTGAGGACTCAGGTGTTATTCCTCTGTACACAGTAAATTCACTGCCATATCCCACCCTTCAAACCGAAACACAGCAATGTAAACACAACTGCTTCACGGTTGAAACACGAAAGGGACAGAGGTACCCAAGCAAACGACTTTCGTACAAAGTCTCTAAGAAATTTTAATTAAAACAGGTTCAGTAGTCTTTAAAATAACTGGTTTTGTCACAATTGAAGTCGATGTATTTTGTGGAGCAAAATTTGAAATTATAAATATTTAATTCACTGTACTTTAATTTAAAATCTGTTCATGTACGCACGATGACAGGTCGTGAAGATTATTTAAAAAAAAAAAAGCGAAAAACTCTTTCCACAAAAGGGACTCCACTGGACTCCAGGGAAATAATATGAATAAGACAAATCGGTATCTAGATGGTAAAGGGTCAGATTTCCGAGACTGTTTAGGGCCATATGAAAAATGACCAAACACGGACAGTGGATTGAACCTTTTTTATTTAGACACAAGTCCTCGCAAGATGGCGTTCGAGATGGATTCTTTGATATAATAAGATTAGTTTTCTTTATACACTAAAGCCCTTAGTTATAAAAACGTCAAAGGTCTGAGAAACTTGTTTTAGATAGCGACGTATTTCGTCCCTTTTTGCTAGCTGAGTTCTTTATATTCAAAGAATATAAAGAATACGAAAATACTGGAAATATAATAATATTATTATTAAACTTATTATAAAAATAATTTAATTATAATAGATAGATAGATAGTCTTTATTGTTTCTTCCAAAAAGATTACAATAGTAAACTTATTTTAAATATAAACAATTACAAGAAATAATCACAATGAGAAAACAATGGGCGACCTTATCGCTAAGAGCGATCTCTTCCAGGCAAACTTTGTATGGAGAGGAGTAATTATAAACAGTTTGATCGGAGGCACTATAATAATGTACATATAATAATTATAAAAAAAAGGAATTAACGGAAATGTTATGTTATAAAAAATGTTGGCTTTAAATTAAAGATAAATTTATTTGTTTGTCACCTCGACTTAACGCTGGGAGGAAATTCTTGATGGGAACATCGAAAAAAACAATCAACATTGTCTTGACATATTTTCTTGATCGTGGTTCCGGATGTCTTATCAGATCCATTACTATATTTCATTGCTCCATGCCGACGGGGTTTCAATATACACAGTCAGGTCAGACCAGAACTCATTGTTAGGACATAAGGAAGGGGTCCGGTTTCCCCTCGCATTCCAGAAACCATCGTACATGTTATAAAAAAAGGAATTAACAGAAATGTTATGTTACTTTAAATTAAAGATAAATTATTGTTTAATGCTATATATCCTTACTATATTTCATTGCTAGCAATATACACAGTCAGGTCGACCTCCATGCGGTTTCCCCTGGAAACCATCGTGTTAGGTACATAATTATTATTTAAGTATCTATCCTTACATATTACAATGAGGAGTGAGTGACTGCTTAGAGGTCGTAGCGCTAATGCAAGTTAAGCAACCCCGGCCGTGATTCCAACTAAGATGGGTGACCACAATTTGTACTATATGGGACGGAGGCTACTTTTTATCGCAGTCAATAAACATGTCCCGGCCACGCGGACGATGTCATGAGCGAAAACTAGTTTTAAAATAAATTCATTAGAAAAACGCAGGAATGTCTCTGACGCCATATTTATGTATAAACTTGTAAATTAGATTGTCCCCAGTTACTAAGCCTTATGAAATTGCGAGTCCCCTCTAGATTACCTCGCGGACCCATAACTCCGCTGATCTGAGTAGTAATTCTCCAATTCTTAATGTTCTGTAAAATTATAAATAGCTGCAGTGACCAGGTCGATATAAATTTTGATAGTCCAAATGGTTTTGTAAGAAATGTCTATAAATATATAAAATGATTCTTGCTGGATCAGCTTATAGATATGGTGGCTTTATTATTTATATATATTTGTTTTTCTCTGTATTAATTGTAAGATATCAATACATGGTGTGCTTGCATATAAAAAATTGTTACACATGGTTCTAAGCTCCATGACTATATAAATACTTTATTTTTATTATCATTATAATTTACCTGAGGGAGAATTTGTACAAAAGTCGTTTGCTTGGGTACCTCTGTCTCATCTGTCCTATTCGTGTTTCTGCCGTGAGACAGTTGTGTTTGCAGGGTTGTGTTTTAATTTGAAGGGTGGGGTATGGCAGTGAATTTACAGGGTATAGAGGAATAACACCTAAGTCCTCAGGAATGGCATCGCATGGGGGGTATCATGGCCGAAACAGTGTACTCTGTTATGTCCATGGTACTGCTCGTGTCTATAGACGACGGTTACCACTTTTTATCAGGTGGGCCATCAGCTTGTTTGCTATTCTAAGTTGCATAAAAAAATCTTGTGGAAAGAATTGTTGGTAAATCTAAATAAATAAATAAATAAAATAAAAGGCATTTTTTAAAGTAAATAATGATAATGACGTCTAAAAAATAAAATTCAGTAACATATAAAATTATCTAACACAAAAGCATTAGCGTACGAAACTGCGAATAAAACTTAGTTATACGTGGTTGCGCAATGGACCACTGCCAAGCTTGTACGTGCTCGGAATCGAACTAGCAGCCCTATCTGGTACTCGATATTTGGCGATATTCGCGAAGAAATCGACTTTCGCTAACTTCAAGGTAAGATGAAAATGGAAATCTTGACGTAGGCATAAAAGTATTTACACGTTAATCCAAATATGGTCTATTTAATATTTAAATTTTTGAAAGAAAGAAAGAAGAGAGAAAGAAAGAAAAATAAAAAAAAAAAAACATTGCAAAAACTAATAGCAAAAACAAATTCTAATCACTAAAAAGGCTCTTACTCAAGAGTGACTCTGTGGCCGTTCGAAAATTTTATTCAAATCGGTCCAATAATTTAAACGTGATCGAGTAAAAAATATCAAAATATCTATTTATATTCATTATTATTAAAAATTAGATAAAGCTTTCGATTAATTTAAATAAAATAAATTACGATTTTATTAAGAGCCGATTACCATAGGTAAAAAAACAAAATTTTTGCGGAGACTGAAAAACAAATGCAGCGTAGAATGCCCTCTATCCGCATGAATCAATTTATTTCAAGTGTATTGCTGAGAATCAATGGATACAATATTTGGTTTGAAACCGATTTTAGACACTATTAGAAATTCTGTGTTCAAAAGTAATTAAAGGCAGGAAAACTGAAATGACGATAGCATAATATTTTAGTTCCTTTTATCTTTACAAGAGTACATTCAAAAGATATCTTCCAATGCCTACTAGTTTTTACTGGCAACTTAATCAGCGTGACCCGGATATGGATATTTTTCATCCCAGTTAACGAAACTTGGGATAAAAAGTAGCCTATGTTCCTACACTTGCCCCTGCACACGCACCTGGTGAAGCTGTAAAGGCCATCTGCAACCAACAGCAAATGCAGCTAGAAAAAAAATTCACCATCCTCTGTAATACCAATATATTAAAATTTCATAGTGATTGGTTAAGCCCTTGAGGCACTAAACATGATAAACGAACACAGTTTCACATTTAGAGTTTACATTAGTAATTTCGTAATGTCATTGTGAATCGCTTTGTCGAAAACTACCATTTTCGTTTAAATGTTCGCTATCGACACTCCACTCTGTAACCGCTCTCATTAGCTCCGCCCGCGACACAATGCAGTAACAAGGGGCCTCGAAATTAGTGAATTTGCCGAAACATCTCTCTAGGCTGTTTAACTCGAATTAGAATTAAGTTTGATTAGAAAAACGTGTTTAAAATTTGGTTTTTGTTTTGCTCTGTAACAATGTAGGTATCTTTCTGTATTATTACATCAGAGGGAGACTTTGTACAAAAGTCGTTTGCTTGGGCATCTCTGTTCCATTCGTGTTTCTACCGTGAAGTAGTTGTGTTTGCATGGCTGTGTTTCGATTTGAAGGGTGGCGTATGACAATGAAAGTACAGGATACAGAGGAATAACACCTGAGTATGATGTGCGAAACAGTATACTCTGTTATGTTCATGGTACTGCTCATGTCTATAGGCGACGGTTACTACTTTCCATCAGATGGGCCGTCTAAGCTGACGGCCCATCATTACTGCTAATAGCATAAAAGGGGGGCAAATTCTTAATTCTACTATATTTTGTGTGTTTATTAGGCGCTCGTAACCTGTATATACGAATATAGTTGATAAAATAGATCGGTTTAGAATTAACAAGGGCTGCCGATTCTCACGACATCTTTTACGTTTTGTTTTAAGGAATTAGACTTGACTGCAGTAAAAAGTATTCTATTATATCGAATCAGAAACCAGTGCTACTAATCAAACTGTTTATAATTACTCCTCTCCATTCAAAGATTTTCTGGAAGATATCGCTTTTAGTGATAAAGCCGTCTATTATTTTCTCAGTGTTTCTTGTAATTTTATGTCTCTATAATAGGTTTACTATTGTAACCTTTTGTTGGAAACAATCAAGAGAAGGAAACAATAAAATCTATCAACTATAATCCTGACAAAATCACTTATTTTATTTAAAAACCAAACCACTGAATTCATTTTGATAAAATTTCTATAAATAATATTCCCCAAATCATTTTGTAAACGACATATTTTTAAGGTAACAAAATAAAATACAATCGAATTTCTATTTTTGTAATTCACAAAATAAATAACTCCCACATCTATCAGACCTTATGAAGGCTCAGAGGGCCTACCATGAAATGTTTTCCGTAATTTCGAGGGCCGAACGAAGCAAAAATATGATGTTAAAAATACATAATACATACTATTTAAAAATATTAAAAAATGTTCAAATATAATTTCTTTGAATTGTTATAATAGGATTTATGACGAATAAATTGTTAAGCTTCATTTACTGCGCCGATTTCGGTATGAGCTAAAACACGAAATTGAGTCCGAAAATTCGGAACTTCATTCCATGGTAGACCTCCTGTTTTAGCATACCCCGTATATTTTCCATAAAAAAACCCGTGATCTATGGCTGTTACTGCTACATAAATCGCCTGATGACGTTCGAATACGCCCAAACAATGTGCGTACGTACACGACTCGAAATGCACAGCGTTTCTTCAGAAGGGACAAGTATCTTAATTCATATATATTTTTTTACACTTATTAATTTTCTATTTATTATTAATTTACATTGCAGTTTTTTTCAGTTATCAGTATGCTAGATTGCCGTGTGGTCCCTGCATAGAATAGGCCACCCCTTCCTTTCCCGTGGGCGTCGTAAGAGTCGCCAGTAATTCCCACGCTTGGCAGGCAGATTGGCAACCGCAGTTAGTCTTTAGAGATGTTTTAAGAGGGACATTGCTAACCCTTGTTCTCCCTTAATCGCCTCTTATTTTTTGTAATGCCTTCATCATCATGAAATCATCGTCATCAGCCATTAACTGTGTACAGCTGAACGTAGGCCTTCCTTAAAAGGATGTTTTGCTAATAGTTACCACGCTCGGCAGGCATATTGGCAACCACAGTTAGTCTTTGGAGATGTTTTAAGAGGGACCCTGCTACCCAGCCCTCGACTATTATATAAATAGGTATTGGCGACCAGTACACATGGTAAAGGAGTTTAGGGGCCGCCTGAAAATCATCGCTATATACCTATATACCTATATCTCGCTGGAGGTGTGCATATATAGCAACAACTGAGGCGGCTCCTGCAACCAGCAAAATGAATTGTTTTTTCTTTTTTTTGTGATTTTTTAAAATTTTATTAGTGGTAATAAAGATTATCTATCTATCTATCTATTAAATTTACTTAATTAATTTTATATATATATATATATATATATATATATATATATAAATATATATATATATATATATTTAATATATATATATATATATATATATTTAAATGTGAACATTTGTTACCTTTGAGACAGAAGTGCGTGGGACATGCGGATAGGGCTCTTTCTTATAAACAAATGAAAATAGAATGGTAGGGTCGCCTACGCTATTATTATACGCTGTTAGGGTACTTGTGAGGGATTATAGGTGAGAATGAAGTCAGATCACTCGGCTTATAGTGATAAATTAATTAATTGAGAGAGAAGCAGATAGTATCCAAAAATTTTTCAAAAAAGGTTTTCAAAATAGTCTAACTACTGAAACCGAAACTACCTTGTTAGAGTTGAACTTCTTTTTAAGTTTACTTTATCAGGGCAACTAATTCATGTATTCTTTCCTTCTTCGATCGGTTCTATCCCAGGTTTTTGACCTCCATTATCTATCCCATGTAGTTGTTTCTTGGTATCTCCCTTTCTTTTCTTCTAAATATCCTCCCAGTATGTTCTTTATATATTTTTTTTATATCGTATAAGTTAGCACAGCATTTTGCCTATTCTATATCATATTTCTATTCTCTATTATTAACTGATTCTATTCTAAATTGAGGCTATAAAATAAACCCAATGAAAAATAAACTCTCAATGTAATCCCATAGAACATCACTGTCAATCCACTTGACACGAGACATGATTTATTTTATCTGAATGGGATGAAAGGTCGCCGTTTTATTGTTTAGACCCTTCCGTGGTCCATTTAGTCACAGGCCAGAATATTAATGTGGAAATAAGAAGGAAAGTGTCTGGAAATTGGCGATTTGTTGACGAGAAGAAATATAGATGTATAGATAGATACTCTTTGTTCTTTTTTTTATATGTTTTATTCTATTTCTTTTTTAAGTATGTACCAATATCTATTGTTATTTGTGTGCTGTTAAAGAAGCATATAAATTATCTATCTTTACTGTTTCCTTTATAAGATTATAAAATATTATAAATACAAACAAATACAAGAAAATATTACATTGAGAAAATAATGTGGAGCCTTATTGCTAAGAGGGATTTCATCCAGGTTCTTTTCGATTCAATTTTAAATACATATAGAGATATATATATATATATATACGTACAATAATGTTAATATATAAATGCACATTTTAAGTTACTGATACATACTTAAATAAATCCAGATATGCATATAAATATATAAATACACATATATGATATATACCATTCTATTATCATCTATTAAAAAAAACACGATACTTTCATACATATGTATTGGTTTTTTGAGGAAAACAGCAACAAAATGTAATTTGATAGTGTCATTAGATTTCTACATAATTTTTCATACAAGTATCGTTCTAAATTGTGTAAGTAAGTTTTTTATTAGAATATAGAACAGAAACCAAATGTGGCGTCCAATATTACGAATCTGGTGACAGTAAAGAAATTTAGCTTATTAACCTCTGAGGATTTAGACAGAATGTGATTGATTCTAATCTTCAACTTTTTATATTCCATAAGCATTGTAAAATGGTTCTTATATCTATTGGCATAGAAGATATAATCAAACAATATCTACAAAAAAGGCATTGAAATGCCAGTCGTACTGTCTCTTTTTTTTATCTCTCTTTTTTAGAATGGCAAACAATGCCCACCTGATGGAAAGTAGTAACCGTCGCCTATAGACATGAGCAGTACCATGGACTGTTTTTATTACTTCATATGGTAATATACATAAAAATGATATTAATCTACTTTGATAACATAAGCACAGTTATTATATACTGTACTAGTACCATAAGTCCGGGGCGAAGGGATTGTTAGCAATTTGGACTACAAGGCCCATTGCTAGCAATATACCCTGTCAGGTCGACCTCCATGGTCTGGTCCCCCTAGAAACCATCGTGCTGACTTCCAGATGTATTCATCACAATGGGCTAACTGGCCTGCTTTTTCATTCTCACCTATCATCCCTTACTGGTGCCCTGCCGTTATATACCGATAGCGTAGGTGGGATTATTCCATTATAACCCATTTAAAAAATGTACCATAAGTCCTCACATAAACCATTTTGTTTTATACCACTGAGGAGGCAAACAAGCATACGACCCACCTGGTGGTAAGTGGTTACCGTAGCCTATGAACGCCTGCAATACTAGAGGTATTACGCGCGCGTTACCGACCCTGAAGAAACCTCTTTACCTCCCTTTTGAAGAACCCCATGCTGTAGTCTCCTGGAAAAACCTCTGCAGGGAGCTCATTCCATAACTCAGATTAGGTTCAAGGGAGAAAACATCTCATATTTACACTTTGAAGAATTTACTCTCTGATGAGATTCTAAAAATACATTATTATTTTTGGAATCCAATTTTTTAATGTTAATTAAAAAAAGTTAACGAAGTTTGACGGTAATTTAGCTTAAATACCAGGCGATCGGTGTAATTTTAAGGCACTTATTATTATACCTCATTATTAAATTTTCTTGTAAGAAGTAATTTACAGTGGTGCCCTGCACTTTGGTTGTTTTAAGAGAGGGACTGGCTGAAAACCAGCGCTGTGCAGCTGTTCACATTGCGCTGGGACACTCACAGCATCAGCTGAGCCGGTTCCTTTTGCCGGGTTTTTTGTATATGTTACTTGTATTTTATATTGTAATTGTATGTATAAATGTAATGTAATGTAATAAATGTTTCCATTCTATTCTATTCTTAATTTTTTAGAAGTAAAAAGGAATATTTTTTTATGCAACTTAGAATGGCAAACAAGCTGATGGCTCACCTGATGGAAAGTGGTAACCGTCGCCTATAAACATGAGCAGTACCATGGACATAACAGTACACACGCATACTGTTTCGCCAATTGTATCTTCCATGCGTTGCCATTCCTGAGGACTCAGGTGTTATTCCTCTGTACCCTGTAAGAACAGTTCTTATCTCCACTCTTCAAACGGGCAAAAAGTGTAGGACGACCCCCCCCCATGATAGAAACACAAATGCATTGCAGAGAGTCAATGGATGCAGAAACATGGCAGTCTATGGAGGACTATGTCCAGCTGTGGACGGATAAACTGAAATGATGATGATGATGATGATGAAAGTCTATATTTTCTTGGTCAAACTAATATGATGACTCCTTTTTATCATAATTTTCTGTTCCATCCATAATTGGTTAAAATTGTTTTAGATTTTGATTTTATTACCAAAAAAATCATACTTGACAAAAAAAGACTCCCCGAACCGACTCTGAAGGCATAAAAAACTTAGAATTTTAACTATTAATAACGAAAGTAAATAAAAATAAAATAATTTAAACCAACTTTAAATAAATGTTAATCAGTCCTACATGTATAGATTTATAGATTAATCCTCATTCTTTCCCCGGATTTAATACAAAAAATATGCTCACTATTATATCTCTTAATGGGGTAGACAGAGATATTTATCGTCTGTTGCCATTGCGGTAAATATATATTGTATTGTTACTTACTGGCTAATTTCAGCCAGTATCCGTCCACTGCTGGACATAGATTGCCATAAAGAACGGTCCTAAGCCACCTGCATCCACTGACTCCCTACAATAATTTTCAGGTCGTCACTCCATCTAGTGGGAGGTCGTCTTACATTGCGATTGCCCGTACGCGGTCGTCACTCAAGAACCTTTCTTCCCCACCGGTTGTCGGTTCTTCGAGCTATGTGACCAGCCCATTGCCACTTCAGCTTGCTTATCCTTGCAATAGGCACTGGATATTCTGTATCACGTATGCTCAAGCGGAATTTTGGCTCCTTGCCAACAAACATCCACTGAATATATCTAATATACATAATTATTAATAAGCAGATGGAGATTAGTCAATTTACATTTGTATAGGTTGCCAAAATTTGGATTATATTGTTTGTAAGTGGATATAATGTTACTTAAGATGTTGGTTTCCGGTTATGCGCCAAAACTTTGTTTATGGGTAGATTAAGGTAATTATTATAATGAGTTCCTTTTAGCTTAAGTTCCTTATGAGAGAAAATAGCTAGAAAGTTTATTTAAGTTTTTGACGTATATGTATATATATATTATATATATATATATTATATATATATATATATATTATATATATATATATATATATATATATTATATATATATATATATTATATATATATATATATATATATATATATATATATATATATATATATATATATATATATATATATATATATCTGTGTAAAATTTTTATATTTTCTCTTGTAATAGTGTTTTTCTGGCAATAAATATGTCCTGTCATGTTATTTAATACCATGTTATGTCATCCCGTGCCATGACCTGCCCTGCTCTGCCCTGCTCTGCCCTGCCCTGCCCTGCCCTTCCTTGGCCTGCCCTGTTTTGCCCTGCCCTGTCCTGTTCTATTCTATTCTATTAATATGCATATGCATAACGAGAACTTTATGAATATATAATTAATTAATTAATTACTACGGAATAAAAATTAAGTGTAGGTAAGTGTTAATAAAATTATAAATATATAATGGCGAAAGGATACGCCTCCAAGCCAAACCCCCAATAATATAATAATGACATAATGTATTATTGGCTTGGATAAATAATATAATAATATAATACTGACAAATTGATAAATCACATACAACGTTCGCGCATTACAAATATCGTATTTATGATGGAATAATAATGGAAATTAGTAATTTATGAGTGTTAACGATTGTGAAGTACAATACGTTATCCGTCACGTCAACGGAGGGATTTAATATGAATGTTTCCACGCAATCAGTTCTAGTCACGTTACATTATAAAATATGAATATTTTATATCATAGTAATAATTATGACAATATTTTTACATGTTTACATACATTTATAACATACCTGAAGAAGGTAAAAGCGTTTAAATAATAATAATAATAAAAAAATAAATAAAAAAAAGAAGTTATGTTACTGTACCTTGTAAATTCACTGTTATATCCCACCTTTCAAAACACAGCCATGCAAACAACTGCTTCACCGTTGAAACAGGAATGGGACAGGTGTACCTGTTTTGTTAAGTTTTGTTAAATAGTGCCAATTTAGACCAGCTTAGCTCTGCGTCTGGCTTACCTCGAGACACCGGACCCCCTCCCAATTGTTCAAATACAAGTAAACGAACTACATACAACGTCTCGGTACAACGATATCTAAGTAGTTATTCTATCTTATGGGGGATGCCGAATACTATAGGCAACGGTTACCACTTTCTATAATGGTGGGCCGTCAGCTTGTTTACCATTCTAAGTTGTATAAAAAAAAGAAAATACTATGCCTTCAGAGTCGGTATCAGAGAGTCTTCTTTTTAGTCAAGTGTGATTTTTTTGATAAGAAAATCTAAAATCTAAAGACAATTTTAACCAATTATGGATGGGTCAAATACAGGACTGAATTTAGTCGAATTAAAAAGGAGTCATCAGTATTAGTTTAGAGGTAATGAAAATATAGTGGGTATAATACATCATCATCATCATCATCATCATCATTTCAGCCATTATCCGTCCACTGCTGGACATAGGCCTCCTCCATAGACTGCCATAAGGAACGGTCCTAAGCCATCTGCATCCATTGACTCTCTGCAATGCATTTGAGGTCGTCATTTTATCTAGTGGGGGGGTCGTCCTACACTGCGTTTGCCCGTACGGGGTCGCCACTTAAGAACCTTTCTTCCTTTATACAGAGGAATAACACCTGAGTCCTCAGGAATGGCAATGCATGGAGGGTATCATGGGCGAAACAGTATGTGTGTGTACTGTGTCCATGGTACTGCTCATGTCTATAGGCGACGGGTACCGCTTTCCATCAGGTGGGCCGTCAGCCTGTTTGCCATTCTAAGTCGTATAAAAAAAAATAATACATAAAATATAGTTGCATTAAGAAACTTATTTTGAAGTTGGTTGATAAAACTTTTTATACTTCAATTAAGGTCTAATCTAACAATTATGTCTTGAATTGGTACTTTTATTTACTTATTTTTAGAATGTAGAGTCATCAACAAGTGTAACTATAGAATTAAAATTATAATTCCCCATTACGGTAATGCCAGTGAATTTGGACCTTACGACAATACCATAGATGTTATATTAAATACATTTACAACATTGTAACGGTGTGTGGAACAAGATAAACGATGTAAGCGTTTTTTAAATATGTTTTTAACGATAGTAACAATCCGTTGCATTGTTATTGATATCTACAAATATTCACAAGCTATTATGAACTGAATCTTTAAATCGTTATTTTTTAAATTTAAAGAAAGTAGAAGTACGATTGGTAAAGGTATGAATGGAGAAATGAGAGACGGTCTTAAAACTCCTCTGCTTGGATTTTTTCAATCGTACAAATATTATATATATATATATATATATATATATATATATATATATATATATATATATATATATATATATATATATATATATATATATATATATATATATATATATATATATATATATATATATATATATATATATATATATATATATATATATATATATATATAACGTTATTGAGTAACAAACATTCAAATATCTTTACAAAATTTCCCATATATTTAACACTAACTTTTAATTGACTTCATCCATGTGATGAACACATGTTTATTGAGCGAGATAAAAATAAAAAGTAGCTCACATCGTTTTACATTTCATATAGTACGTATATATATATATATATATATATACATATATATATATATATATATATAGTAACTTTCATAGTAATCGGTTGAGCTGTTAAGGCGCTATAAGGTAACAAACAAACTCACTTTCACATTTATAATATTACTAATATTGAATAATATCAAAAGAAATAAATAAGAATCAATAGAATAACAATAAATCGTCAAAAGTTTAATTATCCCATCTCTTATTAATGCCAGAAAGGAAAAAGTTTGTAAATATATTTCGATGATCGTAGTTTTGTTATTCAATCATAATTTAATGTCTGGACGAGATTATAATAAAATTTGGTACATATATGCATCATATATTGAATATAAACCTAAAACATGCGGCAAACGCTTCGGGAAACAGTAATAAATATAATGTCTTACTGTTACTTACTCGTCTATAGCTTATGCCTTGGACCACACACATAGCTGGCATATCGCCAGCAGCAGTAGCCTGCGGGAACCCAGATAGTCGACAAAAAGGTATAAAGAACTATTCACACCCGTCAATACATTCACTTCGTATTCGGAAGCTGTAGTTGGTACAAAGCAAAAGGACATTAAATTTTTCTGTCCACACCAAAAGTGTTTGGTATTTTCTGAATTTTCCATATTGTAGTTTATTGATTTTTTTTTTTCATATTGTAGTTGACTGTACATTGGTTACGGCCTTTTGTCTTTTTCGCTTTGTAGCAGTTCCCGTGCTTCTAGTGTTTCTGTCAAATTAATAACTTTATATAATTCATTTGTTTTAAAAGATGTGATGAATGAAGAACCCCTCGACTGATTTTGTGCAAACTTCACATAAACCATCTACGAACTCTCTAGTCCGAACAAAGCCTAAACATTTGGTTCGAATAGATGAGCCCGTTCTTGAGTTATAAAATTACAACGAAAAGTGGCATTAATTTATATATATTTATTTTTTTTAATTATTATATATATATATATATATATATATATATATATATATATATATATATGTATATATATATATATATATATATATATATATATATATATATATATATATATATATATATATATATATATATATATATATATATATATATATATATATATATATATATATATATATATATATATATATATATATATATATATATATATATATATATATATATATATATATATATATATATATATATATATATATATATATATATATATATATATAGTATATATATATATATAGATTTGATATTATTTTTACTATTACTTGAAAATATTATATTATAAAAATTTTTCTTGAAAAATTTGAAACGATCCAATTTTAGGACATAATTCGATACAATCACAAAAAGTATGAGGTACAAATCATCGATAAACCAGGAAATGGAAATGAATCGACATTCATCGGGAGTTCATCCTCATGTCCTACAGCCTCAATGGTCGCGTACTGCGCGGTTTCAGAGATGTTTCCTCCCACGAACACTCAGGTTGTGGAATGAGCTCCCTGCCGAGGTTTTCCCAAGAGACTACAGAATGGGGTCCTTTAAAAGGGGAGTAAAAAGGTTTCTTCAGGGTCGGCAACGCGCGCGTAATATCTCTCGTATTGCTGGTGTTCATAGGTTACGGTAGCCACTTACCATCAGGTGGGCCGTGTGTTTGTTTGCCACCTCAGTGGTATAAAAAAAAATTAAATGTTGGGGGATTTTGCCAGTACTTATTGCCATGCTTAGTACCTGGATTGGCAACGGAACACCCACGGGAAAGGAATAGGTGGCCTGTTCATTCTATTAATGCTGAGACTACATGACCAAAAGCCTATGTTACTCGCTAGAAATGTATCTTTCTACAAGTGAAAGAATTATTAAAATCGTTTTAGTAGTTTTTGAAATTATCCATCAACAAACAAACTTGCCTCTTTATAATATTACTATCGATACTTTTAATTGAAATATTTGAATTAAGAATACTTGTGTTGTTGTTGTTTTTCACTTCGCAACAAACAACTTTATTTTTCCGCAAAGAAAAAAAAAAAAACTTTCATTATCAAAAAATAAACATGGAACACCAACACGGAAGTAAAATTCTAAATTCGTAAAGTTAGTTAATTAAAGAATTATAATTAACCTGTTCGTAGTCTGATCATGTTGCAAATTACATCGTTTGAATAACAATAATATACAGGGGGGAGAGGGATTGTTAGTAAGGGGGCGTCAATTCCCATTGCTAGCGATATACCCTGTCAGGTCGACCTCCACGTGGTACACTCTGGAAACCATCGTAGTCGATTCCAGGTGTATTCATCACGGTGGGCTAACTGACCTACCTTTTCAGTCTAACTTATCAACCCTCTAATACTCCGCTAGCTTTTACCGTTAGCATATACGGCATTACCATTCCATTATTATTCATTGACAAAAAAAAAAACAACTTAACATGTCTTATTTTAATATTTTATTAGCAAAATAAATATTACACTCTGAAACACAGTTCTCTAGTTAAATGCCAAATGAATCGTCGATAGACATGTTTTCGACAGTGTCTGTGAAAGAATAATAAGTCAGATATTGCTATCTCGTTCTATGATATATATATCACCATATATTTTAATACGTAGTTAATATAATGGTATTTACTTAGATTATATAGGTAGAGTGTCTCCATACAAACGCTTTGAGAAAAAATGGGTCAACTTTTTCATACAATTTTGCCTGAAAAATAGTTGAGTGATTCATATTTTTATAACGTTTATATTTATTTGTCATAGAAAATTTGCATAACCGAACAACTAGTACCGCGAGTCTTTTTTTTTCTAATGGATGATAATGGAACAGTAACCCCACCCGCGCTATCGGTATATACCGGCGGGGCACCAGTGAAGGATGATAGGTGAGGATGAAGTAGGTCAGTTAGTCCATCGTGACGAATTCGACAAGAATTGTTCACGATGGTTTCCAGGGGGAACCATCGTGGAGTTCAACCTAATAAGGTATATTGCTAACAAACAATCCCTTTCCCCGGTAGCGCGAGTCAAAAATCTGCTACCGATGGTGTCGAATGCAACAAGAAAATACAGTAGGAATGATGGGATTCTTTTATAAACACTTTCTAAGGGCAGGTCATCAAAATACACGCAAACCTTAATAGCGACTTTTACATTGTCAACAACGCCATCTAGTATCTATTTTCAAACTAGATTTTCGATATAAAAAATACATTTCTTAAACAATAACAAATTTTCAAATCGATGAATACCAATCGAATGAGTACGTATGATGTACTCATATTTGTAATTTAAGAAATTGAAACACAGTCAAAATTTAAAAATAACAGTTGAACCTTTCACTCTGTATGCGATTAACAAAAATTAATTACAAAAAATTCTGAATAATAAGAGGGAGGGAGACTTTGTACAAAAGTCGTTTGCTTGGGTACCTCTGTCCCATTCGTGTTTCAACCGTAAAACAGTTGTGTTTACATGGCTGTATTTCGGTTTGAAGGGTAGGATATGGCGTGAATTTACAGGGTACAGAGGAATAACAGTTGAGTCCTCAGGAATGGCAACGCATGGGGGGTATCATGGGCGAAACAGTATACTCTGTTATGTCCATGGTACTGCTCATGTCTATAGGCGACGGTTACCACTTTCCAGCAGGTGAGTCGTCAGCTTGTTTGCCATTCTAAGTTGTATAAAAAAATTATATAAGTCTCGTTTTTCGATTACAGGTGGTGTAATCTTCTAGAAGGGAGGCGCGTCACATAGAAGATTCGTGCGGGCCCGCCTACTGGCTGGGCCCCCGCTGTGAAAAGTATTTAAAGTAAGTTATTTATATATTATATATTATTAATAATTATTATGAATATTATAGACTAAGGGCCGGTTCCTATCTTCGCACGGGTGGACATTTTTATGACATTTTGAAAAGTGGTTATTGTGACATAACGATAATAGTTGGGCATATAGTATCGCGAGGTTTTTTGTAGTGATTGATATTTTCTTCAATATTGTAGAACATACTTTTGTTCTATCACCAATAGTTTCCGCAACGCACGCGACGAAAGATATTTGTTAACATTCTTTTTACACCTTGAGTTATATTACTAAAGTTTTAGTAAGGATCCCTAATCTTTTCTAGCAATAAATATAGTCTATGTTACTCAGAGTGAATGTAGTTTTCTAATGGTGAAAGAATTTTTTTAAATCGGCAAAGTAGTTTTTAAGTTTTTTTTTTTTTTTTTTTACAACACAGGGGGCAAACGAGCATGCGGCTCACCTGATGGTAAGTGACTACCGCCGCCCATGATCACCCACAACACCAGCGGCATTGCAGGTATGCTGCCGGCCTTTTAAAAAGGAATATACTCTTTTCTTGAAGGTTATGTTGTCGTATCGGTTCGGAAATACTGCTGCTGGAAGTTGATTCCAAAGAATGGTTGTGCGTGGAAGAAAGTGCCTTGAAAAACGCACGGTGGAAGACCGCCACTCGTCCAGATGATTGGGATGAAACTTTAGTTTGTGGCGGGTTGTACGGTGGTGAAAATCAGCAGCAGGTATCAATCCGAACAATTCCTCAGAACACTCCCCATGATAAATTCGGTAGAAGATGCACAGAGACGCAACATCTCTGCGCAGTTTCAATGGGTCAAGTCGGACAGTAAGGCGTTGACTATCGATAATTCGAGCCGCCCGACTTTGAATGCGGTCTAACGGAAGGAGTTGGTACTGTGGCGCTCCTGCCCACAGGTGAGAACAGTATTCCATATGCGGCCTGACTTGGGCTTTATATAATTTCAGGCGGTGTTCTGGCATGAAATATCGTCTCACCCTATTGAGCACTCCTAACTTTTTGGAAGCTATCTTAGCCTTCTCCTCCAGATGACCGCAAAACTGGACGTCGCAAGATATATCAACGCCCAGAATTCCTAGACTTGACTTTTTATCAAGGGAAGTGCCCTGAAAGTGAGGAGATACGACAAACGGCGTCTTTTTTGCGGTAAACGCGCAGACTTGTGTCTTTTTGGGGTTAAATTGGACAAGATTTTGTTCACCCCAGATTTGATGGAGTGAAGTTTCGATTTCAGACACAAGTCTATTCCGGCACTCATCGGTATGTGCCCGCGAGATCTTTGCATGACCGGTATATAATGTATCTCCTGTACTGTCGTCCGCATAGCAATGAATATTACTTATCTGTAACATATCATTGATATGCAGAAGAAACAGAGTCGGAGATAGTACACAGCCTTGCGGGACACCAGCATTCAAAGGTTTTAAATCAGAGCATGCACCGTCGACTACGACCTTAATGCTACGTTCCTTGAGAAAACTGGCGACCCAAATGCACAGTCTCGCAGGCAACCCAAATGAAGGTAAATTCTATGCCACACCCGATCAAAGGCCTTCGCAATATCCAGACTAACTGCTAAGGCCTCTCCCTTACTCTCGATTGCCACTGCCCATCGGTGTGTTAAGTAAGCTAAAAGATCACCGGCCGAACGTCCCTGTCGAAAGCCATACTGGCGATCACAGATCAGCCGGTGCTCTTCTAGGTACCGGAGCAGTTGACGGTTAATGATGGATTACAAACATACAATTATTCATTACAAACATACATACACACAAAAATACAAATCTTTCCTCTTTATAATATTAGCGTAGATATAGATAATTACTTAAATTTAATTTACTCACGAAAACAAATTCAATGTTAATAACATTTAAATAAACCAAATCATAATTAATTTAGATAATTAATTATTCAAATAACATTATGATATTGGATTTAATAATAATTATAGATAATTACCTAAATTTATTTACAAAAATAAATTTAATCCTAACAATATTTGTAATAAACCAAATAATTAATATTTTCAACCGACTTTCAGAAGAAGATTCTTAATTCGGTTGTATGTTTACCAGTTATTTCAATATAAAAACTAAACTTCTAAACAGTTTTCATAAGATTTCTATGGTATCGATCTGTAAGTATGTATATCCATTCGGATAAAAAATAATTTTCTTAATCCGTTTACAACTGATCAAGTTATGAGGTAAGATAAACATAAAAAAAAACTATAACCAAATTGAGAATCTTCTTTTTGAATACGGTTAAAAATTAGTTCTTTAAAAACAGTTATATTTTGTTAACAATAGTTATATTTAGTTAAAAACAGTTATATTTTGTTAACAACAGTTATATTTTGTTAAAAACAGTTATAATTAGTTAAAAATAGCTATAATTTCTATAGCATTTACAGAATATGAAAAACATAAGTTGTTATAAAGTACACAGGTTATAAAAGAAATAAACAGGTTTAATTTTTAAAATCAGTCTTCTGTCTTCCTCAAAAAAAATACGTGTTGAGAAATGACAAAAAATTAAATAATACAAAAGCTTTGAAATTGTTTGCCGTTTATCTTTGAGAAAGTATATCATTGGTAGAACACTTAAAAGGGATTTAATAATAACAATAAAACATAATTTTTATTAAAGTAAACTTAACAATAAACATTTTTGTATAGTTACTTTTTATAAACTACCGCCCAGTTCGTAACGCAAATTCAGCTTAGAAGAACGGGCAAGAAACACAGCTGTTGCTTTTTCAAATCTAAGTTTACATGGAAGGAATTATGAATGGATAAAATGATTACCACAAACTTCGTATTTATAATGAAAAACAAAATAAAAAGCTGTCATCATCATCATTTCAGCCATTATCCGTCCACTGCTGGACATAAGCCTCCCCCATAAATAACAGTCCTGAGCCACCCGCATCCACTGACTCCCTACAACGTATTTCAGGTCATCACTCCATCTAGTGTGGGATTATACACTGCGTTTGCCCGTACGCATTCGCCTCTTAAAAACCTATCTTCCCCATCGGTTGTGTAGTTCTTCAAGCTATGTGACTAGCCCATTGCCACTTCAGCTTGATTATCCTTAAAAATCTATCAAGCTACAATCAATTACAGTGGGGGAAAGGGTTTGTTAGTAATATGGATTACCAGTCCCGTTGCTAGCAATATACCCTATCAGGTTGACCTCCACGTGGTCCCCCTGGAAACTATCGTCATGAATTCCAAGTGTGTCCATCACGATGGGCTAACTGTACTACCTATTCATCATCACCTATCATCTCTCTCTAGTGCCCCGCCAGCGTATACCGTTAGCGCAGGTGGGGTTACCATTCCATTAGCATCGATAAAAAAAAAATCAATTAGTGTATAATCGATTAAAAAAAAAGTTAAAGAACATTATAAATATTACTCTATAGATTTTAGTAAACCTCTATACGTTATAGAAACTGCCGAGCCGATAATACGTATAAGTGAATAAAGTCAAGACTATCAGATGGTGTCCTAAATGCGGTCGCGTTTGTCACAAACGATAAATCCCCCGGGTCGCAACTTGTAAAAATCCTACTTTATTTCAGAACTTTGTCCTTCAAGGACTGAGGTATTTGCATTTTTTTTTTTATCTTATTACGGAATTTGACGATGTTTTTATTTGTTGATAAAATATACACATTTCATAACAAACCAAAATGAGTCGTAGGCATATTTCTTTACAACTCTTTTCTCCAGAACTCATCGGAGTTTCCGGAAAATATTAAAATATGCTATGTTAGCTATTGTTCACATGGTGCTTTGTTACTGATGAAGATGCCTTATCTCCCTTCGAAACGTAATTTAGGAATCAGTCCGGAAAAAATCATACTTCAATTGTCGTAAAATTAATGACTTTGATTTAAAAACTAAACTATTATACGAAGTCCTGAAAAGAGTGAACGAGAAAGAACGAGAAAGAGTGAAAGAATATTAATTAAAATAATAGAGAATAGAAGAGGCAAAATGCTGGGCCACCTTATACGACATGACGATTTTTTAAGATAGTATATATCTTTATATGCCTATATATTTATTTGCCCTCTATTTTTCCTTCATAGTAGAAGGAAAAATAGAGGGCAAAAGAAGAAGAGGAAGACCGAGGAATAACTACATGGGACAGATAAAAGGAAACACTAGGTGTCATGTCGTATAAGGAGGTCAAGGTTATGGCCTGGGATAGAGCTGGCTGGAAAAGATGCATAAATTAGTTGCACCGACAAGAGGACACTCTTAAATGAAAAGAGAGATACGAAATTTGATACCATATGTATAGGACTAATCTGTAGGTATATCCTTTCAGATAAAAACAAATCCAAATTGGCCTAAAACTGACGAAGTTATGAGGTAACGAACATAAAAAAAAAACAAAAACAACCGAATTGAGAACTTCTTTTTTTGATGTCGATTCAAAATATAACCATGCAGGCATAAATTGACATGTTCTGACATTAATATCAGTAGCCGTCAGGAATGGCAACGCATGGGGGGTATCATGGGCGAAACAGTATACTCTGTTATGTCCATAGTACTGCTCATGTCTAAAGACGAAGGTTACCATTTTCCATCAGGTGGACCGTCACTTTGTTTGCCATTCTAAGTTGCAAAAAAAAAACTGTCTATCAGAAATAAAACAGAAATCTAAAAAAACTAAATTTTTGCCTAACTTCCATTGAAATTTAACAAACAACTCATTGGAAAATGAAAGGATTGTGTGCACTTTAAAACCGGTGGTTCCATCGAAAACATGTTTTCGTTCAGTACCTTATCTTTAAAAATATTCTGCATAGTCTTCTATTAAAATAATTGATTGAGGTAAGCTGACTCGTCGAACCGTTTCGCAAAAAATAACTTCGATTATGAATCCTTTCTAAAGAAACCTAAGATTATAGATTTTAATAAAGAAAATGGACTTGAAGCTCGTCCATGATAATAAATTGGGTCGTGATTTAATGAAGATAATATAATAATGTTTGTTTAGACGATTTCTAAAAAAAATTATCAATTTGTTTATATACTCGTATATATATTTTTTTTGTTTTTATTATCTCATAACTCCGTCAGTTCTGAAACGATTTGGAAAATTTCTTTATTTATAACATCTGAAAGGATATACTTACAGCTTGATGCATTAGTTTAGTTTTGGAATTAAAATAACTGGTTTGCCATAATTGAATAATTGAAGTGCATTTTTAATTTCCAATTTTATATTTAATTAATGTAATATAATCAGTTTAGTAGTTTAGTTTTTAATTTAAAATAACTTATTTAACAACGACTGCGTCGAAGCTTTTTTTTTTGTAAAAATAATCTATTATCATCATTTCTAAATATAATTTAAGTAAAAAAAAAAAATTCGTCTATAGAACTCTTTATTCCTTAGTGATATTATGTTAAAATGTGCATTTGTTGACACTTGATGGAATTTTGAAGGTACATAATTTTTATAATTTAAATACTTCTTGAGGGCTGCTGAACTTCACTTTTTTTTTAACTTTAACTTCGTCCACTGCTGGACCTAAGGCTTAAGGTTTTTGCCAGTAATTGCTATGCTTGGCAGGCGGCTTGGCAAACGCAGTTAGGCTTTTAGAGATGTTTAAAGAGGAATCCTGCTGCCTATCCCTTGTACTACCTTCTTAATGCTCCTCAAATAATGCGTCTAAACTGCGCTCACCATGTACCCCATGTTGTATAGGCATTCCGTTACCCGTATCCAATAGCGAGGATGCCTTAAGAACGGTACCGCAAACCATAAAAAAATCTCTTGTACTTAGTCGCCTTTTATGACACCCACGCAAAAGAAAGGAGTGGCCCATTCTATGCCGTGACCACACGGCCTAAGATGTGCTTAGTGCGTGTTAAAGTAATTAAATTACAAATATAATTATGAGAAATTGGTGCCTGAAATAGATATAAGAAAACCTGTATTACATATCACCAGGATAAAAGTTCCTTACAAAAACTATTCAATGGATTTAAATAGAATTTGATACACACATAGTTTATATCCTAAACTAAAATATATGATACTTTGTATAAAGATATATGCGGACAAAACCGCGAGGTACACCTAATATGTGTAATAAATGTACTTAATGTTATTGCAATGAGTGACACCCCTCAAACCGAAACACAGCCAAACAAGCCTAACTGCTTAGCGACAACACGTGTAGGGTTGTCTCTGGTTTCCAACTGTTGCCCTTGTGGTGAACATAACACAATGTGATGACAACAATGATAATTAAGAACTTTGTTCATAATGATAGATAGAACTAACGCTCTACAATATGAAGCCGCTTGTTTGGTTCAAAGTTATAGCCACACGTCAAAGTAATTTTATTCAAACATGTTACGCCATCCGTCACTTCTAAACTGCCATTAATACAAATCCAACAATTGCTATCCATCCTTATCTCGTATTTTCTGAGGCATTATTAATTAAAATTGAGTCGCTTCACGTAAAGCCTGCTCGAAGTTCGTGTTTTGTCCCGTCCAAAGTTTTATTATCCCGCTACAAATGAGTTAGTGTTTTAATAAATGCCATTTAGACATCAATCACGGTTCTGAAGCGATAGATTAGAAACGAGTACAGAAGAATTCTGTATCATCAGAGAAGATTTTTGAACAATTCGAAATAATAAGAAATCACCAGAGAGAGACTTTGTACAAAAGTCGATTACTTGGATACCTCTTTCCCATTCGTATTTCTACCGTGAAATAGTTGTTTTTGCATGGCTGTGTTTCGGTTTGAAGAGAATGGGATATGGCGTAAATTTACAGGGTACAGAGGAATAACACCTGAATCCTTAGAGATGTCAACGCATAGGGCGTATCATTGGCGAAACAGTACATTCTGTTATGTTCATGGTATTGCTCATGTCTATAGGCGACGGTTACCACTTTCGATCAGGTGAGCCGTCAGCTTATTTGCCATTCTAAGTTGTATAAAAAAAAGTAAATTAATTAATGATCCACATGATGAAATAAGCCATGTAATCCCGGTATAGAATAGGCCACCCCTTCCTTTCCTTTTCTTAGGAGGTCGACTAAGGGAACTTAATAGTCGAGGGATGAGCAGCAGTACATCTTTAAACATTTCAAAGCTTAAATGCGGTTGCCAATCTGTAAAGCATGGTAAGTACTGGCAAAATCTATCTTATGGGGGAAGCCTATGTCCAGCAGTGGACAGGTATATCAGCCGATGACTGTCTACTACTGGACATAGGCCTCCTCCATAAGGGGGTTTTGCCAGTAGCTGCCACGCTTGGCAACTATTAGGACAACATAATTATTACATTATTTTGCTAATTATATTTTAAGTGATGGATTAAGTCTTTTTGTTTAATTCTGTTATAATAAGTTTCTTTAGGAACACGTAAAACTTAGGAACCAGTTAAAAATACAATGTAAATGAGCGTAACTTTATTCTGACATTAAAAGACATCTCTGGAGAGACTTTTCATCAGCACCGCCATCTTGAATTACAACGTTGTAGAAAATATTATGTGTATTTAGATAACAGAATACACAGCTGTAAAGATACGCCGTTTTGATGATAAAAAAAAAAGTAGAAAAAATCTTTTTTCTTTGGTGGGTGAGAGTGTTATGTGAATTTCTTTTTTTTTTTAGGAACGTGTTCGAGGTAAAAATATAAATGGCCTTTACTTAAATAGACATAGATAACTTTAAGAAACTTTTCGGTTGTTTTTTTTTGTAATGTCAAATGGGGGTAGATTCTAAATTTGTCTTATTTTTTTAGGTATATGTGACGTCGTAACTTTGTTAACTATTTTATTTTCTGCAAGTTAGAATGCCAAACAAGCTGACGGCCCACTTAATGGAAAGCGATAAGCGTCTAAGTAAAAAGTTAAGTGACAAGTGTGTAGTCTGTCGCCCATGATACCCTTCATGAGTTGCTATTATGATAGCCTATATATATATATATATATATATATATATATATATATATATATATATATATATATATATATATATATATATATATATATATATATATATATATGTATACTCACATATTGGTGTCAATTTAATTTACAATCGAAGCTGAATCTGCGAAATTAAGCGAAATTAATTTCGCAGATTCAGAATTATTGGTTAAAAAGTGGCTCAAAAATATAGAATCTCCTCCTTTTTGAAATCACTTAAAAGAAGGGCCCTAATAGGTGTTTATTTAATAACATATTCTACTGCTATAACAAACATAAAAGTTTTCAACAATGGATGAATGTTTATTATTTTTTCACGCAAAAACACACACGCTCACAAACACACATGCGCGCGCACGCACGCACACACACACATACACACGCGTGCACACACATACGCGCACACACACACACACACACACACACACACACAGAGAGAGAGAGAGAGAGAGAGAGAGAGAGAGATTCACACGGGCGAAGCGGCGGGATGTAATTAGTTTTATGTAAATTTACAATGTCCAGTTCCTTACACACGTAAAGTACGTGTTCTTATCTTAATAAGTACATACTTATTTATTTGTTTATACCAGAAAAAAGTTTTCTTTGCATTTTACAGAATAAAAAACTTATCTCAATCCAACAAATAAACCTTTTTAAATTAAAGACGTGTGAATAATGTGAGTTATTTAATTTTTTTTGTAAGCATTTAATCAAGGGCGACCATTTATTTGGTGAGTGAGGAAATTTCATTGCGACTTTTTTAATGGTTGGCGGCTTTTATTCCACGTCTCTTGTTACCAAGTTGGAGCAACAGAAGAAACATTCAAAAGTTTTATGTCCTCCACTTGCCCGATGAATAAATATACGTTGCAGGGAAACAAGGAAATCAGGAATTTTAGAAAACACCTAGAGATATCACAAAATTTCATTATATTTCCAGGACCGGCCATATAGCTCGAGCGACTAATAGCTGACGGAAAAGAAAAAATTTAAAATAACGATATCGTGCTGGCAAATGTAGCGTGGGGCGGTCCCCATAAAATGAACGAAATGACGATTTTTTTTAATGGAAGATAATGAAATGGTAACCCCGCCCGCGCTAACGGTATACGCTGGCGGGGCACCAGTGAAGGATAATAAATGAGAATAAAAAAGGCAGGTCAATTAGCCCATCGTGATGAATACGCATAGAATCCAGCACCATGGTTTCTAGGGGGGACCACGGGAAGGGGTCAAGCTGGTTGGATTAAACAGTCTAAATTTATATAATATATATTTTATTAAAATATTTTCTATATTTATACCTACATACATATGTATGTAGGTGTCACGCCTGTCGCCCTTTAGGGTAGGCAGAAACAATTTGATTTATTTGCACTTGTATCTTTTTACCAAATTTAGTTTAATGAAAGAAGTATCACTGAATATATCCCATTTTTTTCTAACAACAATATGAATAGACTAAGTTATTCGACTTCAGCCGTTATTTCCTGGTATTTTTTTTTTATTTATTAAAAGGTATACACAATAGGTTACAATCAATAACATTATAAACATTTATATAAAGATAATAGTTTGAACTAGATTGAGACCCAGACAGGTGTACACACAGCATGGGTAAAGCAGTCGGCAAACAATGTTAAATTATAAATTATATAAAAAAGCATATGAATGTAGTAAATAACAATGAAGTACATACAAATAATAAAAATACATAAAGATATGGGCATGTCAAAGAGACTTGATGGCTGAATGTAAAATGCTTTTGAAGGTATCTAGTTTTCTTTTGAATGTATCTATTCTTAGTTATTTCACGAATTACCTAATATTCTCGTCTCTCCGCAACATATGTATCTCTCTTTCTAACAGTTTAAGGGTCGTTACGAGGTTCACGCGCCGCAACAAAACATATTTATTGTCATAAAAACTTGTTAAAATTATATATCTCTTGTTATAATTCATTTGTTGAATAAAATACTGTGGGTTTTAAGATCCTCGCTTTAATATTGTTTTACAAAATGTTTTCACCCTCGAATACTCAAGTTATGGATTGAGCTCCCTGCCGAGGCTTTTCCAACAGACTACAGTAAAGGGTTCTGGAGGGAGGGGAAAGGGATTGTTAGTAATGGGATCTAACAGTTCCATTGTTAGCAATGTACCCTATCAGGTCGACCTCCACGCGGTTCCCCCTGGAAATCATCGTTGTAAATTCTTACGGAATTCTTCACGATGGGCTAACTGACCTGCTTTCACCCTCATCTATCACCTCTCACTGGTGCCCCGGCAGCGTATATCGATGGCGCGGACGGGGTTACAATTCCATTTTCATCCATTAGAAAAAGGTATGCGGTTCTTTAAAAGGGGCATAAAGAGATTTCTTCAGGGTCGGCAACGCGCGCGTAATTCTTCTGGTATTAAGAGTGTTCACAGGCTACGGTAACCGCGTATCATCAGGTGGGCCGTATCTTTGCTATCTTAGTGGCATATAAAAAAAATATCATTTATTTTAGAAAAAAAAAATTGTAAGTAAATCTGTTATTTAAACCTTTTTTATTAAATATAAAAAAATGAATTGTGATGATTTTCTTTTTTTTATACAACTTAGAATGGCAAACAAGCTGACGGAAAGTATCGTCGCCTATAGACATGAGCAGTACCATGGACATAACACAGTATACTGTTTCGCCTATGATATCCTCCATGCGTTGCCATTCCTGAGGACTCAGATGTTATTCCTCTGTACCCTGTAAATTCACGTCATATCCCACCTTTAAAAACGAAACACAGCCATGCAAACACAACTGCTTCACGGTAGAAACACGAATGAGACAGAGGTGCCCAAGCAATCGACTTTTGTATAAAGTCTCCCTCTGATTTTTT
The DNA here is from genome assembly GCF_026898425.1 of Galleria mellonella. Taxonomy (NCBI): domain Eukaryota; kingdom Metazoa; phylum Arthropoda; class Insecta; order Lepidoptera; family Pyralidae; genus Galleria; species Galleria mellonella. The sequence continues at coordinate 349,221 of NW_026442157.1, forward strand.
GCAATAAACATGATGTTAGTTTCATACTATTTTTATCCTGATTAATGTTTTAAATTTTCAATAAATATACGAAAGGTAACGATCCAAAAAAAAAATGTAATAAACAAATCTACTGAAAAAGGGAAGGTGTGAGAAAAAATCCAATTACGGCCCGCCATTATGTTTAACGACGCACTTCTAAAGACTTAGGGTATCCCTTTACATGATCTTAATGTAAGAGAGGGCTTCTTAATGCAAATTTTTAGTACACTACCAAATTAGAATGGCCTAGGAGGGCACAGGATAAAATAAGTGCAAAAAATACCCGCCGGATCTAAGAGTTCGTTTTGTAAATGGAGACATTATGTCTAATTTAGCCTGTAGGTAAAATTAATGAAAATGTCTCCCATTCAATAAGTTAATTTAAAATTAGATTTCGTGTTATATTCTTAAACATAATTATTTCTCAACCGATTTCGAGGTTCTCAATTCGGTTGTATGTTATAGTGGGGGAAAGGGATTGTTAGCAATGGAGTTTGACAGCCCCATTCCTAGCAATATGCCCTATTAGATCGACCTCCACGTGGTTCCCCCTAGAAACCATCGTGCACAATTCTTGTTGTATTCGTCACGATGGGCTAACTGACCTGTTTCATCCTCACTTATCATCTCTCACTGGTGCCCCGCCAGCGTATACCGTTAGCGCAGGCGGGATTACCATTCCATTATCATCCATTAAAAAAAATGGGTTGTATATTGTATTTGTTACCTCATAACTTCTTCAGTTTTAAACCGATTTGGATAATGATTTTTTTTATTTAAAAGAATAAACTTACAAATTTGTTCCATAGACATTTTATGGAAATCGTTTCAATAGTTCAGATTGAAAAAGAAAAAAACTGGATTTACCACAATTAAAGTTTTTTTTTTTATACAACTTAGAATGGCAAACAAGCTGACGGCTCACCTAATGAAAAGTGGTAACCGTCGCCTATAGACACGAGCAGTGCCATGGACATAACAGAGTATACTGTTTTGCCCATGATACCCCCCATGCGTTGCCATTCCTGAGGACTCAGATGTTATTCCTCTGTACCCTGTAAATTCACACCATATCCCACCCTTCAAACCGAAACACAGCCATGCAAACACAACTGCTTTACGGTTGAAACAAGAATGGGACAGAGGTACCCAAGCAATCGACTTTTGTACTAAGTACAATTAAAATACAAAGTACATTCTAAGTTACTAAAAAAATGTTTATTATGTTTATTACATATATACATATGTATATATGTATTATGTATTAAGTATATATGTAGTATGTATTATGTAATAAACATACTCCAATTGCGCGTAAGAAGTCGTGAATAAAAACTATTTTACTAATAAATATTCAAACTTCGTAGAAAATAATATAACATTTTGAACAAGTTTTAAAGGAACAATTTGGAAATTAATGTAAAAAAAGATTGCTATTGAATTTTCTTCCTACGCACTTCCTCCCTCGTCTGAGGGCTGCTACCGAAATTGATATTACGAACAGCTAAGGCCACATAACAATACTCTTTTATTGTTATCACTTATATTTATTGTATAATTTCTATCTCGCGTGAGATAGCCTTTGTAAACATTCTACCTACATCAAGCTCGCAACATAATCACGTAAGTCTGGGATGGTAACAGAAGATTTATGAAAGGAACAGGTTTTCGTTATAAAATTGGCAATAGACTTCGAAAACGAGGTTTTCAATTCAATTGTATTTTTATTTTATGTTTATTACCTCATAACTACGTCAGTTATGAGGTATAGGTATAAATCGATTTGGAAAATTATTTTTTGTCTCAAATGATATACTTACAGATTGGTTCCGTAGAAATTTTACCAAAATCGGTTAAGTGCTTTAATTTTTAAATCAAAAAAGTTTTTCCATAACTGTAGTTTTTTTATGGAATATAATCCTAAATTACTTATAATGATGATAAAAAATACATGTGTTACGAAAAGTATTAAATACTAGCTATTATATTTCCTGTGGTTTTGCTCGCGTGAATCAATGAAGTATCCTATGTGCTAAATTGGAATATAAGTTACCTGTTAATAAGTTATTTTGTAAAACAAAATTGCTTCTTGTTTATTTTCTTTAAATCTGTTTGCCAATCAACAAAATCCTCCTCCAACCATTTTCATTCTTGTCTTTCTTGAGCCACTCTGTCCTATATTACTCTTGCCACTTCCCTCTTTATATACATACATATGTATATACAAGAACTGCTCGTTTCTTGTATATACATATGTATCGACTGTATATACGTATGTACAAAAGGTATTATAAATTACTCAAGGTAAATTCTTGCTCAAAAGAGGAAAGGACTATACTACGTACAAATAAAATCATTTGACAAAAGAAGTTAAAAAACAGTAAGTATTTATGATTTGTTTTCATTCTGCTACATTAACCCTTCTTTGCATAATGGTGGAAATTTCCATCATAACACTGAATGCCCAAAAATTATATAAAAGGCGAAGTTCACTTTAAGTTCATCGTGTCTGGATACCTTCTTAATATCCATTGCAGAAAACAAACCATATCTGTAAATATATTTTTTTAACTATTTTTTCCTTTACTTTTGAACATGAATTATATCACCTTGATTTATTTCACCAATAGAAAAAAAACAGGGAAAGAAGGGTTAACTATTTATACTAATCAGAATGGCGGGGATCAATTGAAAATATCACTAGCGCTGCAGGATGAGTCGTAGAGTCGCTATAAAACTTCAACTGAGCTCTTCCTACTTTGCCGATGTTGTAATTTGCATTTACCAGCGTCGTTCCATTTCCAGCGAGACCGGTCACAGTTAAAAGAGCAGCCTTTTCTAATTGGAAACCCGACTGTTTCTATTTTTTTTTTTTTACATTGCGGCGATACTTGAAATTGACGTCCTTAATCAGATGCGAATCTTTTATTTCTATTTTCTACTGTGATTTATGTTTTAAAGTTTTTTTTTTTTTTATTAAAATATGGCTTTTGAAGTGATTTCTAAAAACACAAATTTAATTTGTATATACACACATACGTACATACCATATCATATATATATTTTCACTTGAGAAAGATATACGCCAAATGCAAAGTATATATATTTCAATTTATAAGATAAACTGTTAAGGTATCAAAAGTTAACAAACAAATAAACTTTCACTTCGTTTGATATCTAAAAAAATCCCCAATTTAAAACAAAAAGATAAATTAAGCATCTTATTATTTTAGTACTCTCTTAAAACTTTGTTTCAAAACAGAGATAATAGTCAGAAATTCAGATTTGTGTCATAAACCTGGTATTATTACGAGTCGTTTTCATTTAAAGCTCAGAATATTTGTGGATATAAACAAAGTTACACTCAAGTTATCACTTAAAAGACATAAATCGCCCGTAGTACTTATATTAAAACACTTGAAGAGTTCTTTGCTGTTATTTGAGTGGCACACTTCTTGTGTTTATGAAAATATTAATTTAAGTAGATAAAAGATTTATTTTTAAAATAACACAATTAACATGAAAAGGTTTTGCTGGAAGAAATCTCTTATTAGAGATAAGCTCGCCTTTGTACATTATGTTTATAATGAATTGTAATTAACAGTATGTTTTGTGTACAATAAAAGAATAAAAAAACTAATACCTTATTGTACTAAGATGTCATCTTGCAGAACTCCATATCACTATTTATTTAATTAGAATTATTTTGTTTAACTCAGTTACTATTAAAATGTGTTCGACTGTCATGTGAAAGGTTATAGAACGTCTGGTAATAATAATAGTAATAAATCTTCGAGTGTTGCCAGTCGCGCACACTCTAATTGTATTGGAATTAAAAAAAATCTAATCCGTTTGATAATGAGAAAGGAAATAGCGTATTACCTGTTCCTTCGTGCTCACAATGTCGTAAATGCATCTTATCGTGTTACGACTACTAGCAATACAATTACTACGATTATTATTACCACTACTACCACTATCATTATTACTACTAACACAAACGCTCCTACCATTATCACTCCTACCATTATCACTACTACCCTTTCAACTAGCACTAGTACCGCTATTATTTACGAAAGCGAGACTTTGTACAAAAGCTGTTTGCTTGGACACTTTTGTTTTGTTACACATTCGTGTTTCTATCGTGAAGTAGTTATGTTTGCATGGCTATGTTTCGGTTTGAAGGGTTGATAGGTGAAAATGGAATGGTAACCCCGCCAGCGTTGACGGGATACGCTGGCGGAGCACCAGTGAAGGGTGATCGATGAGAATGAAAACAGGTCAGTTAGCCCATCATGATGAATTCATCAGGAATTAACCATGATAGTTTCCATGATAGTTTCGACCTGGTTGGGTATATTGCTAGCAATAGGATTCTCAGTCGATTAGGGTACAGAGGAACAACATCTGGGTCCTCAGAAATTATAACGCATGGGTGAGCATCATGGGCGAAACAGTATACTCTGTTATGTCCATGATACTGCTCATGTCTATAGGCAACGATAACCACTTTCCATCAGGTGGGCCGTCAGCTTGTTTGCCATTCTAAGTTGCAAAAAACATTACCACAACTACTACTACCATTACCACAAAGACTACTACTGCAGTGTAGTAGATAGAAAACTGTAGGTATATTACATTCAATGCGTGGAAATAATCTAAACTTATATTATTAAGAGGAAAAAATTTTCTTTTGTTTGTAATGAATTAATACAAAAACAAATTTTTATTAAAAATTCTTTCAACTATAGCAAGCTACATTAACAACGAAGCAAATTGGACTGCATTTATTAAAAAAAAATGCTAAAGCGGATCGCTGTTAAAAAACATAAAGATAATGCGACAGTCGCTTAAAACGCTCAGTGTAAAACATACTCGTATAGAAGAAAAATGCAGCGGTCACTGTGTTAATGTCATACTGCATGAATATATCACATATTCATGCAGATGTGACTTTAACGCAGTGATACCTGATAAAAATGCAATTTTGCCCGTAAAAATGCGAAATACTCGTATACTTGATATAAAATCTAATGTTGTTATTTTGTTAGTGGAAGTCATAAAAATGTTATTATAGCAACAAGTCGTCAACTTGTTTGCTATTGTAAGTTGCATAAAAAAAGGTCAAATATAAGTTACCTGCCCAATGCGTGAAGTACTAGCAGAATGATTGTGACAAATTAGATAATATTCGGGAGGAAAGGGATTGTTAGTAATGAAGACTGAGAATCCTATTGCTAGCAATATACCCAACCAAGTCGACCTCCTCGCGGTTCTCCCTGGAAACTATCATGGTTAATTCCTGATGAATTCATCATGATGGGCTAACTGGCCTGTTTTCATTCTCATCTATCACCGTTCACTGGTGCTCCGCCAGCGTATCCCCGTTAGCGCAGGCAGGGTTACCATTCCATTTTCACCCATCAAAAAAAAAAACTAAATAATATCCAGTAAACATCATATTTAATACTAGCGATTTTCCCCGGCTTCGTATACATGTAGAGTGATGGAAAGATAGATTATTATTTGAGGCCTATAAAATCGAAAACAGCTAAATCCATGATTGTCAAATGGTGGAAACTACAAAAACTAATATTTTGTCAAGGATATGGAACGATGTTCTATATTTTAAACCAAATTGAAAAATAATAATAATAATAAATAATTAATAGAACTTTAAATTAAGAGAAATATTTGAGTACAGATTGAAAATGAAATCGATTTTATTGCATTTAGCTGCCTCTGATTTTATAGACCTCATAATTGAATAATTCAAGTGAAATACAGTAACATAAATTACAGATTAAAATATATACATAAAGTACAGTATTTTATATTAGTTTTAATAGGCAAATTTTTGATACTTTGGATCCATCATTATCATTAATATCTCAGACATGATCCGTCCACTGCTGAAAACAAGCCTCCTCCATAGACTGCCATAAGGAACGGTTTTAAGGTACCTGCATAACAGTACCACTGACTCCCTGCAATACATTTGAGGTCGCAATGGAGTGTCGTTTAGTAAGTTACGTAATTGTATTATTAAAGAGGTGTATACTTTTTTGAAATTAATATATAGCCTATATTATTCGCTGATTCAATTTCTGTAAGTGAAAAAAAAATTAAAATCGATTGAGTAGTTTTTTTTTTTTATTTTTTTTACACAACTTAGAATGGCAAACAAGCTGAAGCCCTACCTGATGGAAAGCGGTAACCGTCGCCTATAGATATGAGCAGTACCATAGACATAACAGAGTATACTGTTCCGCCCATGATACCCCCCATGCATTGCCATTCCTGAGGACTCAGGTTTTATTCCTCTGTACCCTGTAAATTCACGCCATATCCCACCCTTCAAACCGAAACATAGCCATGCAAATACAACTGCTTGACGAATGAACAGAATGAAATTGAAACACGAATGGACAGAGGTACCCAAGCAATCGACTTTTGTACAAAGTCTTCCTCTAGTTTTTGAGTTTATCCATTATAATCAAACAAACAGTCAAGCCTGACTTCTTTATAATATTAATATAGACATAAAATAGTGCAAAAAAAAAACAATAGCTGAGTTTCGTCTCCATTCTTATCAGCTAAAATAACATTTCGAATTGTACCATAAAATCATAAAAAATGTTTAATGGTTTACCATCAAAATGTTTAAAATTAAGTTTATTTAATTAAAAATAATTTCTATTCTATATAATCTTTATTGCAAATATTGAAACAGCTTATCATAAAATTTACTCTAAAATACTAAGACAAAGATGTAATCAAATTCGTTTCTAGCTAATGGTAATTCATCATAACAAACACATTTAATTAATTATCGACCATACGATAAAAGAAATAAGGTAACAAATAGTACTACCCTATTAGGAGTATCTCGAAGCGGACTCTATTTGAAATAGCATTAAAATTCGTTCCAGGGCACGGCAGTAAACAGAAATGTGTTAACATAAGCAATAAATGGAGATGGCCTTCATTTCGCTGCGAAATTGAAACATGGACGTGCAAATATTATAACTTCCTTTAATAATGAAAATATGGTAAATAGGTTCTAGAGATTGCTATGTTTTATGAGATTTCATTACTAGTGTTATCTTATTTTCGCATATGGGGTCAGTTAAGCCGTTGCGCGTCGACCCATATGGGTTTTTTTTTTGTGCTTCCCCCTGCCTTATACCATTACCCGCGGTTTAAGATATCTGTAGTCCCCTGGCTCTGGATAAGCCGTTCCCGGTAGACTCATACGCATACTTTCCAACGAATTGCAGTTGCACATCAAGTGTTGTCACACACGCACACACACAAACACACACACACACATACGTGTATGCCAAGCATATTTGCTATTTAAAATTACTACACGAAGAGTTCATAGGTTATGTTATAGTAATTCATTCAAGCAAATTCACTACCTACAGCTGGTACGAAACATAATTGATAATTATTTATTTACATAACAAGATAACATTACATCTTGCCTCAAACTTAGCACTGCATGGTTTGCCTAACAATCTAAGATATAATTTTCAGGAACGCCCCAAGTCTCTCTCAGTACTCGACGTGTTTACGTTTGACAAAGCAAACACATTACTTAACACAACAAAGTTGGATTATTAGAGAACGATATCTCACAAACAAATATTTATTTAGCGTCACATTTGTATATATATTCGTAAATAAATATCTATATTTGTATATTTCACATCTGATATACATATCTAATACTTAAATAACAGACTACTGTTGGTAATATAAAACTTATCGGTTTAAAAATACTATTAAATAGATTTTTTTTTATTTTTAACCAACTTAAAAAACACTTGCAGTGCTCTCAATTTGCTTGTGTTCTTTATATGTTTGTTACCTCATAACTCCAACAGTTCTAAATCGATTTGGAAAATTCTTCTTTTATCTAAAAGAATACGTTTACAGATAAGTCCAATGGAAATTTTATCAAAATCTGTTTAGTAGTTTAGTTAAAAAAGAACGGGTTTTGACGCAATTCAAGTCGATTTTTTTCGACAAACAATTTAATTATATTTTAATACTTGAAGTGGCAAACAAACTGACAGTCCATCTAATAGAAAGTGGAAACTGTTGCCTATAAATATTTGGTCATATAATGTTATTTTTTTTATACAACTTAGAATGGCAAACAAGCTGACGGTCCACCTAATGGAAAATGGTAACCGTCGCCTATAAACATGTGCAGTATCATGGACATAACAGAGTATACTGTTTCGCCCATGATACCCCCCATGCGTTGCCATTCCTGAGGACTCAGGTTTTATATCTGTATCTCGTGTATATAGGCGACGGTTACCACTTTACATCAGGTGGGCCTTCAGCTTGTTTGCCATTGTAAGTTGCATAAAGAAAATGTATAGAGTAGATTGTCTCTCTTCGTGCTTAAAATCCTGAGCAGATAAAAATTCTACGGGCAAAAAGTCTCTTGATTTGTATCAATCATTGATATTCATATTGTTTATCAACGTGTTAAGTATTCTGATAAGCTTTTTTATAGGAAATCTTTCCTTATTGAAATCTTTATAACCCTCGACTAACCCATTATCCTAGCTTTCAATCACTCCAGATCGGCACCGCCATCTAGCGATTTATGACAATTATACAGAGCGTTAATAAAATTTATGGGCCGATTTTATGACGTCATAAACGCTGGTGAGTGTTTCTCACATACCGGTAACTGGGGTCTTGACAATTTAACGTTAAAGCTCAGTTAAAATTTAATAGTTATTGCCATAATGGAACACGCTGTATTAGGAAAAGGTATTGCTTTATTTGCACCTCGAGTAGTAGTTAATAAGTTGGGGGGAAAGGGATTGTTAGTAATGGAGACTGAGAATCCTATTGATAGCAATATACCCAACTAGGTCGACCTCCTCGCGGTTCTCCCTGGAAACTATCATGGTTAATTCCTGATGAATTCATCATGATGGGCTAACTGCCCTGTTTTCATTCTCATCTATCACCCTTCACTGGTGCTCTGCCAGTGTATCCCGTTAGCGCAGGCGGGGTTACCGTACCACTTTCAACCATAAAAAAAAAGTAGTAAATAAGTTTATATTTATTTAAATAACTTTGTTGACCAAATAAAAGCATGGTATGAAAGGTGGATTTGACGCTAGTAGCATTCTTTACCAGTTAACCTTTGGAATAAACAGTGTAAGCGGTATTTTGTTATTGGTACAAATCCAATAATTAATGTATACCTAATAAGCGTAATATAAAAATAACGTAAAATCCTGATCATAATATACATAAATACATATATTTTATATATAGGCGTGAATTTACAGGATACAGAGAAATAACATTTGAGTCCTCAGGAATGGCAACGCATGCGGGGTATCATGGGCGAATTAATATACTCTGTTATGTCCATAGTACTGCTCATGTCTATAGGCGACGGTTACCACTTTCCATCAGATGGGCCGTCAGCTTGTTTGCCATTCTAAGTTGTATAAAATATATATATAAAACAAGTCATACTATGGTATTTACGGTGCATCTCATACTACATGATTGATTGTATTTTTGCTAACAAATATACATGAGGCACCTTTTTAGTTTCTTTTTTAATTTTATTAAAAAAAGAAATTTTTATTTGTGATTTGAAATTAGTGTCAGTTTAGTTTTTGGTTCGCTCACTTTTTTGCTCCATTGGTTTGCTTTGTATATTTTTTACAATTACATTATCTTTCTAAAAACACCGTGTTTCCATACCAGCATACAGTCCTTTCGCATATACATATGTCACGCTGGAAAGATAGATAAATAACAGATATATGGCTTTAAACATACATGTATGTGGGAAACGGCTAACACTAAATAAAGCTGTATAATAGCTTGACTTTGCCTACTATATGGACCTGAGCCAGGGAATTGAGTTTGTGATTTATAACAACTAAGGCATGTACGAGGTTTGTCCGGAAAGTACGTATAAAAGTTTTTTAAAAATTTTATTTTACAATTATTCAGGTAAATCAATTTTATCCCCTTCAAAGTACTCCCCCTGTGACATAATGCACTTGTGCCAACGCCGTTTCCACTGTGAGAAGGCACCTTGAAAGTCCTCTGGTTGTAGGTTTCTCAGCTGCCCCGTCGTAGCTTTTTTTATCTCATTTATGTCCCCCAAATGCCGCCCCCGAAGTACCAATTTGGTTTTTGGGAACAAGAAGAAGTCACACGGGGCCAAATCCGGCGAATAGGGGGGTGTTCGGTCACCGTAATGGAATTTTTACTCAAAAACTCACGGACAACAAGAGAGGTGTGGGCAGGGGCATTGTCGTGGTGAAGAATCCAACGCCCCTCTCGCGCCAATTCTGGACTAACTCGTGCCACACGAGCTTTGAGGCGTCTGAGCACATCGACATAGAATTTTCCATCAACTGTCTGGCCTGGAGGGACGAATTCTTGATGGACAATCCCCCGAACATCGAAAAAAACAATCAACATTGTCTTGACATTTGAGCGGGATTTTCTTGATTTTTTTGTTCGTGGTTCCCCGGATGTCTTATCCAATTAGATTGCAAAAATTTCACGGCCATTCTTGCCGAGTTTCGAGAGAAACTTGATTACGACGCGCTGCTCTTCAACGGAAGCGGGCTCCATGCCGACGGGGTTTCGTTAAGAGGTAACTTCACAGATGGCGTGACAAGCCAGTTCGCACCGCACGGCGGTCAGACCAGAACTGAAGCATTGTTAGGGACATAAGGAAGGGGTCCTGCGCTTACCTGGCCTCCCCACTCCTCTTTCTCGCATTCCAGAACACTTTTATACGAACTTTCCGGACAGACCTCGTATATGGAGTGGATAGAGCACTGATGCACTGCAGTGGTTTCAATCTGATACTATATGATTATTACGTATTAAAATAAGAGAGTAGTATAAAAATAGGACTTTGAACAAAACATTTGCTTGGATACGTCTGTCCCACACGTGTTTCTGCTAGAAAGTAGGTGTATTTGTATGCTCGGTTTGAAAGGAGGGATATGGCTCTGAAATTACTGAGTACGGAGATGTAATATTTTAGTCCTCAGGAATAGTAACGCATGAAGGGTGACACAGTATGCACTGTGATGTTCATGATGCTTTTTATGTTACCACTTCCCATAAGGTAGACTATTTGCCATTTCAAGTTATATAAAAAAACGAATTTCCTCAATTTCTCATTTTTTTTTTAAATGTATTACGAATTTGCCGTCTGGTCCCAGCATAGGATGGGGCATCCCTTCTTTTCCCGTGGATGTTGTAAGAGGTGACCAAGGGGACTGGGAACATAACTAAAGAAATATCAACACTAGATAGAGAATGTATTCATAAATACATTTACTATTAAATTACTTGCCACTTGACAAAATTACTAAATTACGGCGCTCTCTCTCTCTCTCTCTCTATATATATATATATATATATATATATATATATATATATATATATATATGTATATATATACATATATATATATATGCTGTCACAGATATTTATTATTTTGCATTATTTTACAGATCTATGCGCCACCTACCAATTTATTCTTTACTCGTAATTCTTTCTATCCAAAGGTTGTCTGTAAGAGATTGCTTAGCAATAATACCGCCTTTTGTACAACACTATACATATCGAAAATTGTTCAACAAAACCTGTAATGTTGTTGCAATAAAGTGTTAAATAAATAAATCAAATCAGGCTTTAAGCTCACATATCCCTTTTTACAACTACGTAGTTATTAGTTACGTATTCTGAGTTACATCAGCTCATTCCATTTCTCTAATTAGGCTAATCGCAAAGTTTTTAGTGTGTAGCCATAAAAATGCAATACGAACGAGATTATCCTGATGTTGGTAGTGGAAGTTACGACACTATGAAACGTAGATAGTTATGGTCCTATAATACGATTAGTCTCGTTGAATAATATATTTATGCACCGCAGAATGAGAAAATGACGTCTATAAACATAAAATGCCATATAAATAGCGCAGAATATCCCATATCAGCTATTTACGTAAAATTATATGATTCAACCAAAGGTTGCCTGGAAGAGATCGCTTTTAGCAATAAGGTCGTCCATTGTTTTCTCATTGTGATTATTTCTTATATTTTTTTATATCTAGAATCAGTTTACTATTGTAATTTTTTGGAGGAAACAATAAAGAGTGTCTATCTATCTATTTATTAACATATCTAAATCGGGGGGAAGAGATTGTTAGTAGTGATTTAACAGTCCCATTGCTAGCAAAACACCCTATCGTGTCGAATATCGTGTTCAATTGGTCACTATGGGTCAACTGACCTGCCTTCATCCTCACTTGTCACCCTTCACCGGTACCCCACTACCGTATACCGATAGCGCAAGCGGGGTTACCATTCCATCTTCACCCATAAAAAAGGACTTTACACGTATTAGCGTGATCTACTAGCCAACCCTGAGACAAGCAGAAAATTACGCAGACAGTGTATTTTCCACTAAAATAAGTACATGGAGGCATAACACCATATTTCTTAGAAATGTCAACGCATAATTTTCATGGTGCTGTTCATGTCTATAGGCGACGGTTACCGTTTTCCATTAGCTGAGCCATTGCCATTTTGAGTATCAAAAAAGTCCATACAAAACTGGCTGCAACATTTATCTCCATAATATTACTTTTGCATACACCGTCATGTGCTTCGACACGACGCCCTAAATTGACACGGGGGAGCTATTTCACAAAAGTTATACCAGGCCTCCACTTGCGCGCTATGTATTCGTTTTTTAAATAAAAAAAAAATAGCTAAATCCCGTAGCCTTACCCGAGTAACTAGTATCAATATATTTATTCTGTGGGTGTAGGGATTATTAGTAATGGCCTTATAAATGACTTTATACATTATATAATAAATAGTAATAGAGTCATTTGTATAAGAGAATAGATAAAAAGGATAAAACAGTAACAAATAACAATAAAATTCAAACGTTTAAACAGGAATTGGGTTTGTATCCGAGCATTCTCTTAATAGCTAAACCAATAACTATGGAATTTGGTATATGGGTGTCTGCATACTCGTATATTACATGGTATGGAAAAGACCATAGGGTACGTTTATCCCATCCAATATATCCCAGTTAAGAGTTTTGTAAATACACATTATATTCTAAGATTAAAGGTCTTGAATGGTCCCGAAACCAGTCGAGCTTTTTTCACCAAATTCCAAATAAGTTAATATATTAAAATATCACGTTTTTTTATGGATGATACTAGAATAACACTGTCTAATTCGGCCTGCGCTAATGGTATACGCTGGCGTAGCATCAGTGAGGGATGATAAGGGAGAATGAAAAGACTGGTCAATTAGCACATCGCGTAAATACACCTAAAATTCAGCTTGATGATTTCCAATGAGGATCACGTGAAGGTCGACCTGACAGGTTAAATTGCTAGTAATCAGTCAATCCCCTACCCCCAAAGGCGCACAAAGTTGTGGGTAAAAGCTAGTATTATAACAATTGTAATTCATGGAATTACTTCGGCTAGTGTGGTCAGATTATCCGTTCATCTCTACCCACATTCGACTTTCGAACACAAATCATTTCTGCCTGTTACACATCTGACGTTTATAAATAAACATACTCAGAAATAAGGGTGTGATTACGCGGTCGCGCGTAAACCGCGCGGTCGTCAGTCACTGCTAATGTTCTGTATAATGCATCCATATTTTGAGAGGAGGAACTATCTTGTGGCGTTTGAGATGTAATTAAGTGCTGAGAAGCGAGCGAGAGACGACGTCTGATACATACGATTAATTATGTAGCGGGCGGTTTTATAAAAATATAGCCCGGCGTTTAGAACGCGCCAATAAGTTTTTATGACGGTTCTATTTTAATAACCATTAAGGTGGAAAGTAAAAATAGGACCTGTCTAATGGTAAACTGTTAGTCTATGGACGCCTTCAACATCAGGATATGACGTAACATATGTGATACCTACTGACGCTAAAGAAACTTTAATACGCGCTCTTGTTGAAAAACTTCAAAATGTAGTCTCTAGCAAAAACATCACCAAGGATCTCATTTTATACACTAAACGTTTGCAGCAGACGACTCCTACCAAAGCATGCTGTACGCAACAATGTAGGTTCAAGTGTGTAAAGATGAATAAAATGTGAGATTAAAAGTTTTTTAAAACATTTTGCGAGATGAAAAGAAATATCTCCAGAAGATGATTTGAGCACATTCGCTCCATAAAAAATATGGACACAAAGAGTATTTAGAGTATCGTTGCACGCTTTGTTCTCTGGTGTGATGCATTCTATATGTTTTGAAAAGGCCCGAGTCTTGGCAAAAGAGAAGCTGTTCATTCCTCACAAGATTCATAAAGCAATAGAAATCGGTCGTTGCCCTAATTGCAGTAGAGACTAAGGATCTAATTTATTAACTTAGAGAATATGTCTTCATGAATGTCAGAGATCTCCATTGGAACTGAGAGAAGATAAAGTGGCTTTTGCGTGTCAGGCTGATTGGACTGATTAGAGGACAACAGCAGCGAAGCCTAAGATCCTTCATTATATATGACCCAACTACTTATTTCCGACAACAATATCATCTAGCTATTCTACTTGCGATGTTTTGGTGAAGATGAAATCAAGGCAGGTGGCTTTGTTTTGGTTGACCTAGATAAATTCACAAGTAATATTTTGTACATTATCATATCAAACCTTTCCCGTGGGTATAGTAAGAGACGACTAAGGGAATTTAATAGTCAAGGAATGGGCACCAATGACCATCTTAAAACGTCATACAAACTAAATGCGGTTAACATAACATATAACCGATGGTTTTCAGAGATAAATACATGGAGATTGACCTAATGGGGCATATTGTAAGCAATAAGCCTGATCGAACTCATTACTATATATTTCTTTTCCCTGTGTTTCCATTTATACTACGTAAGAGACACTATCAGTTGGTAAATTTTTAACTGCTTTCAAATATCATCACACCTTAATTGAAATAGCAAAGAGGTGTGGATTTGAATCCCATAGGATCAACTTGTCTATTAATAATTTGTTCTATTAATAAGTTTCGAATGCATTAAAAATATTTACAAATATTTTTTCTTTGTCCTAATTTCTTTAATATAGGATATTTCTCTGCTCAATTCTCTGATTGCTCAGCAATGATCGTTGATCAAATATTAATATTTTTAACGACAAATTAGATAAATTTTCTTAATGTTGTTTCAATTTTATAAGTTTGACATTTTAAAATTTTACATGAACACGTAGCTCATTAAATGTTTTGGGAAACTGTAAGCGAAGTGAGCAATTCATTCTTAAATAAATAAATAACCAGGGTCAGCTTTTCTGCTGTTTCTGTTACACTTTGCCCGATCCTGTGCATCTTCGTCACATAAAGCATTAGCTCGCATGTCTTCGTCCTCGACGTTCAGCCAGCTTCTTGGTCCGGTCACGAGTTCTAGTATCATCTATTTGTAGGTTCAATAATCGTCAACTCGTCTATTAATATTTTGTTATTAAAATGCATTAAAATCATTTCGAAGTACTATAAATATTAAATTCTAGCGACTAGTGACTCGGCAAGCAGCAAGTGACGTGATATTTTATTGAACAGCAGGTCTACCGCTCGTTTACTTCGTTTCACCTACTATAATATAATTACAGACAGGGTGCTAATTGCCCTGTACTTATGCGTTGCTTAGGCGTTTTCAATTTTCATAATACCATTTCCTCAACATTACCATTAAATTATGATTTAGCAACCATTACTGAAGGCGTTCTAAGTAAACTTTTGTTTGCTATTTCCAATATTTTTTATTAATTATTGCCATTCAATTAAAGAGCGGTTATTTTGTTTGTTTAAAAATTATCGAATGAATTCCCTTAAATTTTTTCTTCGTACTTCAAAATACGAACTTATGGATATAAAAGTTGAAAACATACTGTTGTTGCAGTTCATGGGGGACAGTAGCCACTTCCCATCATGCAAACCATTAAATTATTTTTCTATCCACCATCAAATATATAATATATGTGCGTGTGTGCGTGCGTGCGTGCGTGCGTGCGTGCATGCGTGAGTGCGTGAGTGCGTGCATGCGTGCGTGTGTGAGTACGTGAGTGCATGAATGCGTGCGTGCGTGAGTACGTGCGTGCGTGCGTGGGTGCGTGCGTGCATGCGTGTGTGTGTGTGTGTGCGTGCGTGCGTGCGCGCTCGTGGTGTGTATGTGTTTATGTATAAACACATACACACTTATCTGTGAGAGCTGTATACACCTCTAAATGTTATGTTCATTTAGTCTTAAGCTCACTTACGAGTATAGCATATTTAATTTAATTACTGTGATAGTACATATTCTGTTTAATTTTTGTGGACATATTAATTTGTGTATCTTGTAAAAATAAATAAATAAACAAATTTATGGATTTATGAATATAATACACTGACTGAATTTAATGTTGTTATTATACAATATATTATATATAAAAAATATTAAATGAAATGCTAAATAATTTATGTTTCTAATATTTATGTGGGTATATAATTTGTTTTTATAAATATTAATAACGCTAACAAAATTCGATATTAAGCACTCTAATGGAAACATAAATTAAATATTCCAATATTTTATCGTAATTTATTAAGAAATTGGCGTAATAAAATGATAAAATCCGACGATAAAATGGCCCTGAAAGCAATAAGAAAGGAAAAAAGGAAAACGAAAAATAACCTTGTTTATTTAAAATTATATTTGTATATTTTATATTATTTATTGTGATGGGACTCGTGTTGATTTTATTCGTGCCTATATTTTAAATAGCGGTCACATAACAAAGCTATGTAAAATGTACATTATAACCGCTCTTTGGAATCATCTTCCAGTAGTAGTAATTCCGAACCGATATGACATCATAACCTTCAAGAAAAGAGCATACTCCTTTTAAAAAGCCGGCAGGTGTGCTACCTGCAATGCCTTTGGTGTTGTGGGTGATCATGGGTGGCGGTAGTCATTTACCATGAGATGAGCCTCATGCTCGTTTGCCCCCTGTGTTGTAAAAAAAAATATATGATATCAAATTATATCGAAATTATGAACTCTTTTGATCTTCTACGAATATAAGTGAATATTATAAACATTTTCTTCATAGAAATATGGGTCAAAAAGCAATGACAAATAGCTAGGCGGAAGGTCCATAATTTTTTTTTATTTTTTTGATTTCTAAACATAGTATGTCAACTGCTACCAAAACAAAATACCAATTTGTATTGAAGATATACTAATACATTAATAATAATAAAAAAAAAAAACAATAAATAACAAAGAGAGTAAAGAAAAATGTAAAAAGAAATACAAATTAGCATATAACATACAGTATTCGGAGGTTGGCAACATTGTTACTGTATTAATTCTGTTTTTATCTTATTTGGGCGATTCGTAATATTTTAATATATGTATAATAATTATATATTATGTATGGTATATGTTAATAATAGTTTAATTATATTATAATACGTTAAATATACATTCTTGTTCCCTTAATTTCTGAATGTACCACCTACCTGTGTCTCTGTTTACCCAATGGCCGACTGGTAGAAAACATCCGATGTTAAATCCATCAAATGTACCTAACATAAAATTACACTGTGCATTAAAGTTTAAATAAATAAATAAATAATAAATAAATAAATTCTTACTAACATAAAGTCGGATCGACGGGTGATCCCGAGGGAGAGCTAAGAGCTCAGTTCTTCCTTCTCAGCGCTTTTACATTACCCTCGAGGGCAGGGTTATCCAACTGATTCAAGAACTTGTTTTTTTTTTTTCTGTTTACAATAATTACACTAATTAAAATCGAAAAGATGCTAATAAGACTGTCGCAATAACTTGGGAGGTCTGAAGGTTTTATATAGCAGCTAAACAAATATGGTTAGAGGGGAGGAAAGGAATTGTTAGTAATGGGATCTAACTGACCCACTGCTAGCTATTACTTCAGGTCGAACCCCACTCGGTTCCCCCTGGAAACCATCGTCGTTAATTTTAGTGGAATTCGTCACGATGGGCTAACTGACCTGCTTTCATCGTCATCTATCATCCCTCACTGGTGCCCCACCAGCGTATACCGATAGCGCAGGCAGGGTTACCATTCTGTTTTCACACATTGAAAAAAAAATGTTTAAAACAGAAATAAAGAACGCAATGACGACACATTCAAATCATTATCATCATTAGGTATCATATTGTTAGCTATCTATTGCTACAGTCAGGAACATAGGTCCCCCTTGGGGGGTTTCACCAGTAGATTCCACATTTGTCAGTTTAGAAAACGCAGTTAGACTTTGGTAATGTTTGAAGCCATATAATCTGTACTTCTTATAATTTTTTTTATTCTTCTTTATTGATCACATTACAAAAATAGTACAAAAGACGGTTTTACTGAAGAGAATGTTATATGGCATTCTCTCCTAGTAAGTACGCCTTCCATTACTTCAAGGAAAGGTTGATGTCTCCCTTTCTAACTAATAATACTAAATACGTATACTATACACTTGTTATTATTTGTATATACATACAAGAGGAAGACTTTGTACAAAAGTCGTTTGCTTGGGTACTTGTGTCCCATTCGTGTTTCAACCATGGAGCAGTTGTGTTTGCATGGCTATGTTTCGGTTTTGAAAGATAGAATATGGCGTGAATTTACAGGGTACAAGCTTGTTTGTCATTCTAAGCTGTATATATATATATATATATATATATATATATATATATATATATATATATATATATATATATATATATATATATATATATATATATATATATATATATATATACAATTTGTTTATGTTTATTATATTTGTATTCTATTTACCTTGTACTTAAGCTCTTGTTGATGTACCTTTCCTGCACTAGATTATCCATTAATCATTTTCTCTCTCACTGCTTTGGGTTGGCTGAAAGAGATCTCTTTCAGAGATAATGTAATATTCCTTTTTATATGTTAATGTACTCATGCTTTCCTGGGTGAGCGTATTGGAAGACTGTAAGGCTCACCCAGTGGATGTAATAAATAAATAAATATTTCTACCCTTACTAACAAGTTTTTAAACTAATCGTTTTATCTTTTTTTTGAGATAAAAAAAAATATATAAAATACGATGTACCCATAAATACGACCATAACTGTGTTTATATGTAGCCGTCTGTTTTGAATAGCAATGCTTTTTCTGAATAAAGCAGTCATCTCACTACAATCCAGTAAACTCTCATAACAGCTCCAAAACGTAGTTCACGTGTCATATACGATCAAACGTACCGTGAAAGTACACAATCCTGCCGATTTATAACATCGGAGGAAATAGCCTAAAATTTCTAAGATAAGTATTCATTTTGCAAACGTAATTTAGCAGAAAAGAACCCACAAAATCAGAAATGAGATAACAATACTAAAATGTTGTGGAAAGTTTGTGGAAAAATTTTGGATTGTTGCTTTTACCAGAGGGAGACTTTGTACAAAAGTCGATTGCATAGGTACCTCTGTCCCATTTGTGTTTCAACCGTGAAGCAGTTGTGTTTGCATAGCTGTGTTTCGGTTTGAAGGGTGGGATATGGCGTGAATTTACAGGGTACAGAGGAACAACATCTCGAAACAGTATACTCTGTTATGTCCATGGTACTGCTCATGTCTGTAGGCGACGGTTACCACTTTCCATCAGGTGGACCGCCAGCTAGTTTGCCATTCTAAGTTGTATATAAAAAAAAATCTAAATTCAGTTTAAATAATGATATCAGCCGTTACTGGCTACTGCTGGACATAAGCCTACCCTATTGAGAGATTTACTAGTAGTTGCCACGCTTGGTAGGCGAATGGCAACCGCATTTAGGCTTAATGTTTTAAAAGTTGTTTATGTTTTAAGAGGGACGATGCTGCCCATTTGGCGACCATTCAGTTCCCTTAGTTACCTCTAACGACACCCAAAGAAAAAGCAGCGGTAGCCCATTCTATGCCGGGACTACACGGCATCGGTCAGTTCAAATAGCTTAGGTTTATTCTAGAAAATGGAAAAAGTATATACATAATATAATTTTATAAATTTATATTGAAATATAAATCTACAAATATAATTACTAGTAGTATTCCGAACCGATACGACAACATAACCTTCAAGAAAAGAGCATATTTCTTTTTAAAAGGCCAGCAGCACACCTGCAATGCAATTGTGGGTGACCATGGGCGGCGGTAGTCACTTACTATCAGGTGAGCCGCATGCTCGTTTGCCCCCTGTGTTGTAAAAAAAAAAATTATTATATATAAATACTAATATATGCTAATTCATCCTTTGAAAACAAATGTTTACGTAAAATTTATTTAGAAATTTTCCAAAAAAAAATACTAAAAACTGTACTTTTACAAACTGTATGTCTACACTAACATGACACAGCAAGCAATTTTTAAATGAGAATTGTTAAATATCAAACATAAATTTTTACTATTTTTTGACACATAAAAATATATTATCATCAACTGTTAACTATCCACTATTAAACATAGCTCTCCAATTTCACCAATAGTTGTCATGTTTGGCAGGCGGGTTGCAACCGCAGTTAGACTTTGGTAATATAAAAATATATACTGAAAAAAAAAATAAAAACGTTACAATATAGAGGTGAAACGTTGTTTTGCATTCAAATATGTACTTTAAACCTTAAATCTATACGATACATTTACGATTAACTTAATTTCAATGTGACCTACATAATATCGAACTGCACACCGATTGGCTTTCGAGATCTCAAATCTTTGTCCCTAATTACGGCCCCAAACTGGAGAATTGGCCATTATTAATAAAATACGAGAAGGGAAGGAATAAAATACAAATGTTCCTATATTTATTACCCACTGAGATTCATTCAAGGCCCATGGGTCCAATTAATTTTATCTCTCAATGCTGCCCTCAAACGGTAAAGGACTTCGTACACGCACTTTTATCTGGTCACCTAAATTTCAAGTTACTTATGTGTTTCACTTATAATTAAGCGTTCCTGACAACTAATTAATGGGGGGAAAGGGATTGTTGGTAATGGAGACTGAGAATCCCATTGCTAGCAATATACCCAACCAGGTCGACCTACTCGCGGTTCTCCCTGGAACCTATCATGGTTAATTCCTGATAAATTCATTATGATGGGCTAACTGGCCTGTTTTCATTCTCATCTATCACCCTTCAGTGGTGCTCCGCCAGCGTATCCCGTTAGCGCAGGCGGGGCTACCATACCATTTTTACCCATCAAAAAAAAAAAACAACTAATTAATTAAATTTTATCAGTCGATTCGATCGGTTAGTAGTTTTGTGATATCTAGATATAAAAAGATACATGGAGAGCGATATCGGTAAAGAGGCCGCCTGAAAATCAGCGCTATATAGGTCCATCTCGTTAGAGGTGTGCATATATAGCAACAGCTGAGACGACTCCAAATACCAGAAAAAATCAATTTATTTTTTTTCTTTTTTTATTGTTGTTTATTTTTACATGTAATTATTATTATTGTTGGTAATAAATAATTTATTTCTCTATCTATCTAATTTGATAAAGAAAAAAAAAATATGGCGGAACGGTTATTTTACCTGCGATGTTAGTATCAATTGAGTAAATTTTTTTTTTTTATACAACTTAGAATGGCAAACAAGCTGACGGCCCACCTGATGGAAAGTGGTAACCGTCGCCTATAGACATGAGCAGTACCATGGACATAACAGAGTATACTGTTCCGCCCATGATACCCCCTATGCATTGCCATTCCTCAGGACTCAGGTGTAATTCCTCTGTACCCTGTAAATTCACGCCAAATCCCACCCTTCAAACCGAAACACAGCTATGCAAACACAACTGCTTCACGGCACAAACACGAATGGGACAGAGGTACCCAAGCAATCGACTTTTGTACAAAGTCTCCCAAAATAAAAAAAATCATTATATATTTTCATATGACACGAAATATATATCATACCGATAGAAAGTAATAACAGTTGCCTATACCATAGATATACCATAGACAATCACCATAGACAATTACAAAATACACTAATAGATGAGATCATCATATCAGTATATCAGATGTTAACTTTCCAAGTGTCCACTGCTGGATATAGACCTTCCCAATAAAGGGGGGTTTGCTAGTAGTTGTCACGCTTGGCAGGCAGGTTAGCAACTGCAGTTAGACTTATGATGATATTTTAAAAAGGTCGCTGCTGTCCATTTCTCGACCATTAAGTTCCTTTACCACGCCTACAGGATAGAAAGAGGTGGCCCATTCTGTGCCTGGATCATACAGCAATTGAGATGTTTTTTTTTAATGTACTCGTATGTAAATGAAATGATATGTTTATGCTAGCAAGATACTTGTAAGTAATAATATAATAGGTGAAGATGAAAGCATGCCAGTTAGCTAATTGTGACGAATTTACCATGAATAAATAATCTACGGACGTATGTCGACCAAATAGGCGACGTGCTGAAGAAGGGCCAAATTAAAAGTACCTGCAATCGGCGAGCGTGTATGAAAAGATTGATGAATGTAGAAGAAGCGAAAGAGGTTTGTTTGAATCGAAGCATTTGGCGTTCCATTGTTTCTGCCTACCCTAATGGGAGACAGGCATGACAGATATGTATGTATGTATGTAAATAATCTATGAAAGTTTTCAGAAACGACCTGACAGGGTACATATTTTTTATTCCCAACAATGATGCCGTTCGATCCTATTACAAGTAATCCTTTCTTTTACTAAAGTGTCATTGTAATTTCATTATCTTGTCACAACCAGCCTTCAAATTTAAACAGCCATGGAAGCACAGCTGCGCGACACAAAAACACGAATGGGACAAAGATATCATAGAGTTTAGTATTACAGTTTTCCTCAAGTATCTAAGTATCAATTTGGGACAGGAAAAATGGCTATAATAATAAAATTTCTCTGGCACATACATTCAAATGGTGAATTGCAAATATATGCGAGCCCTTTAAATAAAAAAAAGAAAATAAATACGCTCACGAATAAACTATATCTCGAATAGATAAGTTGGATGCATTTGTCGATTATGCTGTTGTAGTAAACGTAATACTCGTGCACACACACACCTACGCACGCACGCACGCATCCCGCATACACGCACACACACAGCACGCACGCACACACACATACACAAAAGTCGTTTGCTTGGATACCTCTGTCCCATTCGTGTTTCAACCGTAAAGCAGTTGTGTTTGCATGGCTGTATTTTGGTTCGAAGAGTGGGGTATGGCATAAATTTACAGGGTACAGAGGAATAACATCAAGTCCTCAGGAATGGCAACGCATGGGGGATATCATGGGCGAAACAGTATATGTTATGTCCATGGTATTGCTCATGTCTATAGGCGACGGTTACCACTTTCCATCAGGTGGGCCGTCAGATTGTTTGCCATTCTAAGTTGTATAAAAAAATACATGAACACATTTCGTTAATTCTAAATAAAGTTATGTCTATCTATGAAGTGTTGGTTCTGCGATTAAAAATTGCTAGTCTACGTGGACTCCTATACTCCAATATATTCGGTTAGCAAATTGTAGTTATCTATTGCTGACTGCAGTTAGCCATCGTTTCCTTTCCACGGCAGGTAATTAGTAAGATTTAGTGATAGTTGATACTGGTTTATCCAACTGGAACCTATAAAGGGTGTATGTTATATAACTTGGTAGGTCAAAGCTGACAATAGTTGTTAGGCTTCTATAAAAATTTCTTTATTTTTTAAGATATTTATTTTTAAGTATTTATTTATGTTAATAATAATAAAATAAGTAATAAATATCCGTCTATCCTTAAAAAAAAAAAAAAACAAAAATATTTATGTTAATATAAATGGTATGGTAACCCCATTGACTCTATTAGTTATAGTCTAACAGAGAATCAGTAAAGGATGAAATGCTAGGGTAAAGGCAAGTCAGTGGTATAATTATGACGATTTCCTCTTCCCCCCTTTTGTCCCTTCACCAATTCTATTGTTAAAGCCGTTATCTGTTTACTTTTTTTTTATACAACTTAGAATGGCAAACAAGCTGACGGCCCATCTGTTCGAAAGTGGTAACCGTCGCCTATAGACATGAGCAGTACCATGGACATAACAAAGTATACTGTTTCGCCTATGATAACCCCCATGCGTTGCCATTCCTGAGGATTTACGTGTTATTCCTCTGTACCCTGTAAATTCACGCCATATCCCACCCTTCAAACCGAATACTGCTGAATATAGGCCTCTCTTATATACTGCCATAAGAAACTGTTCCGAGCCATTTGCAGGTACTGATTTTGCTTGCTTGCTGAGCTTGCAATCCATTTGAGATCGTCGCTGCATTAAGAAACTGCCCTAGCTGTTTGCCTGTTTATTTTGAGTTCTGTTTAGTAATAGATTACTAATGCAACTATTTAATTTAAAACAAAAAAAAATTGTATAATAGTGACATAAAGCACAATAAACTATGACAATTTTGCTTGTTCGTCTTGGCATAGAATAGGTCATCGCTTCTTTTTCCGTGGGTACTGTAGGAGGTGACTAAGAAATGAATGGGCAGCAGCGTCCCTCTTAAAATATCACTAAGGCTTAACTGAGGTTTGTAACCCGCCTACCAAGCCTACAAGGCAACTATTAGGGAACTATCCCAATAGAGGAAGACCTATGTTCAGCAGTGGATAGTTAACAGCATATATGGTATGGTATGGTAAAAAACTTTTACTCAAAATTGTGAAAAAGGCACCAAATCTGGCAACACTGTCACGAATTCGCTTTTTTGTGCTGTAATATGGAATTGTCTAGACAACGAATCGTATGAGAAATTTTATATTACCCCTTTATAATCCGATAAAATACTAACACACGAAACAGATATAATATTCATAAAGGAACATAACACGCGCCAACAGCAGCATCTGTACACAAATGATCAATAAATGTATAACACATTTATGTGTGGAATTGACTCGCTATTACTTTTGTCTTACCATATACCGCTCATACATATTCATTTAGCCGTTTACTACGGATGTGGACATGGATGTATGGAACTAGATATGACTTCATTATAATCTTTACTAATATAACAAAATGTGAAAGTGAATTTGTATGTATGAATGAATGAAATGAATATTTCAATTGCTAGCAATTTATCGGATTAATTTCTATATATTATAGTTTCGTCTAAAAATCATTTTTGCTATTACCTAGTAAATTCGCCAACTGACCTCACCGCCAACTAACCTGTGACTTGTTTTTAGTGAATTCGTCAAGATAGGTCAAATAACTTGAATGAGTTTTCATCTATCGTTCTTCATTGGCACTCTGGTGGCGTATACTAAGAACACGGACTTTCATCAGGACATCTCACCTGATAGAAAGTGGCAACTGTAGCCTATAGACAAGAATAACACCATTAGTGTCCCAAGATACACTAAAGGTTTTGTTGTTATGTCACAATGTCCTGTAACTTTATTGCTACGAGTATATCAGATTTTTTATACCAAAATACAGCAGATTCAGTATAAAATGGTAACCAAGATGAACAGCACCAATGGCATAATACTCTGTGATATCCATAGTGCCAGTCATACGTTATTGTTCCTGAGAATTATGGTCATGTACCTATTTACCTTATTATTTCACTATCAATAAATTAAATTGACTAGGTACCTTAATTTTTACATCTATATTTTGTGCATGATACGTAAAAAATATTAATTCACTCTTGTGTCACCTATCCATTTCTATATGTTCTCCTTTAACCAAAGATTGTTTGTAATAGATTGCCCTAGCGACAAGACCGCCTTTTGTACCTTTTTATGTATATTTTGATCTGTACTTCATGCTACTGAATTTCAGTTGAATTGTTTATGTTATTATTTTTATGTTTTTAGTGCAATAAAGAGTTAAATAAATAAATATATACCAGGTCACATCTAGTAAATCTAACTCCGTAACCAAGTTTCCGTCGTCACGGGGCGTTCCATTCCTTGCATTAAGAAATATTAGAGCTACGTACAGAAAGAGGAAATTTTAATGGCGGAATATGCGAGGTGAATTTGTTTCTCGTTTTATTATGCATTCAACACTACTGAGTACTGGTTTTGTTGTAAAGCAACTGGGATTTTGTAATAAAAAAATAAAAGGAATGAAATGTATATTCTGAATTAACATAGAGTATGTAGATAATTTAATTAAATTACTCTGTGCAGTGTTTTTTCTTTATACAATTGGGGTGGAAAACAATAACATACAGCCCACATGATGGTAACCGGTTACCTACGGTAACTGCTTATTTTTATTACAATACAATTCTACACGCGAATCATTTCTTTAACATACCGCTTTTTTACGCACAGTCTATATCTCAGTTACTTTGTTGTCCTTCTAAACTATATTTTTAGTTCATTTACAATAATGTAAATGTAAAATTCGTATGTTCATATACGGATTTAATTATTAAAAACACAGAATAGGTTCAGAAAATTCTTTCAAATTTAAATTATCTTTATTCAATTAAACTTGATTACAAGCACTTTTAAATCGTAATTTTTCTTTAATCTAGTTAGGTTGTCAAGTTCATCTGTTGAAAAGGACCCGCAAGAAACTCAACAGTTACTTTTTTAAATCTCTGTTAATATATCACAATAGTCTCTTTTGTATTTAAATGTACTATGTCTAAGATTACATGGCCATTAAAATGCCCGTATATGTTCGACTAGCACCATACATGTTTGTCATTCAATTTCTAGCAAGCAGAAGGCTGTGTGTCTGAGCAATGTACGCGATGTTTTATTTACTCGTAGAATTCCGTACTGCTGAAACCGGTAGTAGAATTTTAATGTGACGGTTTGTTAAAATGTTTGACTATTTGCTACACAAACATGCTGAAACGCTGAACAGATTTGAATAAAACTTGACAGATTCTACACTCAAGATTTACGGATTTATATTTTCGGTAGTTTTGAAATGCAACTTCGTCTGCGTGACCGGAATTTATTAATTCTTCAATAAAAATTAATATATGGGGAAGGATATCTCCATAAATAGTACACCACTGGTAAATATTGTGAAGACTGGTTGAGCCATTACTGAGATAAGAGGTAGATAGATATATAATTTATTTGCTTTTTTTTTTATACAACTTAGAATGGCAAACAAGCTGACGGCCCACCTGATGGAAAGTGGTAACCGTCGCCTATAGACACGAGCAGTACCATGGACATAACAGAGTATACTGTTTCGCCCATGATACCCCCCATGCGTTGCCATTCCTGAGGACTCAGGTGTTATTCCTCTGTACCCTGTAAATTCACGCCATATCCCACCCTTCAAACCGAAACACAGCCATGCAAACACAACTGCTTCACGGTTGAAACACGAATGGGACAGAGGTACCCAAGCAGTGGACTTTTGTACACGAAAAGTGGCAAACAAGCAGACAGACCGTTTGAGGGTAAACGGTGACTGTAGTCTATGGACGCCTATAACACTAGGGGCATTGCATGCGCTTTGCAGACCCCGAAGAAACCTTGATTTTTGAAGAACCGCAAACAGTCTCTAAGGAAAACCTCGGCAGGGAGCTCACTCCATAACCAAATAAGTGTTAGTGGGTGAAAATTAAAACTAAATCAACTTCCAGCAGCAGTATTTCCGAACCGATACGACAACATAACCTTCAAGAAAAGAGTATATTCCTTTTTAAAAGGCCTACAGCACACTTGCAATACCGCTGGTGATGTGAGTGATCATGAGCGGCGGTAGTCACTTACCATCAGGTGAGCCGCATGCTCGTTTGCCCCTTGTGTTGTAAAAACAAAATCTAGTCGAAAAATTCAACCTCGATTATATCGAAATTGATTATACAAATATAAATCTAGGATCAAAATGAGACCAATATATGTTTGTGACATTGCAACTTGGCTTCCAGAAGACTGCAACGATTCTAACATAAACTGAACTAGTTATGGCGCGTTTTTATGACACTTTAGAGAATTTTACAACTTCAAAAGGCGGTCTTACTCTACAGTTTTGTGTTATAGTAATGGAAAATAAAATGTTAGTAGCGGATACTATTTTATTGCTTTGTACCATTGGGGTTTCAGTTACTTATACGGTACGGTGTTAGATTAGGTAACTATACAATCAATATACTGGAGAGATTTTGTATACCATAATAGTTGTCTGCTTGTGGGTATAATAGTCCGTGTTTCTAGCATTTTTTTTATTAGTGATAAAAATGGAATGGTAACACCACCTGCGCTATCGGTAGATACTGGCGGGGTACCGGTAAGTGGTGATAGGTGATAATGAAGACAGGTCGGTTTGCTCATTGTGACAAATACATCAGGGATGAAATAGAGAGATAAATACTAAGAGAGTGTTCCTAGCGTTTATTGTATACGTAACAGTGTCTCGGATATGGCAGAAAAAGTACATGATACGGAACCATAACACCGTTATCCTCAGGAACGCATCAAGAATAAAAGAAACATTGCAAATTTCAATATCTAGAACACCGTATTTATATGCTATAACTACTAAAAAAGGAGCGAGCACGATAGATCGTAGTGTCACAGCGTTTTCTATCCGAAAAAAGCCCCCATGTCAATAATAATTATACATATTTATAAATTTTACGATATATATATATATATATATATATATATATATATATATATATATATATATATATATATATATATATATATATATATATATATATATATATATATATATATATATATATATATATATATATATATGTACTGCGCGGTTTCCGAGATGTTTCCTCCCACGAACACTCATGTTGTGGAATGAACTCCCTGCCGAGGTTTTCCAAAGAGCCTACAGCATGGGATTCTTCAAAAGGGAGGTAAAGAGGTTTCTTCAGGGTCGGCAACGCACGCGTATTGCAGGTGTTCATAGGCTACGGTAACCACTTACCATCAGGCGGGCCGTATGCTTGTTTGCCACCTCAGTGGTATATATATATATATATAAATTGGTTAGGAATTTTATTGGAAATTAAAACAATATATTATCAAATACGGCAAACGTTGTTTTTCCTCCACCACTACTTACTCGGTTAATTTTATTATCTTATAGGGATACAAATTAAAAAAAAATCATTAATCATTTTCGGAAATTGGCTTAAACGGATATCGATAACACGAATTTTTTTTCATATTAAGATTACAAAGTCAAATTGCATAATAACATTTTTAAAGTAAAACCCTCAAGAAAATCACAAACCGAAGTCTCGGTCCAATCGAACGCTGATATTCCAAAAACGATATTAACAAAACTTTTAATCAGAAAAGTCTTCTCGTCTTTCTTAAAGAAAACGTATTGACTTTGACGGAATCCAGTGATCACAAAAAATAATGGTTCTCACCTTAGATTATATAGATGGAGCGTCTCCGTACAAACGCTTCGCTAAAACCAGGTCAATATTTACATCCATGTGTGTGCGTGAATAGGGTTGCCATAATGAACATTTATTACTCAGTATGTGGGAGAAATTATATTCGAAGGTGAATTGAAATTTAAAAACGAAGCAAAATTCTTATGTACGAGTTATATTTGAAAGAACAGGGTAAATAGTACATAACGATTCATAATAATATTTAAGTTTACATATTATTTCGATTTATGTTATGTTTTTTTGTTTTTAAATTGTTTAAAATTAATACATAAAAATGGCCGCCATTTTAAAACAATTTATATACAATACGTACATGTGTATATAATATACAGGGTGCTTCAAAAAAATGTATACACACTTTAAACTATTGTAGTTTTCCCGCTCTACAAGGCTAATGTTATATTTCTTCAGTCAGATGGTGCCCCGCCGCACTATCACAGGGACGTACGAGCTTACCTGGATCAAAATTTGTCGGGCCAGTGGATAGAACGCAGGGGGCCAATCGAGTTTCCAGCACGCTCTCCAGACCTTACACCACTGGATTTCTTCTTGTGGGGCACAGTAAAAGATGAGGTGTACAAACGTAAACCACGTAACCTAGACATTCTTTGGAATGAGATTCAAGCAGTGTGTAGAGAAATCTCATTGGACGTTTTGATACGATGTACAGAATCAGTGGCGACACGTACTCAGAATTGTATTGATGCTGCAGGTCACCAATTTGAACAGTATTAACATTTGTTATTTATGTTTCATTTACATTGGACTTTCAGCTTTCTATTTTCCTGAAATTTAACTTTGTAGAACGGTAAATAAATTTTCTATGGAAGTTCAAAGTATATCATAAACTTAAGAAATCGCTTGATATTGGAAATTTTTACATTAATAGCTTGCAACACTGAACAAAATGGCGCTTTTTATTTTGATTGAAAAAAAACCTATATAACAAAGTTTAGTCGGCTAAATGTTACTTCAGCGACCGGTGACCGGTCGTCCTTCGAATGCAGAAACCGGCAGAGAACAGGAGTTGTCTTCTTGGAGAACATACATATCTTACTACCAGTCCCCAGTCGTTTTTCCTTAAACTATGACCCCTATAGGTATACTATATTGCGTTGTTAGTGCATCCATTACAAAAGGCATCCTGTCACCTGTATCAAATGAGAACAAGGTACCTGAACAAAGCACCTTAAACACTAAAAAAATTCGTTTTAGCTGACGAAATTTTAACCAGTTTTTGACACTCAATACTCCATCTATATAATCAGTGATTCTCACTAGCGACGAGCCAATCTCACGACTGACAAGTTGACAAAATAAAGGTTTCATTATGACGACCCCCGTGTACATAAACGTAGACGAACGACGGAAGTTTTAATTGTATCCTTGAAGTACCTAAGTCTTATGGGTGAAACTTTTTAAGGGCAAGATTATAGTCACATCGGGAACTATGTAAGTCAATGTGAATGTATTTGATGTTATTACTTAAGAGAAAAATTTAA
Source organism: Galleria mellonella (assembly GCF_026898425.1). Taxonomy (NCBI): domain Eukaryota; kingdom Metazoa; phylum Arthropoda; class Insecta; order Lepidoptera; family Pyralidae; genus Galleria; species Galleria mellonella. Next base: position 380,243 of record NW_026442157.1, read on the forward strand.
TTCTTCTTATTATTATTATTATTTCAGCCGTTAACTGTCCACTGCTGGACATAAGCCTTTCCCATAAGGGGAGTTTTGCCAATAGTATTATTATTTCAGCTGCTGGACATAAGGCTTTACTCATAAGGGGTGTTTTGCCAGTTGCCATGCTTGGCCGGCAGGTTGGCAACCGCAGTTAGACTTTTAGATATGTTTTAAGAGGGGCACTGCTGCCCATTCCTCGGCCCTCTTTAGTTGATTCTTACGACACCCACGGAAAAGGAAGGGATAGCCTATCCTATGCCGAGATCACACGGCGAAATTTTTACCTTATTACTTCAAAACCTTTAATTATAAATTAAATAAATAAATATAGATTATAAAAAAATTTAAAAAAAATTAAAAAAAAAAAAACTTACTAAACAAATTTTTACGAAAGTAGATACAATAAGACCAATCTAAAAATATGTTCATTCAGATTAAAAAAAATTACCACCGAAATGAGTCTCCTCCTTTTCAAATTCAAATTCGAAAGCACTTTTAAATCGTCTTTTTTTAATCTACTGCACGGTTCGGAACGTTATCTGTTAAGAAGAGCCCGAAAGAAAACAGTTACTCTTTTAAATCTCTGTTAATTTAGTATAACCACCGCCATGTAAGTCCCGACTTAGAATTTAATTATTTATTAATAATTTAAATTATAATTAATAAATTAATAATAAATTAAAATAAAACTAACTAAACTACATATGTTCAGCAGTGGACAGGTAGAGAAAAAATAGTTCCAAATTCAAATTTAAAACATCGACCTGGAAATTTTTTAATCCAATTGGATTTAATAATTACGTAATAATTATGTACCTAATATATATATATAAACATAAGTGCGCATTATTTGTTTAAATGTGTTACACGTATACTCGTATCTAAAATTTGAATGGTCATTAAAAAGCCCGTGCATGATCGACTAACACCATGCAGGCTTGTCATTCAAGTAACCGTCTAGTGTGTAATAGGCATTGTTCGATAAGTGTTTTTTATAGCAACACTTTTTAATTTATTAAAAGGCAGTTATATTGTTGATTTTATTACTTTTTTCACTGTTTCAATTTTATATTCCTTTTTATATTAATACCCGCCCGCTATGTACTTTTATTATAACACATTGTGATTTGTTAATCTTTGTCGGATACCCACGATACAGGTTCGCGTAGTTTGGGGCCCATTGTATTATATCTTGTATTTGTAACTTTGTGTTTTTTGTCAAATAAAATAAAATAAAAAATAAAAAGAAGTTTCAAAATATCCTTCGGTATCTTATTATAACGTTTAATGTCCATTCCCAAAAAAGTTCTATGAATTTTTTCTAAACGATATTTCGGAACAGCAAGTTTATATTTGTATCTAGTGTTAAGATTATTGAGATCGCTGTTTTTAAGAAACAGTTGAAGATTCCTGCGTATATACAAAATGTTCACGTACATGTAATATGAAGGTATTTTTTACATCTTTTTTACTTTTTTAAACTCGGTTGACAACAATAAAGAAAAATAAGATTGCCAGCGTTAGTCATTTGCGTGGAAGTGTATGCAAATGTTATAGTAATGCAAATTAGCGTCATATCCAAGCTTCATTTCCGGTGCACTTGTAAAAGTGTACGCTCCGTTTCTTTTGTTATATTTTTTTTTATGGGTGATAATATAATGGTAACCACACCCGCGCCATCGGTATACACCGGCGGCGCACCAGTGAAGGATGATAGGTGAGGATAAAGTAGGTCGGTTAGCCCATCGTGTTGAATTCAACAAGAATTGTTCACGATGGTTTCCAGGGGGGACGTGGAGGTCGACCTAATAAGGCATATTGCTAGCAATAGGGCTGTCAAACTCCATTGCTAACAATCCCTTTCCCCCCTGTTATAATATTGGCTTTTACACGCGACTTCGTTCGTGACCGTGATATGTTTATAGCAAAATTTTGTAATGGTTTTATAAACCATTAAGGCGATAAGAGGTAACAAACAAAAGTTTTTTAAAAAAGGTATATTAGGGTTTGTTCAGGGTTTGTAACGCGCACGTGACATAGGCAACAGTGATCGTTTACCACAAGACGGGCCGTATGCTTGTTTGCCACCTGCGTGGTATAAAAAAACAAACTCACTTTCACTATTATAATATTAATAGGGAGGGGGGAAAGGGATTGTTAGTAATAGAGACTGAGAATCCTATTGCTAGCAATATACCCAACCAGGTCGACCTCCTCGCGGTTCCCCCTGGAAACTATCATGGTTAATTCGTGATGAATTCATCATGATAGGCTAACTGGCCTGTTTTCATTCTCATCTATCACCTATCACTGGTGCTCCGCCAGCGTATCCCGTTAGCGTAGGCGGGGCTACCATACCATTTTCACCGATCAAATAAAAAAAAAATATATTAGTAGGGATTGCAAGAATTAACTCTTTTAATTTTAATACCTAAATAAGATACATTATCAATATATTATAAAACTAATGGCATAGACCACATATAGATGGGATATCAAGTTAAAACATATACTAGATTTTAAGTTACACCTTCAGGAAAAATACCTGTAAAATCTACAAATAATACCTGTAAAAGATTAATCAGTAAAATTAAGTAAGTAAACCAATTGTATAAAAATACCATTATCAAATTGCCTAATTCTTAGAAAATTGCCAAAATATACCAAGCTCCCCCCCCCCCCTCTTCCTAAGACATTTGCCCTATAGAGGGAGGGAAGATACGATCTTAATGGGAATTTATTAAAATTTACGACTGATTATTCTTGGAGATTACATGGTGGTGCAAGGAGGTACTGAAACACTCCCCTTCATTCTCATTCAGAAGATTGTATACATGTATAAATGTATACTAATAATATAAACTAACTGATGCCTCCGACTTTGTCTATTTTTTTATGCAACTTAAAATAGTAAACAAGCTGTCAGTCCACCTGATGTAAAGTGGTAACCGTCGCCTATAGACACGAGCAGTACTATGGACATAACAGAGTATACTGTTTCGCCCATGATACTCCCTATGCGTTGCCATTCTTGAGGAATCAGGTGTTATTCTGCTGTACCTTGTAAACTTCACTGCCATATCACACCCTTCAAACCAAAATAAAGCCATGCAAACACAACTGTTTCAGGTAGAAACGCAAATGGGACAGAGGTGACCAAGCAAACGACTTATGTACAAAGTCTCCCTCTGGTAATGTCCACCACATGTATGTATACCATTTATTGTCTGGGAATACTGGACCGAAATGAACAAATGACGTGTCGTTCTCACTCTCACCTTAGGTCAAATGACTTTACTTAAGTTCGTTGTGTACTAAGCTGTATAAGTTACTATAGATTAAGACTCTAGATCGAAAAACTATTTTAGAAAATTATTCCCTCAAGAGAAAAAAAAATATTGAAAGAATTTTTCAAAGAAAAACTCCGCCATTTTTTAAGTTTCACTTTTTAATTTTCTAAATGGAGCCGGCCGTAAATCAAATACTTACAATACGATGGAAAACAACAAAGAAAAAAGTTTTGACACGTCAATAATGGCGGGAACGTACATCGACAAATTGCGTTCGGAAATTTTTTTGCAAAGAACAGACCAAGTGCATGTTCCATGAACATTTTTTTTATGCAACAGAATGGCAGACAAGCTGACAGACCAACTTATGGAAAGTGGTAATCGTCGCCTATAGATATGAGCAATGCCACAAACATAACAGAGTGTACTGTTTCGCCCATGATACCCCAATGCGTTGCCATTCCTGAGGACTAAGGTATTATGCTTCTGTACCCCGTAAATTCACTACCATATCCCATCCTTTAAACTGAAACACAGCCATGCAAACACAACTGCTTCGCAGTCGAAACACAAATAGGACAAATTGATTCCATAGAAATTTCAATTTGGCTATGCCAATTTGGGGTCGAATTTTCTATATGGGACATTTGTTCCACAAAACGACAAAGACACAAAAGAACAAATAGATTTTTTTACTTGTTCCTTTTGAAATTTTCTTGATAATAAATTATATTTTTATTAAAAAGTATGTGTTTAACTTATTTAATACAGACATGATCACGTATATGAACTCTAAGTACGTTTACATGAAACATTCCAGAAATACTCGTATGTAAAAAATATACACCGCATGACATTTAAAAATGTCCAATACGACACAAAGTCAGTAAATAATACATCGCACTGCTTTTACACAATCTCCTTTGTTGGGTGTAAACAACAAAATTGTAAAATATCGCTGTACGTTCGTGGGCGTAGTGCCAGATTTTCGAGCTACAGTGCATAATAATTGTTAGCGCATTCAATATTGATCTTAAAGTTTTAGTGCATAAGAAATATTTTTACAAAATTTGTATATTAAATATTCCAATGATAGCCACATGCATTACGGTCGTTAGCGCATCCAATATTAGTCCTAAAATTTTAGTACATACGAGTTATTTTTACAAACACTTTAATGAAGTAGCCATATGCATAGTAGTCGGCATTCAATATTAGTTTTTAAATTGAATAGCATATGAGATATTTTAAAAATTTTTTTACAGCATCGAGTTGATTTTATTATTTAAAATTATTATGTTTAAAAGAAAGAACGAAGTAGTTAGAGTCTTTTTTTATGCAACTTAGAATGCCAAACAAGCTGACGGCCCACTTGATGGAAAGTGGGTCAGAGGTACCTAAGCAAACGACAAAAATTTAATGGATTTAATCAAGGTTATTTGTCCTATTTGTAACACCACCAATACCGCGAAGTAGTTGCGTTTGTATGGCTGTGTTTCGGTTTGAAGGGTGGTATATAGCAGTGAATTTACAGGGTACAGACGAATAACACCTGAGTCCTCAGGAATGGCAACGCATGGGGGTTATCATAGGTGAAACAGTAATAAACTCTCTTAAAGAAAGCTAATGGTTTCGATCAATAATGTAATTTTTATTATTATTACAGCCATTAACTGTCCACTGCTGGACATTAGCCTTTCCATAAGGGGAGTTTTGCCAGTAGTTGCCACGCTTGGCAGGGGGGATGGCAACCGCAGTTCGACATTTAGAGATGTTTTAAGAGGGACGCTGCTGTCCATCCTTCACCCTCCCTTAGTCGCCGCTTACGACACCCACGGGAAAGGAAGGGGTGGCCTATTCTATACCAGAGCACACACGGCGATAATATAATAATGTGAATAAACAATGTAAAAAGCAATTCACCGTGCTTCTACATAAACGCTAAATCTTTATGAGACGTTGTACAGTAATTAGCATACATTTGTACGCCATTTGTGTTTCGACAGGAGTTCTTGGGTTTACTTTGTTGATAACTTGCTGTGAAACATTAGGCAAATTAATTTCCACTGAACACGCCTCAGTACTCAAAGTTTTATGTACACGTGATCCGTGTTTGATGAGTTTCAAACATTATAATTAGAAATATTAATGAATGTATTGTAATTTTTTTTTATGAAAATAAAAGTGTGATGAAAATAAAAATAAAAGATGAGCCTACAGCATTAAGTACACGTTTCGTACCATATTTTATTGGTCCATAAAGTTTAAACAAATAAATAAATATGAGTTTTAAAAAATATATTTTAGTGTATTAATAAAAATATAAAAAAAAATTAAGAAATTAAAATTACGATGAAAAAATAAAAGTGAATAAAAATAAAAGTAACGCATATTATACCGGCTGTCTAGTTAAATTAGTATTCAGAGAGTCATGACCACAGAATATGCATTGTGCTTTACACAACCTAGAACCTACAGACTGGAACCAATTTAAATAAATGGACGTTCGAAATTCAAAAGAGAAACCCGAATGTTATTTTAAACAACATTTCTCATAAGTTTTTATTATTATTATTTATATTCACTTGAAATGTGAGATACAAGGTATTATATATATATATATATATATATATATATATATATATATATATATATATATATATATATAGAGATGGAGAAGATGGAGGGATGACCTCAAATGCAAGGAATCAATGGATGCAGGTGGCTCAGGACCATTCTTTGGGTACCTCTGTCCCATTCGTGTTTCAACCGTGAAGCAGTTATGTTTGCATGGCTGTGTTTCGGTTTGAAGGGTGAGATATTTTTTATACAACTTAGAATGGCAAACAAGCTGACGCCGCCGCTGAGCCCACCTGATGGAAAGTGGTAACCCTCGCCTATAGACATGAGCAGTACCATGGACATAACAGAGTACTGTTTCGCCCATGATACCCCCCATGCGTTGCCATTCCTGAGGACTCAGGGGTTATTCCTTTGTACCCTCTAAATTCACGCCATATCCCACCTTTCAAACCGAAACACAGCCATGCAAACACAACTGCTTCACAGTAGAAACACGAATGGGACAGAGGTATCCAAGCAATCGACTTTTGTACAAAGTCTCCCTCTGGTTAAATGTTCACCTTCTTGTTTGTCCCTCACATATTTGCGATTACTATAATTTGTGAAGTCAATACAGAAAGTATTTTTACAGAGTTTAACAAAAAATAATAACAAGAGACGATATTAAGTAACATACAAAAAAAAAATACAGTTGAATTGGGAACTTCCTTCTATTTTATCGCTTATAAATCAATAATAGACGGTACTTTGATTCCGTAACATCTAGTACATCCATCTTTTGAGGTGTCTGCATTATTTATAAAGGTTGCCCTAAATATATGAGTAGGTGAGCTTTGCCCTTGGCAGTGTGTTTATTTTTTATTTGTTTTGTTTATTTTATGAGCTCTCAAAGGGAAGATGGGCGCTATTGCGTACAGAATAATGCAGTTCCTGTCTTATGCTCTAAGAAAACAGAGGAATCCAGAAGTGGTTGTAAAAACATCCGCGTTTCCGATGTAGTACATGATTGTGCGATAAAGAACCTTATTTTTGTTAAACAATAGAGTACATTTTTATATAAAATCTCAATGGTTTTTCGATCTCTTTGAATGCCATCAATTATGATGTTCGCGTCATACAGCGGTCCGGGATCATACTTTGTATGAATACAAAATTGTTACTAAAACCTGGAAGTTTAAAATAGTCCCTTTGTATGAGTCACAATACTGTGACACCCATGCACTACCATTTCTGTGCATTAAAATGTCATGAAAGTCCAAAGCCAAGTACATCGGAACTCCAATTACAATTGGTTTTCTGTCCACCGTATTCGAACTTAAAATCCTTGTAATCTGGTTACGGTATATATATCACTTGATCATGACACTCAATCCTTACTAATATTATAAATATAAAAATGTGTTTGTTTATGACGAATCTCTCGAATTTATAGAATCTACTGTCTTTCTAGGAATCACACTAGATAATAAAACACAATGGGGTGCACAAATTCAAAGCCTTGCAGCGAAACTAAGTTCAGCAGCTTTTGCCGTGCGTAAAGTTAGACAGTACACTGATACTGATACTGCTAGATTAGTCTATTTTAGTTATTTTCATAGTTTACTCTCTTATGGAATATTACTATGGGGAAAAGCGGCAGATATTAAGAATATATTCATATTACAAAAACGTGCCGTTCGAGCGATCTACTGTATGAAGAGTCGTGACTCATTAAGAGAGAAATTCAAAGAGGCAAATATTCTCACCGTTGCTTCTCAATTTATATATTCAAATATTCTATATGTTCATAAAAATCTTGACTTATTTCCAAAAAACAGCAATATTCATAATATTAATACTAGATTTAAAGACAAACTTGCTGTCCCCAAGTATCGTTTAGAAAAAGTTAATAGGTCTTTTATGGGAATAGGTATAAAAATTTACAATAAGATACCAAAGGATATGTTGGAATTACCCTTAAATAAATTCAAAACATCTGTTAAATCATATTTACTGAGCAAAGCCTATTACTCACTAAACGATTACTTGAATGACGAGTGTGCATGGCAATAGTTGTTCATGCACTGAATTTTCATTTAATGTTAGACATAGACACCTATATAAATATACATTGTAAATAAACTGGCTTTAAAAAAAAAAGTAATTCAATTGAGTTTCTTGCCAGTTCTTCTCAATTGGATCTATATACCGAACTGGACGGTAGGGAAAATATAAAATTATAATGTAAAAATTTGACGTTCATAAGCGGCTAAAATGTCCTACATGAATAAATGATTTTTGAATTTGAATTTGAATTTGAATTATTAACTAATAGCGCCTTAACGGCTTTACTAATCACTATTAAATTTGATATAGCACGTAGTACTAGTAAATGGGATGTAAAAGCATATATGCACATTTTCACCCCGATCTATAAACATATCCCGGGCACGCGGACGAAGTCGCGGATAAACGCTAGTAATCTCTTCTATTAAATATAAACTACATGAAACATTCTTTAAACGACTCAAATCCCACTGTAACATCACTATAAGTTTGTGTACTAAAGTAATGTACAACAATTTGTTCAGTCCATTTAATAAAAAGAGAAAAGAAAAACATTCCACTTCACTCCTCCAGGGCGTTGAAAACAACAGCAGTGTTGCCTCATTCCCAGTATCTTGCCAGTCATTCCATTTTCTTTAGTACATCTTGCGAACTGAGAGTATGTAGTAAGTTTCTATTAGTGATGTGCCAAGTCGCCAAACACTCGAATTGATACGTATTTTTTTCAATTAATTAAAAACAAACACATTGTACATATCATTCTTTCTGAATAGCGATCGAGAGTTCTAGAATATTCCTCTTTTAATATTTGAATATTTTGGAACTTATTAAAACGAATCGAATCCTAACTCGAGTCACAGGTCTTGCACATTCGGGTTCTTATCAAACTCGAATATTTTTTTGAGTCGATTTCTGAATGTCACTTATAATGAAAATAATAAATTTAAAGTTTCATTGTTTTGGTTAATAAGAAAAAAGTTATAAACCTTTCTTCCACGACATTTAGAGTGGTAAATAAGTTGCCGGCCTGCCTGGTAAAAAGTGGTTATCGTTTCGCCTATAGACATAAAGCCATACAAGCACAGCTGCTTTACGGCAGAACCAGGTGAGACAAAGTTTTCCATGCAGATTACTTTTGTACAAAGACTCCCTTTGGTATACAAATCTATGAAATAGGGATGAAACCTTACAAAAAATATGCGATTAGTATTCTAATACAGCCATGTGATTCCAACATACGATAGGCCACCTCTTCCTTTCGCGTGGGTATTGTAAGAAACTAGTAAGAACCGAGGAATAGGCCGCAGCACCCTCATAAAACATCACCAAGACTTAACTGCGGTTGCCAACCCGCTTGCCAATCGAGGCAATTATTGTCAAAACCCTTCTTAAAGAGGATGCCTATGTTCAGCAGAGGACATTTAACGGCTGATATAATAATCTATCTGAGTTCGATATAATATGTACTCAAACGAGTACCCAGTAGGTGTTCGAGTCAGTAATCGAGTCAGCTTGACTCAGCACATCACTAGTTGCTGTAAAATGTCTCCCCAATAGGGAATTTAAGGAAGCGAGCTAGGAAATTGACTAAATGTAAGAGATTCACAGAGTAGAGCAGACGTTTATATCTTAATGAATACGCTTACATGATTAATATTTCCATTAGAATAATTTCTTGAATAGATAGTTAATGGAATTAGGTATTTATCCACTTTCATTATATTAAATCGTCATATTTCTATAACTTAAGCTAATCGTATATATATGACTTTATTTAACACTAGTGTTCCAGCCAGGCTTTGCTCGGCTATATATATATATATATATATATATATATATATATATATATATATATATATATATATATATATATATATATACATACATTACTTGCTGATATTGTAGTTTTCTATAGATAAAAGAATTTTAAAATCGGTTGAGTAGTTTTCTAGTTTATCCATTACAAACAATAATACAATTAATGTTGTCTGAATGAGATCGCTAGTTAGCAATAAGTTCACCCATTGTTGGCTTTTTTTATAGTGTACTACACGTATTAATCTACGATTTGATTATAATTTATCAAGATCACTAGTTATTTGATTAGAATTATTTTGTTTAATTCCGCTACTACTAGTATATGTGTGACTGCCAATACTAGAAGATTGACCGTCTCTATTACTACCAGTAGTTCCACAATCTTCCATGTTGGCCATCAATCTTCGACTGCCATTTTGTTCACGCAGGTTTTGCGACACGTGTTTCACCTCTAAACGGGGCGTCTTCAGACAAATTAATAGATCGCTGCACGGATTTTTTTCGCAGTTTGGGTACCGAACGTTTAACACTAGGCTATTAACTTAGTTTAGTAAAATATATACCACGAACAATTTTTTGTATTCTTTTCCTTTTAACTTTAATAATTAGCACAACGGTATGCATATAAATGATCACGAATGATTTTTGTTTTAGAAAACTTAATTATAATAAGTACAGTAGCGACATCTAGTAGCTGACATATACAACTACGTGTAAATTCTGACGCCATCTATAATTCAATCGATAAAAACCATCTGGCGCGTAACATCAAAGAGCGACTCAGCATTTAATTTTGGCAACTACATAGAGTTATTTATATTCAAGTCATTGGCATTTCAATTGGAAAGGACAGTAGGAGCATTGATCACTTATTTATAGATATGGCATGTGAAATATGCGGTGATAGTAAACGGTTGTAGCAAAGGAAATAAGACCGAATCATCATGGCTGTGTTGTCCTCAGGAATGGCAACGCATAGGGGGTATCATGAGCGAAACAGTATACTCTGTTATGTCCATGCTACTGCTCATGTCTATAGGCGCCGGTTACCGCTTTCTATCAGGTGGATCGTCGGCTTGTTTGCCATTCTATGTTGCATAAAAAAAAACTTATCAAAATGCAAAATTGTACAGAAATTGCGTCGCCTTTACATAAACAAAGTAACGCCGTCTCAAAATAGCGTAAATCTGCAAACTACGCCATATTATTAAAGGAAATGACTTTGGAATTTGGGTTTATTTTTAATTCGCCTTCATTTCACGTGGGTGGAGAGTAGATAATAGACTTTACATAGATTATCTATACTGACTTCAACGATCAGAGGACATGCGTTTGACCTATAACTTCTAATTTCTCAATAGGTCACTATTTGATTTCTAATCTATGTAAATTCTGAACAATATTTAACAATTCTGTTTGCAATCGATGCAATTTATATTTTACATTGTTTCAATATTCATTGTGTCATGATTAATGGCTCTGTTTTCCTTCGTAAAGCAAAATTCAACTCGTTGTAAAGCAAAATCAATTTGCAGATACAATTCTACGTTCTAAAATTAAATATTTTCACTTTAATGTGTCTATTTTGTCTGATGACATTACTCGAAGAAACGACAACCGATGGGGAAGAAAGATTCTTGAGAGGCGATCGATTGTACAGGCAAACACAGACAACTACCTATTAGACGAAATGACGGCTTCAAATGTATAGCAGGGAGTCAGTAGATGCAGATGGCTCAAAACCGAATCTTTTGACAGATCTGTGCTCAGTAACGGACAGATAACAGCTGATATGATCATAGTGATGTATGTATCTATTAAATATGTAGTTGGTATTTTTTGTTAGAATTAAAGTAGCTCTTTTGTTTACACATAATTTTCTTTTTATTATAAATTGGGTAAATTATTTATGATAATATTATAGGTGCATTGTCTTCTCATATTGTTTTTAAAAACTATTAAATGATGATGATTAAATTGTATTAAAATATGTCAATTAATTAAATATTGATGTTTAGTGATGAACGATTATTTACTTTTGTCAGATTAGTCACGTTTCCTAATTAAAAATATTTGACAAAACAACAAAACTCATTTATACGAATCTCATTTATATTTTATGTATCTGAAGTAATCTATGTAATAATTTCAATAATGACATCAAATCTATTTATAAAAATGTCATGCTAGTATTAATAGAACAAACAAGAGAATAATAGAATACAAAAATATGTCAAAATTTAAATGAAATGTTTGTATTAAAGTATGAATCCTAATATAAATTATCACGTTGAAAACACATTCAAATAAACAAATTTAAGTATTTTCAAGTATCTTTTATTTGGCATCGTGATATATAAACACACAAATAAATATTACCAGGACTTTTATTGCTGCATTTGTTGTTCGTAAAAGCAATGTGTCTTTACAGAGTCTTTGCAGAGACTTTAAGTATTTCACATATACCCTCATGTTCATTAAAAATTGGCAAGAGCAAAAAATATTTTGTCTATTGAGTTTCGATAATTGAAAACAATCGCACCTCGTGTGTCCAATGACCTTTTCACGTCCAAAAGTAAACTGTGACGGGAAGAAAATAAATCTCTACCGCGCAGGCGCGTGAGCAACTCCTAAAATAAAATCCCGCGCACACCGTATCGAGTTCCTTTCAGTGTCTCCTAGCGCGTTACCGTGAGCGCACCCAGCCTGTGATAAAATACTAGTCGAAATCTCTAAGTGCCACATCACTGCTCCAATATGACAAGTAAATTATTAGTGCCATAAAAAATACCCCCGATAATTCTCACTCCCTAAAAACTCACGCTACTCACGTCCCGCTTGTGTGAATTGGATTACCGAGTGTGTTTTTTGATGTGGCAATAATTTCGCTGTAAGTATCCGCTTTGTGTTCAAACTACACATATATGGCATCACTCGGTGATACTAACAAAGTTCATGTTAATTTGTATAAATGTGTCTTCATTTATTTTGATCTAAACACATGTAGCTCTTAAATATTTTCTTATTTTAGAACTTGTTGCCAAAGTATCAAATACGTTATAAATATATCACATTCCTATTATTTCTGCTTCTTCTGTCTTACCTATTTCATTTTTCACTGTAACTGTTTTAGTTTTATCATTTCACCTGGTTTTCCCATCATTATCATACTTGTCGTAGAGTTTAATGTCACTTCCTTGTATATTACAATCTTACCTATTTCTGCAGTAGGTCAGCAATTTGTACTTTACATTTTGGTCTGCAAAATGAAATTCATCTATGTCATCTATGATAAAAAGCATACACTCAAAATGCGTAGATTCTCACGAGATCTTATGAGTGACTATAAATATTTCTTTGTGCTATGACATAAATTGTATGTTCAAAACGTCGACCATAATTACTGTCCTATTGGTATAATCTTCACCTACATATACATTAAAAACAATCCAATAATTCATAGAAACATTTTCCACCTGGCAACATTGTACTACAAAAACTTTTCTTTCTCACGCTTTATGCCATTATGTGCTTTTTTTAATAACTCGTCATCGAATAGCTATATATTAGCTATTACAGTATCTCCGCTGTTAAAATTGTCTGTTTTGAAATTTTGTATCGTGTCTGCTTTAAATCTGCGTTGATTCCCTTCAGTGTTATTTTGAGTTCATGATCTCACAATTAACTATTTACCACGCGTAAACACGTCAGCAGCGGTGAAATATATCGGAACGACTTTCTTTATTTGAAACTGTTTTTTTATCATTAATGACTAGTTTTTGACTTGTGAATTCTTTTGCGTGATCAAGATCTATTGATTGATCGACATAAAAATAGCTTTTGTTTCGTTTTATATCGTTTGATATGAATCGTCTTCATATTAAAGAAAGTTAGATAATTTAAGTATGTTAAGTACCCCTTACGTTAATACCACGTAGTCCTCAAGCTTAATACAATATGTGATGAGGGATTAGGCAACGAACATCCAGGTGCACAACTCAGAACATCCAGATCCCAATCAATTGAGACAAGTTCATTTGTTAAATTAACCCAATCGGAATCGGATCCAAGAATCAAACCCAGGATCTAACTTACGTAAAGCAAACGTGCCCACCACTGCACTACGGAGGTCCTCAAATATATATATATATATATATATATATATATATATATATATATAGAAGGTTCAGATCATCAAAGATTATTATTATATTATCTACTATGAGAAAATTTTCGAAATATTCCAAAAAGAAAGGAGACAAAAAATGTATTAAAATTGAGTATGTCATCGAGTTAAACATATAATTGTAGTTTCCTAGTAACTAAAGTATTAAAAAAAAAAAAAACAGAATGTTCAATTTGAAACGAAATATGTTTCTAAACCTTTCTTTTCTAACAAATAAAAAAAGAGGACCCAATAAATGGATTCCATTATACACCTCTAAATTTCTATAGAGTTTTTATTCTGCTATTACAGTATTTTTAAACTATGACAGCGTGTATTAAACAAATATTCCTTCTGATTATAAGCGATATTGGCAATCCATAGACTGAGGAAACTTTACTCTCATGTTACTAGGAGGGAAAGGGATTGTTAGTAATGGAGACTAGAATCACCATTTCTAGCAACATAGGATACATAGTTCGCAATCAGGTGACACACGGTTGCACCTGGAAATCATCGTGGTTTTTTCTTGATGAATTCGTCACGATGGACCAATTGGCCTGCTTTTATACTCACCTAACATCCTTTACTGGTGCATTACTGACGTATATTGTTAGCGCAGGCGAGGTTACCATACCATAATCATAATAGGTACTCAGTAATTTCACTGCCACATAGCAAACTAACCTTTTATCATCTACTCCAAATTCGTGGATTTTAGAAGTACAACAAAATTTCTAAATATGGTTATTTTGGCATCTATTGGTAATATGATAATCTAGTGGTCTTATTAAGACTCCACGCATGATTTTTTTCTTAAATATCTGCTGTGAACAAATATTGGCTAATTACAATTTACCAGAGGGAGACTTTGTACAAAAATTAATTGCTTGGGTACCTCTGTCCCATTTGTGTTTCAACCGTGAAGCAGTTGTGTTTTCATGGGTGTGTTTCGGTTTGAAGGGTGGGATATGGCGTGAATTTACCGGGTACAGAGGAATAACACCTGAGTCCTCAGAAATGGCAACGATTGGGGGGTATCATGGGCAAAACAGTATACTTTGTTATGTCCATGGTACTGCTCGTGTCTATAGGCGACGGTTACCACTTTCCATCAGGTGGGCCGTCAGCTTGTTTGCCATTTTAAGTTGTATAAAAAAAAATCAGTAAGAAGAACCCTTAAATCCGAATACTAAATGCAAGCACGTTTATTTATTAGAAGGAAAAAAAAAGAAACTGTTGTTTTATATATTTTGCTTTTTTTTTGTTGCTTTTTTATTTTCATTCTTTTATCTCTTTTACTGTGTATTATGTGTATGTTTATATATTAATTTGTGTAGTGTAAGTAATGTAAATAAATTATCTATCTATCTATCTATCTATTTTTAGAAGAATTAATAATTTAGATGATTATGCATTTATATACATAGTTGTCAAATTCGATTTCTCCCACGTGACTATGAGCGACAGAAATTTCAGAAATTCTTCATCTAGCATTTTGATTATAGTTCATATTCTTTTAAAAATAGAAGTTAAAATAATTATTCATAAATAATCTACTATTGTTATTATAATGGTCTCGAATTGCCCACATTTCACTGAACATATTTAAATCTAACATAGCAGGATACAAACTTACGGACTTCTATCAAATTAATTTAGTTTAGTTAGATAATTTAAACTGTAGACCAGTTTAGATTAATCAAATTATTATGAGATTATGTTAAGAGTATACCTTTTTAATTAATAAAAAATAATTAAAATTCGTTTACAGCGGCCGATGGTATCGAATAACATAGATAGACATAAAAAATGTATTAAAAAAAAAGAATTATAATACCGAAGAGTGTTCGCAACTGAAGTATTTATTTATTTTTTATTAACTTTATTATGTTTGGTACAAAAAAGTAGATTTAATACTACACAGCTTTCTCTCTCAGTTAACATTCGGTAAAAACAGAAATGTAATATATAATATGTGGTAAAAAATATTGAAAATTTTTGTGTGTGAATAGTTTTTCCTATGCAACTTAGAATGGCAAACAAGCTGACGGCTCACCTGATAGAAAGTGGTAACCGTCGCCTATAGACATGAGGAGTAAGATAGACATAACAGAGTATACTGTTTCGCCCATGATACTCCCCGTGTGTTTCCATTCCTGAGGACTCAGGTGCTATTCCTCTGTACCCAGTAAATTCACGCTATATCCCACCCTTCTAACCGAAACACAGCCATGCAAACACAACTGCTTCACGGTTGAAACACGAATGGGACAGAGGTACCCAAGCAATCGACTTTTGTACAAAGTCTTCGTATGCCCCCTGATAAATTTCTTAAACGAACTTGTAAAGAATTTAGAGGTGTTAGGCCATTAAAAATACTCTATAACGCATACGTCCGACTTCCAAATGAAGTCGATGAAGTCACTGAGTCAATCATTGTTAGGAAAGACAAACGTAGAAGTTAATAAAATTGTCAATATATATATATATATATATATATATATATATATATATATATATATAGTCATCCAATTCTCCCCTCAACAGAATGTTATCAATAACCACTTTTTAATAATGTTGTACATTGAAAATGTCCACCCGTGCATATTGTTGGTGTGTCTTTTATAAATAAATAAATAAATAATATATATATATATATATATATATATATATATATATATATAGAAGCCGGGACGGGTTGCTAATAATTAATAATTAAGCTTTATTGAAAACGTTCTATTTAATAATTGTACATAAATATTTCTAAACTGTATTTGTGTTGATTCAAAAGCAGTTTGAACATTAAATCAAATTAATGAAAGGGCAAACATAAAATTTAAGCGTTCTCAATTGCTTTAAACAGTTTAACAAAATTTGTAATCATTATTTGGGACAATTTTGTTAGCCTTGATTAAAACGAATACGTAGCCTTACAAATTTGGCTCCGGAAATCTTTATGTAGGACATTTACAAATATAGAAAGTAAGAGAGAGAAAGAAAGAGATAAAAAATCCTTTAAAATAGTGTTATTGTAATTTTTTATCAAAGAAACATGGACGGACGTATGTTGACCAAATAGGCGACGTGGTGAAGAAGGGCCAAATTAAAAGTACCCGTAACCGGCGAGCGTGTATGAAAAGATTGATGAATGTGGAAGAAGCGAATGAGGTTTGTTTGAATCGAAGCATTTGGTGTTGCATTGTTTCTGCCTACCCTAATGGGAGACAGACGTGACAGATATGTATGTATGTATGTAGAAACATGGATTGAAAAATATCAAACTGTATACAGTGAAGTAGTAACTGGCAATATGAAAATCTCAAATTATATGAAAACTGTATATACTTGTATCATTACTAAACGATTTTATATTAGAAAAATCCAAATAAACGGACAAAGGAAAGAATCAATGCATATTTATTTGCAGCAATTTTCAAATTTTTTCATTGCAAAATAAAATTTCTGTTTTGCCAAATGTTGACTGAGAAAAAATGCTATATAGTATTAAGTCCGCCTCTTGTACCAGACATTTTTTTGTAAAGAATAAAGAATAAATAAATAAAAAAAAATTTATAAATAAATGAAATCTTTTTTTGTTCTCTTTAAAAACAATATAATTTCATAAAATATGTATAAAACATTATTGCACGTATGCATATTTCTATATGTATTTAAAAAAGAACTGAGTTTTGTGATTCCAGCCATACTTTTTATAATTACTCTTCTCCATCTAAAGAATGTTTAGAAAATAAGATCACCAGAGGGAGACTGTACAAAAGTCGATTGCTTGGGTACCTCTATCCCATTCGTGTTTCAACCGTGAAGCAGTTGTGTTTGCGTGGCTGTGTTTCGGTTTGAAGGATGGGATATGGCATGAATTTACAGGGTACAGAGGAATAACACCTGAGTCCTCAGGAATGGCAACGCATGGGGGGTATCATAAACGAAACAGTATACTCTTTTATGTCCATGGTACTGCTCATGTTTATAGGCGACGGTTACCACTTACCATTAGGTGGGCCGTCAGCTTGTTTGCCATTCTAAGTCGTATAAAAAAAAAAGATAGAATTTTTTAAATTGATCAAAAAACAATGTTATAATATTTTCTTATAATTGTTTGTATTTATAATAAGTTTACTGTTCTAATTTAATGGAAAAAATAATATGTATCTATATATGAATAAAAAAGCAGTATTACGAGAAGCAAGGTACAGGGTACGATGGGCGAACTTATTGTTGAATAGCAATCTCTCTCAGGCAGCCATAGGATGGAGAGGCAATCGAAGTAATATTAAACTTGTGCCATGACAATATTAATAATGTTATTTAAAAAACATGTCTATTAAATTTCACGACAATTAGTCGAGTTATGAATTCAATAAGAATAATACTTGACAAACTCACTTTTATAATATCGTCATAGTCGTAGAATACTGACGAATCTTTATATGTATTTCTTTGTCAGATCCGTCAGTATTCTACGACTGTGACGATATTAATAAGTACACAAACTTGGTCCTTTTGGCTTGGTTCAAAGGCGCGTTATAAGAATTGTCGACGATCCCAAGGTTTAACTTTGTCCTCCTTTGTATTCTATCGCTTATGTAATGGATTATGTACTGAGGAATTGTTCGAAATTATACCCACAGTATATCGTACAACCCGCCATAAACTAAAATTTCATCCCAACCATCTGGACGAGTGGCGGTCCTCCACCGTGCGTTTTTCAAGGCACTTTCTTCCACGCACAACCACTCTTTGGAATCAACTTCCAGCAGCAGTATTTTCGAACCGATATGACAACATAACCTTCAAGAAAAGAGCATATTCCTTTTTAAAAGGCCGGCAGCACACCTGCAATGCCGTTAGTGTTGTGGGTGATCATGGGCGGCGGTAGTCACTTACCACCAGGTGAGCCGCATGCTCGTTTGCCCCTTGTGTTGTAAAGAAAAAAAGTTATTTTTTATCATCGCACCGCTCGCCTCCGACAAAAAGTTCATCCTCACGTGACCATCATATCAAGTGCTATCTGTCCACTGCTGGACATATACCTCCCCCTTAGACTACCATAAGAAACGGTCCTGAGCCACCTGCATACATTGACTTCCTACAATGCACTAGAGGTCGTCCCTCCATCTATTGGGGGGTCGTTTTACACTGCGTTTGCCCATATAGGGTCGCTACTCAAGAACTTTTAATCACCATCATCCTCCCATGTTAGAATCTAAACGGTCGCCTTCAAAAAAGTTTCAAAAGAGATTCCTCCGGCGAACGCTCAAGCTGTAAAATAAATGAGGTTCTTCAGAAGGGTGTATTAAGGTTTCTTTCAGGGATTGACAACGCGCACGTTGTCAATCCCTGACAACGCGCACGCACCCCGAATGTTGAAGGCGTCTACAAGTTACATGCTTGTAAGCAAAAGTGACAAGCTTGTTTTCCACCTTCTTAAAAGAATACTCTCGAATTTTGTTAATAATGTAATTTTAAATTCAGATTCATATTGTATGTCCTCGTTTCATTTTAATATCATATTGCAAGAGTTCGTTTTAAAACAAGGCCAGAGCAAACGGCATAATGTTATAAACGTAAACGAAACAAAGATGATACGAGTACCTTTGTCCCGAACGTAATAATCAACTTTTCAAATATAATGCGTAAAACGGAAAATGCGCCTTTGTGTGTAGTTTAGCCAAATACGAAGTTAGTGATTCAGGCGGTAATGTAGTCATATAAGATATACGCGCGTGCCAAAATATAAAAATAAATGTCACGACGTAGGCACGAGACAACAAACCGTGGACTTTTCACGGAAATTGCCACAAAGTTTTTCGACTATTACAGGAATAGAGACGACAAGGTCGACAGATTGTGGCCAGTTGTGAAAGTATGTACTTTACGTTTACACTATTAACAACAGTAAATATATAATCCGAATTGTGATGTTTGTAACACATTGGATGATGTTCACCATATGATATCCGAATGTACGAAATACAAAACACAAAGGGAAGTATTGATGCAGAAATATAGTCTCAATAGACAGGAGATTGGTTTGTTTTCAAATATACTCGCAGAACCACATTCCGGAATGGCAAAATCTTTAATTACTATATTTTTGTATCAATAATTCCCTTTACGCAAATAGACTACTAAGATATTATGTATTATTTATTTATGTATCAATGTTTTAAGTATGTGAGGTATTTTATAAAATTAGGATATGATGAGGCTGACATATCCTTATAGGATAAAAGCCTCTAAATAAAAAAGATAAAAAAAAAAAAAATTAAATATGTTTAGCTTTTCAAAATGTAGGGAAATTCAATAGTGACAAAATAATACTATGAAGTAATTTCACTATTGTCATTTTAAACTGGATTAAATGCACTATTTTTTATCCTGGCTTCATCCGTGTTACCGGGATATATTCACTAGCCCCTGCGTAGAATAGGCCAGCTCTTCCCTGGGTATCGTAAGAGAATACTAAGGGGAATTTAATAGTTGAAGATGGCAGCGGCGTTCCTTTTAAAACATCACCAAAGCCTACCTGTATTTGCCAACCCGTCTGCTAAGCATGGCAACTACCAAAACCCTCCGTTATGGGGAAGACCTATGTTCAGCAGTGGAGAGTTACTAGATATGTTGTTGATGAATGCAGATGAAGTCGCGAACAAGACTTAGTTATAAAAATAGATACAATATGGGTGTATCCTATCGGATACATTATCGTCAGGTTGATACACACTCCACGCGAGTACTCCTGGAAACCATCACGGCTAATTTCTGGTGAATTCGACACTATGAGTAAAATGACCTGCTTTCACCTAACATCTTTCACCGGGGGGAAAGGGATTGTTAGTAATGGAGACTGAGAATCCCATTGCTAGCAATATACCCAACCAAGTCGACCTCCTCGCGGTTCTCCCTGAAAACTATCATGGTTAATTCCTGATGAATTCATCATGATGGACTAACTGGTCTGTTTTCATTCTCATCTATCATACTTCACTGGTGCTCCGCCAGTGTATCCCGTTAGCGCAGGCGGGTAACCATTCCATTACCACCCATCAAAAGAAACCCTATCCGTTACAAAAATTGGCAACGTAACCTCAAAAATACAAATTAACTAATAAAAAAGAGTACAGAGACATATACAAAAACCGCATGCAACCGTACTAGCATAGCTATGTTTAAAGTGGAATATGACAGAGTAATTATAGAGTATGGAGCGATAACATCTTAACTCAGGAATGGCAACGTATGACTACCACGTGCGTTACAATGTATGTAATGTTTCTGATACTGCGCATGTCTATAGGCGACTGCTACCACTTTCCCTTTATTTAACCGTCATTGCCATTTAACGTTGTATAAAAAAAAGATGATAATTTCCTTTTTTTGCTTAAAAAATTACAATTTGTTTTTCTCCGAATATTTTTCTTTAATTGAGGATCGCAGTTACTATCTTTAATCTATGATTCGCGGTCACAGATAGAGTGACGTAGTTGGCAGTGACGTAATATAAACATTCAAAAATAGAACACGTTCGAATCATAGATATCGACGATGACTATGTTTTTTTTTTTGCAAACAAAAATACACATGTTTTCTGTCTAGCATTGTGAAAGCGCTAAGTAAGAGAACTTTATAAATTTATAAGGTTGTGTACATACGTAAATCCTCTTATATATGTGTACTGAGTCTTATGATCTAATTGATTACTTTAGATTAATTAACTTTAGGTGTCATTCTCGGTTTGATTTCAGTTTGATAAACGATACTGTATTTATTATCATCATCGGGGATGGGAAAGGAAGGGGTGGCCTATTCTATACTGGGACCACATGGCTATTAATGGTATACACGTATTTTATAGGATGAAGACGAAGATAAGCTACTTTCTGTCCTTATCAGTAAACATATTTCTGTTACATAAACAAAGTCGCGTGTAAAAATTTGTAATAATAAATTTTCCTTGTTTAATAGACTGTTTTGCATGATAAAGCCCCGAAACGCTTTAAGTGGCCTCTCAAAATATAGGTCATTACATTTCATTAGATAGTCACTCAGTAATTCAATATAATTTATTTTTATGCGTTCCGCACTTTATTTTAATATCTATTACGCGCATAATTCTCAATATTTTGCTAAGGAAAATAATCGAGATATTATTATGATTACGCTATAAAAACGGGACTCGACAAGACAAATTTTCAATTTTCCCTTAATAATATTGTGTATATTAGAAAGACGCAACGCAAGAATTCGGGGAAAATGGTCTGATCGACATTAATAAATTTAACAATAAATTCTTATTAAAGAATATTTTGATTAATAAAATATAATTAAAATTGTGTTGTAAGATATTTATAGCAAACGTCGTAGCGTCGGCTGATTTGCTATTTCAGAAGGAAGCAGGTTCTCGATTCGATTGTGTTTTGTTTTATATTTATTAGCTCATAATTCCGTTAATTGTAAACCTATTTGGATTATTCTTTTTATTAATATGTAAGCATACTCACAGATAGGTTTCGTATATTTTTTTTAAACTAATTCACTAATTAAGTCTTTAAATTTTGCTATAATTAAAAATCTTCTTTTTTATCTTAAATTTCTTTTTTTATCTGTTAATCAAGTTGTAAGTCAATTGTTAATCAGTTAAAATATATGTCGCTACCAAACTCGTCGTCCCAATTCATCTCGCAACACGTATGTAACTAATGTTTTACGAAACAAAACAATTTATTTCCGACGTTAGACCGGCGGAATAAACTCACAATTGACGTAATGAAATGACGTAGCAAAGTATTCTATTAATAATCCTATCGTCAAAGCTATAGAATAAACAGGGAATATAAATTAGCTCCGGAAACTAAATAAAATATGAAACTAAATAAACTAAATAAAATATTTCCTTTATGAAACTGCTAAAGTTTACAATAATCTTTCTCTCTCTTTCTCTCTCTCTCTCTCTCTCTCTATCACTTTATCTTAGACTTCCTCTCTTTAAAAGCATTTAATTATTTTTTCAATTGCATGTATAGTAATCTGTACAAGACGGAAGAAAGAAATACAATGATTGATGATCACATGAAATTCTGAAGAAAATTTATAATTTTAACACGAATGTAAATTAAAATTATAGTAGAAAATCTCAGCTGTCTTGACTTGTTATATTTATTTTAAGTTTCCTATAATATTCACTCTCTAAAACTACCTAATTATTTTTACAATTGAATGAAACTATTTTAGTTTATTTTATTGCCGTAACTAGAGGGCTGGGAGGAGGGTATCGACGGGCAATGCCCTTCCTTAAAAGGTCCAATGAACGTACCTTAAAATGAAAGATCTTAAAAAGATTAGTCAAATTGGCTTTTTTTTTAAGTCACTTAATTATGACTTCTGCCCTACTAAAAAGTTATTTTGCCCTACTTTAAACTTTGGTCTGGCTACGGCCCTGTTCTGTTAGAAGGAAATAAAATGTTTGATGATCCTATGAAGTTCTAAAGAAAATCAATAATTAAATAACGAATGGAATTTAATAATGCAATGTAAAAACGTGGCTGCCTTGACTGATCATATTTATTTGCTTTAATTTTAAAATTTGAATTAATAATTTTATTTAATTATTAATTAAAATTTTAAGTTCATACAGATAAAACCCCCAGAAATAACTAGTTAATTCTACCATGCCTTTGACTCAGTTTGGAAATGCCATAACAAAATTGTACCTAAATTTAGCGACGTCGACCAAATTGATTAAGCTCCGAATACTATATAGGATTATATACATTTGAAAGCGTCTTTCATTCGAAATCAAAGAAATTTTATATGAAACAAAGAAATTTCTGGAAATCGACATCTTTCTTTGCTTTTATCTTATTTATTTATTTAACTTCAATATTTAGATATTTTTAACAACATATTTATTTATTTATTTATTTGGCATACATAATAGGCGTTTATAAATACAAACTTAAATTTAAATAAATATAAAATAACCTCTGTTAAATCCTTTAGTACTATTTTCCTGTGTTCTCTCTTAATTTTCCTCCATCATTTTCTTCTGTTGTATGTGTGCTATTAAGTATATGTATGTTTATGTATATATTTATTTGTGTATGGTATATGTAGTGTATATATGTGATATTATCTATATAATAGTGTGCCATCTACCCTTTGTCTTTTTCTCAATGTCCTCTACCCAAAGATTGTCTGGAAGAGATTGCTTAGGCCGCCTTTTGTATCACTTCTCATTAATATTTACTGTATTTGTTATTTTTCTTTTTACTTGGTGCAATAAAGTGTAAAATAAATTAATTAATTAAATAAATTAAAAATAATAGATAGCACCACAAAATCACTTCAAAACCACATAGAACTACATTATTCACTAAAAGTGTCTTTGGGATGGCACCTAGAATATATAATAAATTACCTAAATCTCTCACAGACATAGGTGACATAAAAAAATATAAAACTAAACTATATGAATACCTATTAAACAGAACATATTATTCAATTGACGATTTTCTTGGAAATAAATGCAATAAATTTTCATAATATTATAATTTTTTTACTGTAAACGTGACATTGTTGATTTTCTTCTGTATATATATATATATATATATATATATATATATATATATATATATATATATATATATATTTAAATAATTGCGAATTTGTATATGTCGATAGACGGGGTTGATCGTAGAGGATTTAACTTGTTTTACCATCCATTGTTACCTTTTTTTTTTTCATTTAAGAGTTTCCTCTTGTCGGTGCAACTAATTCATGCATCTTCTTCCTGCCAGCTCTATCTCAGGCCATATCCTTGATCTCCCTATGCGACATGACACCTAGTATTTCTTTTATCTGTCCCATGTAGTTATTCCTCGGTCTTCCTCTTCCTCTTTTGCCATTGTTACCTGTTTTATACAACTTAGAATGGCAAACAAGCTGACGGCCCATCTGATGGAAAGTGGTAACCGTCGCCTATAGACATGAGCAGTACTATGGACATAATAGAGTATACTGTTTCGCCCATGATACCCCCCATACGTTGCCATTCCTGAAGACTCAGGTGTCATGCAAATGCAACTGCTTCACGGTTGAAACACGAATGGGACAGAGGTACCCAAGCAATCGACTTTGGTACAAAGTCTCCCTCTGGTAAACCTATGTATCACAAAATAAATAAATGAAATGAAATGAAATAAATTATAACATGCCACTACATGAATGTATTGTTCAGGTAAACTTGCCACAACATGTGCACACAGCGTGATCCAATAATAAATAAGACTGCAACAAAGCCATTCGGTTGCAACAAAGGAAGAAACATAATTTTACGTTTTCTTTATTAAAACAAATAAATACCACTGCAATTTGTTATAACAAATAAAGGTAGAACTTGTCATGATATGATTAATGCCATATGACTTTGAAATTTTATTTTCAAGGATATCCTTATTTTTGTCTTTCTCACTGTCTAATTTCTTTATTATATGGAGTCGGTTTTCTCTATCAGGTAGTACTGTCTTATTTTATTCTTTTATTCTTCTTGTTATAAAGCAAAAAAAATGAAAGAATAAAATCGTAGTAATAGTAAAATAGTGTATAGAAACTGAAAACTCCATTAGCCTTCTCTTATATTAATTACTCAAGAATCACTCATCAAGTGAATCATAAGTGTCACTTTTATTATTTAAAGATCTCATGAGCAACTAAGGATCACGAATTGACACCGAAACTAGTCGAGATTTTTCAATCTAATTACACGTAAGTTAAACCGGTAGTAATTACATTAAAATACACTGTGTACTTGTTTATACGCGACCGCCACTGTAGCATATTTCATTAGAGCACAATAAAAAGATTTTCGTTTAAATTATCGTATAAATAATTTTAAAAAGAAATTCAATCGAAACAAAAAATCTTAACGTTCAATCAGTAACTAAAGATCATGACCCATAAAAAGCCTACCTCAATTGTGATAAAACCAGTTATTTCAATTGAAAAACTAAACTGCTGAACTGATTTTGATAAAATTTCTAAGAGACTAATCTGTTAGTATATACTGGCAGATAAAAAAAGAATTTTTCAAATCTGTTTAGAACTGATAGAGTTATGAAGTATCAAACATAAAAAATACAGCCGAATTGAAAACTTCCTTCTTTTTAACTTCGGTCCATTAATCAAGTTTTAAAATAATTTTTAGTAATATATCATTATTTATAACACTAAAATTTAAAACTTACAAACGCCTGCATATTTCTGTATAGTTCAAGATTCTATAAGTATTCTTGAAATATCGTATGACGTGAATTCTGCCAATTTGTAATACTCGAACACAGTTCATTACGAAACTCGATGACTCATTGCAAAAAATGGTTACACACGTAAGTATCGACATCTCTAAACACTAATTATTCTACGCCAGTGTCATGTGAATACATCGCGTTTCGGTATTCTTAAAATAAACTCTATCCGTGAACACTTTAAACTAAATTCGTACTTCTACAGCACCCCTATTCAATATAATAGATTACTATTGGACATTGACACTGATGTATTAAAACAAAACCGCATGCATTTAAGCTGCAAATAGCGAAATTATTCATTGGTTCTCAATCTGCTATCTGAAATGGCATTCTGTAAAAATATTGCTCTGCTATGTAGGTAGTTTAATTTATTAATAGCAGGCTGCAAATCTGCATCAAAATTCATCTTGTACTAATAATTTCTGTAGATACAAAAACCTTTTAGTTGACAAAGCAAATGTGAAAACTATAAACGGCTCAATATTAACGTAACTTCATCACGTAAATTTATTAAATCGTGCTGTGTGTGTCCAAAAGTCATATAGATAAATTTAATATCCCCACCTAAGACTTACGAAATCTGTCATCGCTATACCAATTTATTTACAACAAAGTTTATAATGACCAGAAATAGCATTGATACAGTTGATATAGCCAGCGTTAAACACTCAGATGTCGTATGGGAGTTTGTGAGTCGTGTGGAAAAGCAGACGTATATTTCTATTTATAAAATTGCCGAATCTTTGCGGAAACACCACGCCAACACCGAATTCAACTGGCCTCAGATTTTTGTGAATAACCAACTCTTCCGTTTTTTGTGTAAACAGCTTTTCTAAATAAAAAAGCATGAACGCTATTATTGTTTTGGAAGGTACCAAAGTTTGGTATTTGATCCACGTAAAACGCGCCACAAATTTTTCAACTTTCCAACTTTCAGATAAAAGGCAAGATTTTTTTATTTCAGACATGAAATTGACGAGTTCTGGGGATAAACTCTTTGTTTTTAAGTACTTCTTTTTGACTTTAAATTAGTACATCCATAAATTAGGGTTGCCAAAGTTCATCCGCTATAAATTTTAGGGGCTGGTAGGTTTAACGGGATAATGGAAATAAATTGTAAACTAACTAAAAGGAATTTTGTTTCCACGCTATTGTTTCAATACTTTACATAATAGAAGTAATGCAGATAATGAAATTGTTCCTAATGTACTTACAATTTATTATTTTAATTTTTCTGCAGGCACGTAAGGAAGCATAGAAAAGATGGAGCAGTTTGAGTCGCTGTTGACGTGCTGCGTCTGTCTAGACCGGTATCGAAATCCAAAGTTGCTGCCATGTCAGCACAGCTTTTGTATGGAACCGTGTATGGACGGTCTTGTCGACTACGTTAGGCGACAGGTAATAGGCCATGGCTTTTTATAATATCATTATTGTGTAATATTTTAAAAACTACCTCGTTTCTAATTGATTGGAAGTAGGTTTTCTTATTTCGAATGTATTTTTTTGTACATTTTTATCTATTTATTTCAGTCAATTTATTTATATGTTATTAAAGATTGCAAAAATAAAATAATATAGACAAGAAATATCTTTTACATTACAATTATAATAATTTTTAATGAATCTTTTAGATTTTGGTTGAATTTGGATACTGAAGCGGATTTTGATTAAACTTTATTTTTATAAAAACATTAACCGTCATATTGATTCCATAGTAGTTTTGACAAAAATGAAGTTTTGGACTTCTAACTGAATGCTTTATTTTTTTTTTTGTAATTTATTAATTCTTTTACAGGTTAAATGTCCAGAATGTCGTGCAGAGCACAGAATTCCTTACCAAGGCGTTCAAGGATTTCCAACAAATGTCACGCTACAAAGGTTCTTAGAACTACATGCTCAAATAGCAGGGGAACTACCAGATCCCACTGCTGGGCAGGTTATGGAGAGATGTAATGTTTGCTCAGAGAAGGCATACTGTGCGTTATGTGCTCATTGCGACAAAAAAGTATGCGAAGACTGCAAGGCGGCGCACATGGAAGTCCTCCGTCGAGAAATCTCAAGAATTAATAACCAAATTCGACGCGGTGTTAATCGACTTCAAGATATATTAAGTATAGTCGAACGTAACACAACAAATCTTCAGACAAACTGCGCTGCAGTAGCCGGTGAGGTGGATGAGATACACAAACGATTGGCAAAAGCATTGAAAGATAGAACCGATTTCCTTAGGAATGAGGTTGATAGATATCTAGCCACTGAACTTAGAAACCTTACCAATCTTAAAGATAATCTAGAGTTAGAGTTAAGCAATATACAAAGTAATTGTGATCTCGCTGATAAGTATATGAATGATGACGTCGAATGGGAGGACACTGAACTAGTCGACACTAAAGAGATTTTCCTAAAAACTGTCGAGTTTCTAAGAAACTTTGATTATGAAGCTGGCGACTACAATCGTAGAATGCGTTTTATCATGACACATGATCCTAATCAGTTAGTGTTACATGTAGCAAGCTACGGTGAATTAAATATTAGCCATCCTAATGTATATTCTGGAGGCTTACAACAAAGTCAAGGGCTGACAAGGTCTAAAAGTGATCATCGCTTAGCATCACAGTTCCGACAACAAGAAGAAGCAAAAGGTTATACAGAAAATGATGAACCTATATTAGGAGGCCGTAAATTTGGAGAACGTCGTCCACCCCCACAAGAAAAACATACAAGAGATTATTCTGCAGCTGCTGACGATTATAGTGGCTATGAATCTGAACATAGGCCATCCCGACGATTCCGGTCACGTTTTGTAAGAAGTCACCAGCAAGATAATGACTCTGATACGGAACAAAATACCCGTGCAGTCAAAGCTGAACAGCAACAAAAAGAAAAAGAAAAGGTTGCTGATACTGAAGATGCCACTCGCGGTCCTCTCAGTGGAATATTCAGACTAAGTGACTGTCCACGTGTAATGCAAAGAATATTAGATGTGGACAGTGGTAAAAAGAAAGAAAAAAAAGAACCTGCACCACCACCTAAACCAGTTCAACCTGCACCTCAAACACGTCGTCCACCACCTAGTGCACAAAGACAACAGAGCGAAGATGACGAAATATCACGTCTTAAACGACAGAACAAGGGTGCAGCTTCATCTCAAGAACCTGATCGAACTCCGCAGCGAGCTACTGATGAAGAACGGAATTCAATAACTCGTAAACCACCCACACCAGCTCGGGAGGTGAGTTGGGAAGAAGAGAGAGAGTGACAACCATGATGACCTTACTACGTAGAACATAGGCACTTCATCGATACTAACAAGGAAAACGCGACAACTAACGGCATTCCATAAAATACACTCCACGTTAACTCATTTGCACACAGTACACAACATGTTAAAGTAAATACTGTTTTGGTGTCCATACCGAATTTCACTATATTTCTCAGGCGTCCAGTGATGGTGAATCCGATGAATCTGTTGGATCTCTACAACGAACACAGCAGCGTAAAAATACTACACCAGTACAAAAGCCAACAGCGACAGCTAGGAGACCCTCGGCTTCTGAAACATCTTCCGCACACCGACCGGCCGCCCGCGCTCCTAGTACGGAATCAAGCGCATCTACAGAAAGTTCCGGCTCGGCGGTAAAACATACAGGTGCGATACTAACTATTGCTGAATTGAAGGCAAAATACAGCAAAGATGGGCTTCCACCAAAATCTGGCACTACTTTATTTTCCGCAGGCAACGAGAGAACAGCACCAGTGACAACGAATGGAACAGCCGGCGGTGCTCAACGGGTACAGAGTCGTTTTGTTGGCTCTCAGCGGCCGACTCCTGTCTCCGCGCCCGCCGAGCCGGCACACGACGATTCCGACACAAGTTCCGAAGAAGAGACCGACTCTTCTGAGGAGAGCGATGAGGAGCCTGCGTCGCAAAGGAAGCCCGAGAGCCAGGCGATGGCTCGCAGTGACATAGGTCCACTACTTGCACGAAGCACAAATGCTCGAAATGACACCCACGAATCTAAAACAAAAGAATCGCCTGCCTCGACTCGATACCGTTCAAGACAGGCATCACAACCAGAAGAAGAACCCCCGTCTCGTTACGGTGCTAGTTCTTCATACAGTAGCCGTTATGGTAGCAAACCCAAAGAAGAAGAACTAACATCCTCTATAGATGACGATTCAAAATACCCAACCGCTCGATCAAGATATCTTGCTTTAAAAGAGAGACGCAATCGTCTTGCTAGAAGCAAAAGTAGCCACACCGGTTTCGGTGTGGGAGATGACGATGATCCGGATGAACCAGTTTCCCCGACTACGGCATCACCTTCAGCGTATCTCGCGGCTCGATACGGCTCCGGTACAGGAGGTTCGGAGTTGTCTCGTAGCCGTTCGTCACACGCTTTAAAATCTAGAGAGAGCTCACCAGAGAGAACGGTTACTGGTGAAAAAGACGGCGCAGCTTTAAGTTCTTGGGCAAGATACTTAAAGAGCAAATACGGGTCTCGAGGCAAGGATAGGGACCCGGGCGGGACGTCATCGAGCACATCTCGTCGCCTGTCTCTCGGGCTACCCTTGCGTTCAGCAAATGAGCTTGCCAGTTCTGATGACGATTCAAAAAACGCGGCAGGCTCCCCCATCTCCCCTACGGCGGCTACAGCAGCGGTAGCAGGTTAGAATAACGAGTGGCGTGTAAATAGGTGTGGAGCTTGAAAATTTGGGTTTCTGAGGTAATTTGTACATATTCTAATGTATTCTTTCGGTCTTAGGTTTC
This sequence comes from Galleria mellonella, assembly GCF_026898425.1. Taxonomy (NCBI): domain Eukaryota; kingdom Metazoa; phylum Arthropoda; class Insecta; order Lepidoptera; family Pyralidae; genus Galleria; species Galleria mellonella. The sequence continues at coordinate 411,269 of NW_026442157.1, forward strand.
GCAGCAGCAGGTTCCTCCCCTAGGAGCCAGTATCTGCAGAAACGCCGTTTACAATTCAGCGTGGGGAGCCGGGGGAGCGAACCCGGATGTTTTACTTGGCCTCGTGGTATCGCTGTAGGTCCCGACAATACAATGGTCGTGGCTGATTCTTCAAACCATCGAGTGCAGGTATTTCTGTCTGGAATCTCACATATTTACAACTACAAAAATAGTTGATCTACTCACCTAACCTTGTGCCAACATTTCACGACGTATGCAATCCCAAATATTTATGCCAGACAAGTGTATTTGATTGGCAATTATAAATAGCTTTTTCATACTCTTTGCACAATGTTATCAATTAAAGTTTATAGTTTTTAATGTCCCAATGCTGAACATAGCTATTCTTCACAAATATTTAACTCAACACACAGTATCGATAGACAGTGAAAGAATAGGTCTATTAAGATATATGTTATCTAATAATTACTAAACACTACGTGTAAGCCAATTTTATGACGATTGGTTGAGTTGCTAAAATGCTAAGAAATGACAAAGTTTAAAACAACTTTGTTACCTCTTATATATACGAGTACTTATTCACATCTTTCATATTCCTTATATTTACCATTATTTTTCTGCAATTTAATAGTAAACAAACTAACTATCCATCTGATGGGAAATAGTGACTGAATATTCTGTTTTGCCAATTATATCTCAAGCATTGCCATTCCTAAAATGGTCAGGTCCTCAGGAACATCATAAATAATACTACGCCTCTGTACCCTATAATTTCACCGTCATATACTTACTATTCAAACAGATGCTTTATAACAGAAACAAACTGAGACAAAGGTACGCCAGTAGAGGAAGTACAAAATCTCCCTCTGGTGATATTTGCAAGGTTAAGGATTTGATTATTATTGTTTCTTCAGGTATTCGACTCGAACGGCATATTCATGAAAGAGTTCGGCCAATATGGCAGTGGTGAAGGAGAGTTCGACTGTCTGGCGGGTGTCGCCGTCAACCGCATTGGGCAATACATCATTGCGGACAGATACAATCATCGCATACAGGTATGTATTTATACAATTATTAAAAAAAAAAGAAAAAAACTTTCAAATTTCCATATTTAAATCCTGACAATTTAGTACGTATATTAAAGGTAAATTGTTCTATCATATACCGGAAACCAGCTATATATATATTTAACTTTTTGCGGACAAAAACACAAACTATATAGACAGATTTATTTTAATTATACAATCCATAATATTATATAATTTATATAAATAGATATAGGAAAATATATCAATTGAGAGACTGATAATTGCGTTTGAGATTACAATCAACGATTTAAACAAAACCAATAAAAGTTTAAAATAAACATAATGTGTATAATAAATCCTCTATCTAACCACAAATTCACTTAAAATCTGATTAATAAATAAATCTATTGAAACAACTCTACAAAATTAATAACACCACCCAAGTTTCTTTATCAAATGTTAATTTAACTCTAAATACAAGTGAATAAGAATTAAATTCAAAATAAACCTGTGTATGTCGTATAATTTATAATAGCAAAACCCAGTGTGGTTCTTTCATAGAATATCGTTTAAGATTATCAGAACCATTATAGAAAGCACTTAGAATTCTCTTTGGAATACTTCTATCGCACTTTGGATTTCCCAGCGGTCGCAAACACAAATTTGTAGGTATTGATTCGAATATTTTGTATAAAAATATTTCCTCTGAACAAAGCTAAACCCCTAAGGATGAGTTAACCGTGACAATATGGAGCGATTAATAGAAAATACATTTTAATCTGTTATTGTTTAGTGTATACGCGGTTTAGGTTAAGCTAGTGAAGCTTTAGAAATAAATCATTTTAAGTTGATTTGCATTAAATTTGATGTTATATATTAACGGCGTTTTGAGTTGAGACTTTAGGCCCGTGGAGTCTCGAGGCCATGAGTCTTTTTAAAGAGATATCACGCCGGCTGGTATGACATCATCAAGACTAACTGTGGTTGCCAACTCGCCTGCGAATCATGGCAACTACTGGCAAAACTCTCTTTTCTGGAGGAGGCCTATGTTCAGCAAGTTAACGACTGAATAATGATGATGATGAAGAAGAATTACTGTAAATATACATTATACAAACTTGTATGGACTTCTATTTTATCAATATTTCTGCCACCAAGTAACATGTATGCATTCTGTTTTTCAGTTTAGATTATGAGATACTATAAAATTATTAGGAACGATTATGACTTAGGATCGTCGTGTATAAATATAAAATGTATTTCTCTAACAAATATAAGTTGTAAACAAATTATTTTCCAAACGCAATTTGGAAAAAAAATCTCAATATTAATGGGATTTTCAGAAATTGCAGAATTGCGATATGATAGTTAATTATCCAATATAAAAATTTATAGGTTTTACTCTAAAGAATTTACTGAAACCTACTGACCTAGTTTGTAATATAAAATCATAATATGGGCGTGTTTATTTGAAATAAATAATATTAAATAATTCATTTGTAAATTGCATATTTTATATTTGCAAAAGCAATATTATATAAATAATTATTCAATCTTATTTATATATTAATTTTATATTTTATTTCCGTTCTTATTAATATTATAAACATCAATGTGAATTTTAATTTTTTTTACCTTATATTGCCTTAACAACTTAACTGATGACTATAAAATTTGGTATTACTATATGGGACGGAGAAGGATATAGTCTACGTTTTACCCCGGTCAGTAAACAAATCCCGGTCACGCAGATGGAGTTGCAGGACTTTAATTAAGAATTATTGAAATTTTTATTATAATAATTTCGTATTTCATCTCAACAGGTCTTCGACCCTCAAGGGCGCTTCTTACGGGCATTTGGAACTCAAGGTACAGGAGACGGGAAGTTCAACTACCCATGGGGCATCACCACGGACGCCCTCGGTTTTATATATGTGTGTGACAAGGAAAACCATAGAGTGCAGGTATGTTTGTCTCTATCTTTAATAATTTTACTTGCACCCGATATTAGGTATATGCTTTAGTCTAACTTTCTCTATATCTCTATGAGTTGCATCTTATTTCTTTTCTATTTAATGGAAAATAGAAAAAAAATTATAAAATGTTGTAATCTCTCAAAATATTTATTTAATTTACATTTTTTTTTAAATCTATGCACCGCCTTTACTCTCTCTCTGTTTAGCGTAATGGTTGACTGGTAGAGAATGTCATCAGGCATTAAGTCCGTCCTGTAGACATATTTTAATGTGTGCAAAAGTATAAATAAATAAATAAAATACTAGGAATACTATTACTATATTTATCAACTTATAGTAATAGTACCCTTTATACGTTCCCATTTATGAGGTTTATGGAAATATTAAACGAATAAGCATTAACAATAAGCACTCCATGATTTATATCGTGTATGATAAAATATCATAGAGCTGCAGTTGTTTTATGGTAGATAGGCCTAGGCTTGTTTAACCATTCTAAGTAGTATATTATTCAAAAGATTAGGTAAATTTAGGTAATACAAGCGTGGTAGCTTGATTACTATCTACAGGATCTATAATCAGTATATAAGTAGATTGAATTTCAGTTTGTATTTTAAAATATTTTTTGCATTCAAAAATGACATTTATTTATTTTATACATCGACGTAAGCCCTCAATTGGAATGTCTCATTATAAGACTTCATAATAAATAACGAAGACAGTTTAAAAATTTCACACCGGATGGCGCCACCGTAACTTGTTAATTAATTTGGTATCCAATAATAGATAATATTTTATATTAAAGTTTTCTTACACTTCTAAATGTAGGGAGAATAATGAATTGAAACTACAAATAAATTAGGTATATTTTTGTGTATCAAAAATAGTATAAGACAAACTGTTTAATCTGACTCGCTTAATAGAATCATCATAATATCAGCTGTTAACTCTCCACTGCTGAACATAGGCCTCCCCAAGTTTTTTTCCCAAGTTTTGCAAATAATTGGACACTTCACGCTTGGCAGACGAGTTGATAACCGTAGCTAGGATTTGGTGATGTTTTAAGAGAGACTTCGCTGTCTATCCCTCGTTCCCTTAGTCTCCTCTTACGACACCCACAGGAAAAGAAGGGATGGCACATTCCATGCAGAGACGATACGGCATTTAGTTAAATGTACGTACACAATTTACAAATCCAAACATTGAATGTAATTTCGAATCAAATCAGGTATTTTCTTTACTTCGATTGTGTTGATGTGAAACGCCGATATTAATTTTAATTAAACATAACGCTGATATAAATTTTAATTAGATCGAAATTTAAACCGATTTTATTAAAATTTGATGAGAAAATTTAACAATTCCGTATTTAGGAAAATACAAAGGGCAAATTAATTACAATAAATATTACGATTTCCTAGAATTATGAATTTTCAATTTATAATAAAATTGCGCATAATTTCATAATAAATAAATGCGACGGAAATTTTTTTCCTGATAAAAAATAATCTATAATATTTTATTTGAATTAATACAGAAGATTAAGTTATTTCACCGCGGTCCATGAACCTGCGTTGTAGAATGAAAAATGGACGGCAGATCTGACCGATGACTAAGAATAATAGGTTTTTGTCAAAATTCATTCGAGCACGAAAATTGGTAACGACTTTCCATTAAAATATTCCTTTTCAATATTAATTTTGTTGGATAAACGCGAATTAGACGGACGAGGGTGGACATTTAGCTATTTTAATATACTTTTAGTTTTGTTTAATATTAGCTCTTTTTCCTATATACATTAGGTACTTGTATTTTTCTGTACACATTAAAATATGTCTACAGGGCAGAATTAATGCCTGATGACATTCTCTACTAGTCAACCGTTATGCTAAATAGATGATCTTTACAACTGACTTCAAGAAAGTAGGTAGTTCTGAATTCGGTTATAGTTTTTTTTTTATGTTTGCCACCTCAGAACTCTGCTGTTTTTAAACTAATTTATAAAATTCGATTATTATCTGAAAAGATATCCTTTCAAATTTATCATATAGAAATTTAATATAAAATTATAAAATTTAATATAAAAGTACATTCTATTTCAGGTATTTCAATCTGATGGCACGTTCGTGGGCAAATTTGGTTCCTTCGGCTCGAAGTTGGGACAACTCGAGCACCCTCATTACATAGCGGTGTCTAGCACCAACCGAGTACTAGTCTCAGACTCTAACAACCACAGAGTCCAGGTCTTCGATGTGAATGGACGGGTGCTGTCCTCCTTTGGCGAGGAAGGCTCTGAAGATGGACAGTTTAAGTTCCCCAGGTAAACAAACAAGGAAAAAAATGTTTTATTCGCCGACGGTGTTTCTTTTTAATAAATGATAATAAAATTATTACCCCGCCTGCGCTAATGGTATACACCGGCGTACATACTGGTGCCCGTAAGGGATGATAGATGAGAATGAAAAGGCAGGTCAGTTAGCCCATCATAATAAATACTACATGGAGGTCAACCTGATAAGGTATATTGCTAGCAATTGGGCTAGTAGTTCGCATTATTAACAACCTCCCCCCCCTCGCAGACGGGGTTACCCTTTTTTTACGATAACAGAAACATCATGTGCGAACAAGACACACTTATTCTCAGAGACTTTAGGTAAATCATTTATATAGATTAGAAATAAGAGTGGGCCCAAAATACTGCCCTGAGGTACAGCGGGTCTGTTATGTTTTCTATCAGATTTTTATGATGTCAGTATTGAGTCTAGTTGAGTTTAGTCACTTCAACAGATTGATATCTGTTCGAAAGGTAACTTTTTAACGATTTCTGTGCTGGACCTTGCATTTCACTATTATCAAGTTTTGTTAGAAGTGTTTCATGGGATACATAATAGAATGCTTTTTTCATATCAAAAAAGAGAGCTATGAGTACATTGTCATTTTTATTATCCATATTATTAATACTATTACCAGTTTTATCTCTAAATAAAAATAATCGACTAGACTAGAATCCTTATCATATAAAAGACTCGTGCCTACTCAGCAATAAGATATTTATATTATGCATAACAAATTTTATGACCTAATCGTTTTTTTTCTAATAAGAATAATGCCTACTAATACCAATTACGATAAAATCCGCCCGTTACGGTAAACAAAAATATAAATTACATCGAACATTGATCTAACAGACTTTATCAGCCTACACAATAATTTGAGTAAAGATTTTTAAAAATCCAACGTTACTGGGAATTATTTTAGAGTTGGCTCACATAAATCTATAAATCACGTACACCAATCCTTTTGTAATAGGAACACTTTTGTAATAGGAAATTGAAACTACAATTATTCTATATTGGTAAACACAACAATAGGAATTATTTAAGAGTAGGATCACATAACGCCATAAATTACAGTCACAATTTCTGTAATAGGATTGTAATAAGCAATCGAAATGGAACGGTCCACCCCCATCAACACCTATAAATCAGTTGTTACCGCAGTACGCGTTAGCAATATGAACACAGGAGCTAATGTTTTGGTACAATTAGGGTTGCCACCTCTAAATTAAATAATCCCGGACAAAAAGTTGGACATATAAAAAAATTGAGGATTTTTTTTATGTTAGGTACTTTTATTTTAAATAACGTTATTCACCAAATGAAAATATAGTACTAAAGGCAGATTTAATGCTAGCAGCATTCTCTACAAGTCAACCTTTAGGATGGACAGTGAAGTGTCTATTTTCTGAAGGAACTTGTATCAACTCATTTATAAACATTTCAGTTAACAATTTCATATAGTTTAGATGCAATAATTACCTTATATATATATTCAATTTTATGAATAAAATTAAAATCCGGATAAAGTTCGAATAGATTAACAGAAGTCCGGATATTTTTGGATTATACTAAATAGGTGGCAGTGGCAACCCTAAATATAACCTTGTGCTCCCATCAGCTCATAAACTGTGGTTGGCTGGTCCTCTAATTTCACTTTACGATCGGCTAAGCTAAGTATTCGCACACCAAATATTTATCGGTCCCCTTCTCTATATTGATTCAAATCCTAGATTATCTAGTTATTATTGGGATAATAATTAAATATTGGTAATAATAATAAATATTTATTAGTTGTTTGTTTGTTATCTCTTCGTGCCTTAATTCGGCTAATCAATCATTATAAAATTTAGTATACACGTACAATATAAGATTTTTATCTTGGTCAGTAAACACGTCATTGTCACGTGGACGAAGTCGCATGTAGAAGCTTGTACGCTATAAAAATACAGTAGAAAATATTTTCCTGTTTATTTTTAATAATCAAAATTTCGTTTACCAACTTATCCTTATTAAAAAAAAAGCTAAACATTTTTAACAACAGTATCATACTAATCCCTCTTCCTATTTAGGGCGGATAGTAACTATTTTCCACCACCTGGACTCTGCTCATTTGCCTTTGCCTCATAGCAATAAAAAAAGTTGTAAAAATATACACGCTCCTTGGCCGAATTCTCTTAGTGAAGTACAAAATAATTGTGACCCAAATCTGAATTAAAAATAAACGCATGTAAATCGTGCTTCATGAAGCGAGCGTTTTTAGCATCGTAAATTTATTTTTGTTACGAAAAATAGAGATCAAGGTCTAATATTTTAATGAAGGTTATTGATATTAATAAAATTAAAATGTATTGATTATTATGTAGTCCTGGTCCTTGTACAACGCACATGTTATAGAACGTAGCAGATTTAAATAGTTACTATTTTAACACATGTGAAAGTGTCAGAATACGAAAATGCCAGCAAATTTACAGGGTACAGAGGAATACCACCTGAGCCCTCAAGAATGGCAACGCATGGGGAGAATCATGGGCGAAACAGTATACTCAGTTATGTCCATGCTACTGCTCAAGTCTATAGGTGATAATTACCATTTTCTATCGAGTAGGCCATCAGCTTGTTTGCTATTCTCAATTGCAAAAAAAAAATGTAGAAATATGAAACCTAGGTTGGGCCCGGGTTCTAGGTCTCATCAAAGAAGTTTGAAGGTCATAAAATATATATATATTTTAAGATAATGTATATCCTTTTAGGGGTGTGGCTGTTGACGACCAAGGCTACATCGTAGTTGCCGATTCTGGAAATAATCGTATTCAGATATTCCATCCTGATGGCACGTTCCTCCGAGCCTTCGGATCTTGGGGATCTGGGGACGGAGAGTTCAAAGGTCTGGAAGGCATCGCTGTTATGTCTGGTGGCAACATTATTGTATGCGATAGAGAAAACCATAGAGTACAGGTGTTTTGAGGTGAGTATTAATATTTTTTGATAATTATTAAAAAAATTATATGTTTTAATTTTAATACGTAAAAAATATGTTTATTTTTTAATACTTTTAATAATTGTTTATTTTGTTTATATTTTTTATGCCGTTTTATTATACGAAATCAGTAATTTGATTACGAATACATTGTTGGATGTACTGACGTACTTGTGCTATTATGTTTTTGTTTTTTTTATTTTTATACATGCTTTTATCTTACTAAATCGATATAAATATAAATTTATCTCAATATCTATGTATCTATCATTACCAATATTTCACAAGGGCCAAATATAAGAGGTCTTTATAAATACATTATATACTTATTTGGACCTTTTTAAAAGTATGTCATCGTCATCATCATCTTCCTACTCTAATGTCAATTCTTATTTGGGGTCGTCGTAATATGTTTTTCTCTTCCATTCTGTATTTAAAAGTATATAATATATATAATTAGTATAACTATCTATTTATTTAATGAATTCTATATTTATTTTATACAACTCAAATCGATTGAACATATTATACTATTCCATTATAAATTATATATATAATCGATCTAACTTAAACAAAAAGTAAATTAAATTAAAAATTTTGTCAAAATAATATTCATATTTCATTATCTATTTACATTAGTATGAATAAATAAATAAATGTCATAATTTATTTTTATTTCAGATGGCCATCACATTGTTCAACGAAAGTGCAAAACAGCATCAGCAGCATTACTCGTAATACTCCATTTCAAAAATATTTTTAAGTATTTTGTTTTTTTTTTTTTTTTTTTTGTAAATAATTTGTACAATCTTTCAATATTTGCTATTTACAATATTATCTCATTTGCTATCCTAAACATGTTTGCGTTCAAAACGTTTCTTTTTGTTATATAAAATTTAAATAAAAGAATTTTTTCTTGTAAACTTTTTATTAATTTTTCGTCTGACGGAATTTTAAAATACGTAATTGAGTTAGGTCTTGAAGTTAATCTTGAAATAAACTTTATAACATACATTAAGTAAAAAAAATGATGTAGGTAAGTAATGTAAAGTATTGTCTTTATATATTTGAAACCTAGTCATTAATCTCTATTTATTTATTTTGGCCCAACTACAGATGATTTCTTTTTTTTTTTAAACCATAAAGAGATAAATTATAAAAATAATAAATATAATAAAAAATATAATTTATAATTAATTAAATACTCATATACGAACAACAATATAAATTTTAATTACATTTTAAATAAAAATATTTTTTAAATTTTCGTAATCACACACTATATTCTAATGTGATAACTACTGGTTTAATTTACGTGTACTTAGATCGAAAAATCTCGACTAGTTTCACGATCAATTTGTGATCCTTAGTCATGAGCATCTGTGATGTGAGTGCGAGCCTAACAATTGCGTCACAATCCAGTAGTTATTACGTTAAAAATATTTTTATCAATAATAAACTACATTTGTTTATAATTGTATATAAAATTTCCTTAGACAAAACTGAAAACAGACTCGCCTCTCGTAGTCAATCATTGTCAAGCACTCAATGTGACAATTAACACTTAAACAAATGAACTCCAGTACTTAATAGATAGAAATTCACCAATAGCAGGCTTAGTACGTCTGCGTTTACAAGATCTATGATCGCGTTACAAATTGTAACGTATAAGTCAACAACTTTAATTATGTTGTTTCTTTTATTACTTAATTATATAATTTTCAAATAAAAGTTATATTATAATAAAAATATGACTACAAAATGGCTTTTATTGTAATATAATTATAATTATTTTATTTTACTTTTAATCAGGATTTTAAAAGGTCATCACAGTTAGATTACAGAGACATTTTGTAACGAAATTAACACTCAATTGCAAACATTTTATCTCTACGAGTATTTGAATCCAAATGAATGTTAGTTTGAACTTACAGCCATACTATTATCACCACTCGTATGAGTAAGACGCATCAAGAGTTTATATATCATCTTTGGTACACTCAAAGGATTCTAATATGGCATGTATTTTATTTTACGTTTATATATTTATAATCATCATCACACCTGATTTGTAGATTATAATGCGCTACTATATTAATAATATCATATATAGTTCAAATGATAGCCGTAAACTATTTGATAATAGCGAAGTTCAACATCAATAATATATAAATTAACTTATAAAAAAATGAGACTGTAATGAAATATTACACTTTCAACCGAGCTTTGCAATTGATATGATGTTAGGCATACGTAACTATTATCTGGAACATTTTTTTCTGATGTCAGTATTAGCAATAAAAAAAGAATTTAAACTAATTAATAATTTAAATTAATATCATTGTAACTCAAGAACTTACTATTAAAAGTACTATTTGTACTTTATATAAATTTTACTGGTACTTTTGTTTTTACTTACGAGTATAAATATCAATCAGGATGAAGTAAAATTTATTCTTAAAGTTACTTTCTGATTTTATACTCTAAAGTGCTATCATTATAGTAGTTGCACTATACCGTATATTTATCAAAATTTCTATATTCTCAGTCTTAAAATAATGTGACTGGAAACAATTCCGGTCACATCGGGTATGAGAAATTACTAGATTTCTCAGATCGAAACTACGTACTCGATTTTTCGTATTCCGCTGTATTCGCGATGATTTAGTAATCGAGTAGTACCATAAAGTACGCAATAAAATTTTGATTATCCCGAGTTATTTCAGATATACATTCGGGTGTAACATGGAAATATTTATTCAACGCATGAACGTAATAGTTGTAAAAAGATTGCGATACATTTCTTTCGTATTTCACGTTACAGACGACAACATAAAACTGAATGTTACCATTTGTAGTGATGTATAACTTTCTTCATATTTTATATTGTTGGTCATAAAATACAAACATAGTTTTAAACTCGTGTTTTTTTTTAAACTGAACGTGACGCGATTAATAAATAGTGCTTCATCATCATCATATCAGCCGTAACTCTTCACTGCTGAATATAGGCTTCCCCTTGAAGGTTTTGCCAGTAGCTGCCACGTTCGGCTAGTGAGTTGGCAACCATAATTACGCTTTTGATGATGTTTTAAAAACAACGTTGTTTCTCATCTCTTGATTATTATGTTCCCTTAGTCGCCTCTTACGACACCCATGGGAAAAGAAGGGGTGGCCCATTCTATGCCGGGACCACATGGCAAATAGTTCTTATACACGAAATATTACTACGTGTTTGATTTTATAAATTTCAGATAAGGTCTATTGTGGTTTTGTTTACTCCCAACTTAACTTAATTAATAAATATCTTGAGTTCGAAACTGGGCCACATATAATGTTGTTATTCAATTTAGATTTCTGATTAACACTGTTGTGTTAATAACACTGTTTACCAGTTAACTTGATAAAGCAACTGTAAAGAGCTCGATGCATTCGTATTGGATTCAAATGCGCTATAAAATGTGGGCAATTTTAGTAGTATGCCACTACAATGCAACAATTGTTTAATACTTCAGATGCTCCTATACAAGTATTTAGTCACAGAATATTTTGTGACTTAGAAGTAAATGAATCAAGCGATAGATACGGTTTCGTCACCACTCGCATCTGTAAAGATAGATATCTACACCGTACGGCGGCGAAAACATCTATTGAAAAATTTCTTTGCTGCTTTTTTTAAAAGATCTGACTTTTATTTGACTCGACTATTTATAAAAGAGTATAAAGAAAAGTATGTTATTTATTCACTACTTCGTCAATCGTAGTAGAGTTTTAAATATATATTCAATTAAAATTTATATATTACAAAATAATTCACAAAATTTGTTCATTTACATCAAAATCCTTTATTTATATTTGGAGAACACTATTAGTTAATTTTTGTATAAATTTAACTCAATGAGTGTAAACAAAAATGCTTTTAACCTGCATTTTTGTAATAAGGATAATTTTAAACATAGAAATAATATGCATTGCATTATTACAAAATATATATTATTTACAATATAAAAATGCTATTAAAAATAATATATATATACATATAGAATGTATATAATTTTGGGATACCATTACTGTAGATACTTACGACATCTAGTCATGGATTATTGTTAATTCAAACTTTATTGAACGAATAAAAAAATATATGTTTATAAAATAACGATTATGAATATTTATAAATTTAAAATCGAAATGTTATAAATTTTCAAGGCTAATTAATTCATATTTAAGTATTTCGTGAATTTTTAAATTTAGAATCAAGAATTTTTTATTGAATATATTAATGTCACAGCTGTTGCTTCCTAATAGATTTTAAATGTAATTAGATAATGTAAACCATTATACTGAACTTTAATAAGTATAATTGTATGATTTTTGAATTTTTAATAAAAAAACAACTTGTTACAGAATAGCGTTTTATTTAAACCTACCTTTGTGTTATTTTTGAATATATATTCACAAAGTGAATATATATTTAGTAATCCTATCAACTGTTGTTTCATTGAATAAATAAAAAATATACATATCTGATCATCAGATTCGAAGTCGGTTGAAAGCAACTATAATATGATGCAACGCACAGGGCTTACACAAAGAGAAATTTTATATATTCTTTATTGCACTTGTAAATTACATTGTTAATGCATATATAAATATTGTAAGCAAGGTTGGACTTATCTCTGACAGAGATCGCTTTCAGTCAACGCAATACATAAACAAATATAAAAATAAACAGTTGAATGGAATATCAATACTATAAATTATTTTATCCAAGTCCAACGTCTCCAATTGTTACAAATACTCATACTACAAAATGGTGGCAAAAATAATACAAAATGGCGTCTTTCGATGCCTAATAAATTTGTTTAAAATTTCAATGTTTGACACGAAAATTAACTTTAATCAATACATAAAGGAATATAAACGTAAACAGTTAAATAAAATATTAATATGTATATTAGAATATAACATAAATATATATAATATTATATAAATTATTTTGTCCAAATCCAGTGTCTCCAATTGGTACAAAATCTCATACTACAAAATGGTGTCAAAAATATTACAAAATGGCGCCTTTTGATGGCTAATAAATTTGTTTAAAATTTCAATGTTTGACACGAAAATGGGGTCATTATACGTAACTGCGGGGTGCGGACTCGTGAAATGATAAATGGTCCTCTTTTCGCCCGTTTTTTCGCCTCGCTCTATAATATTTTTGTGACACGCGTAACTGGTGACAAAGGAGTCGGACTAAGTGGGGATAAATAAGGCAAGTCGCGCTAAATTGAACAATGCCATTATTGTACTGTTCACCTGGGCATCTGGTATTTGTTATAGGCAAAATCTAATTTACCTTGTACGGAAGTGGAACGCGTAGATGTCACAATGTTATTCAGTGATGCCCATTGTACTTTTCTTGTTTATGTCTGTACTAGCAGTCCCCACAAATGTTATGTAACCCAGATCAATTTCCTTTTATCAGGATAAAATTTTACCTTTCACTCGCTTTAATTATATACAATAGACAAATCCATATTAAAATGTATACCTTTAGCAATGTCGAGTAGTCCCAGCATAGAATAGGCCACTCCTTTTTTTTCGGTGGCTATCGTAAAAGGCGATTAAAAGAATTTAATAGTCGAGGGATGGGCAGCAACGTCCATATTAAAGAATCTTTAAAGACTAACTACGATTAGTAACCCGCCTGCCAATCGTGGCAAGAACTGGCAAAACCCTCCTTATGGAGGAGGTCTTAGTTCAACAGTGGAGAGTTAACTGATATAATAACAATAAGCAGTGCCTACTGACTATCATCATCTCAGCCATTATCTGTCCACTGCCGAACATAATCCTTCCCCATAGACTGCCACAAGGAACGGTCCTGAAGAACCTGCAGCCACAGGCTCCCTGCAATGTATTCAAGGCCTACTGACCATATTATTGAAATAATTTGGAATCTCACATCAATTTATAAAGTAAATAATTGTAAAAAATAAATAAATAAATAAAATCTCGAAGCATGAAGGGCTTCACAATATCATATCCATGACGTTATTCAACATTCATTTGTCTGTTGGCGATATTTATCAAACTTTATTAAAGTCGATTTTTTTTTGATGGGTGAAAATGGTATGGTAATGGTATGGTATTCCGCCTGCGCTAACGGGATACGCTGGCGGAGCACCAGTGAAGTGTGATAGATGAGAATGAAAACAGGCCAGTTAGCCCATCATGATGAATTCATCAGGAATTAACCATGATAGTTTCCAGGGAGAAACGCGAGGAGGTCGACCTGGTTGGATATATTGCTAGCAATGGGATTCTCAGTCTCCATTACTAACAATCCCTTTCCCCCCTATTAAAGTCGATTGAACAGTTTCGGGGATTATGGTGAACTATCTACCCTCTTAGTGACAGAAATAGTTATTAGTAAAGAAGAGAGAGATTAAATTAGATTTATAAATAAATGGTGTAGTTACCATAATATCATTATTACTCATACAGAAAGAGAAGCCTGTAAGTTACATTCAAAATTATATTAGACACATTTCGTCTATTAATAGTTGAACATTTCTCTTCCTTTCTAAAGACTAGAAACCATTAACGTACCTATAAATTTAGAGTTAATTTATACTGGTGACACTTATGGCATGATACCTTTCCGAATTTTTTGCAATTCGGAATTTTTCTGCGCCAAGCGAATAATTTTTTACATATGTTTTTTTCTTGGAAAAATTACAAAAATAAATTTGAATGTAGAAAAAATATATCGTTCGAATTTCTATCCCGTTAGTGTCGTACGAAGGGCAGCAGCGTTACTTTTAAAACATCATCAAAGCGTAACTACAGATTACCAAACTGTTATTGTCAAGTGTGGCAACTACTAGCAATACTCCGAAGGGAAGAGGCCAATGTTTAGTGGTGGACAGTTAAAAGTTGATATGATGGTAATGGTGAAGTGATTCCAATACATTAAACTGCTATACACAAGGAAAAATACAGTGGGTATGATGCGCGAAACAGTTTACTCTGTTATGTCCATGGTACTGTGTATAGGCGACGGTTACCACTTTCCATCAGGTGGACCGTCAGCTTGTCTGCCGTTCTAAGTTGTATAAAAAAAAATCTCAGTTAACTTGAATCCGCAAATAAGTTATACATACAGACAGTGGTGGATTTGCTCTAAGACTCAGAAAGCCCGGGCCTAGGTGACTAGGGCCAGTCGTGACAAAAAATTCACTGGTGATAACAAGAAATATGTAACTCGAAGTATGTATAATTAAAAAAAAACCTCGGAAATAATTATAAACTAGTAGATTTTATAGTTAACTAAATTTCTGAATGGATTTCGATAAAAGTTGGCAAAAAGTAAATTCATTATGCACTCAGTATGATGGGTGCTGAGAAAGGGGTGGCTGGTACTTACCACATGGCCTGGGGCCTAAAGCGGTCAAGACTGTAAATCCGCCACTACATACAGACAATTGTAGAACACTTGTCTCACTGTGCTGAAGAACTTAGACAATAGAAATTTCGCAAAAAGATAAAAAAAAAATTAACTATGCGCTAAAATTTACTATGCATAATTCCTAATTGAGTTAACTATTTAAATTAAAATTTCTAGCGTTGTATAGCGAATTATCCCATCTGGTGAAGGGAATTCCACTAGCGATCCGCACAATTAATTCATGTAACGTACGGAACACATTCGAAGCGTGTTAAATAAAACCATTACTTACAATTTGCGTCGCAATAACTTAGCAAACAACTGTAATTAATCAAACACATTGGCGGAGTGGCTCAACTTAATATGCGAAGGAATAACTTGGTATGTACCAGGAGATCATAGCTATGGGACTAGTAGCTCGTTATTTCTTCTATACATTCTATTTCCTACTGCATACTATTTATTATAAACGCGGACGTTTTTCGAGATGTACAGATTGTTTTATACCACTGAGGTGGCAAACAAGCATACTGCCCACCTGATGGTAACCGGTTACCGTCGCCTATAAACACCTCCAATACCAGGGATACTATACGGGCGCGTTGCCGACCCTGAAGAAACCTCTTTACCCCCCTTTTAAAAACTTCATGCTGTAGTCTCGTAGGAAAACCTGCTGAGGGAGCTCATTCCATAACCTAAGTGTTCAGTGTGTTGTTTGTTCGTCTTTTACGTGAAAACAACTTAACGGATTTAATTGAACTTTGGCACACGGATAGGTTATATTCTAACGACACATATTGGATACATAAGTCTTCAAAAGGTAATTCGTTTCTCAAGTAAAAATCAATATTAATTTTGAAGTTAGTGTTTTTACAAATCAGAAGACCTAGCTCTTATAGAATGGTGGCAAAGGGGTTGATTCTAAGGTATTATGTTTTTAAAGCTATCTCTAAAATAAAAAAAAAATACTTTTAATGCCAAATGAATCAAAGAACCAGTATAAGCATGATTAGAAATTTAGTTGAAATTATTATAAATTTAGTTTTTAATGGTGTATAAAACAGTAAATTCTCGAAATTATCCTATAATTATTATTAATATTTTTTTACAATTTTTTTAACCGAATTCAACTTAAGAAAATACTTTACATGTACCAGGATTTCATGGCTAGAGTAGTAGTTCTTTTATATCATTAATTGATAATTTGTTGTAATTATAAAGAGGACTGAAGGCTCAATCTCTATATTTACAATAGACTAAATTTATTTCTGTTTCACTATATACTAAAGGAGTAATAACTCATTTGAATGCATTAATAATTCTAGATAGTCCAAAGATCTAGACTTCTAAATTACAAGCTATACAATAAATTAAATGGTTATCTATTCATATTCATGAATAAATCAGCATGATTTTCATTTTAATCTAAATTATGATCTTAAATAACTGGTTCCAATACTGAGAATTATTGTTCTAAAGCTTACTTTTTAATATTATAAACCAGATGTGCTTAGGGGCTTTGCCTGAATAAATTAGAATAAAAAAAAAATCTTATTATTCGAAAAAAAAATATATTTTATTTTATCCTGTTTAAGAGCTACGATCTTGTCGGTGGAGCTCTCGCCACTTACTACGACTTTCAGCGAGTCTCTTCATCTCTTGATACGACACGACACCAACTCCTTCCTTGATCTGCCTGATGTAACTATGCCTTAGCCTCCTTCTTCCCTTCCTTCCTTCTATCTTACCTTCTATTGTAATGTTCAAAAGTTCATCGTATCGTACTTATTTTAAAAAGAATAATACTGATAAACGATTAAATATTTATTCATCATCATTCTATTATAATTATATATATATATATATATATATGTTTCTATATATGTGTTTAAATATGATATAATTAGTTATGTATAAACTTTAGAACTACAAAGTTCTTTTTGTATGAAAATTGTCGCATTATTGTATACCGCTCTACCCGCCGACATTGGAGGAGGCCCCTCGGCTCCTTAACAATCAAAAGGATCGACAAAGAGCATCTTTCCACTTTGGGTTTGCTGAAAGAGAACTGTTTTCGAGCTAAGCTCACTTTTGCACATTTACTTACCTCTTTCATATTTATATGTATTATTAAAGTGCACAATGAAGTTTACGTGAAATAAATAAATAAAACAATAATTTGGGTTAAAATATAATAATTTATCTTGGTTATTTCGACATCGTTACATGACTATTGATACACTAAGTCGTCTAATTTGCTATTAGAGTATTTTAATGCTCGTTAAAAAGAATTGAATCGTAATTCGAGTCTAAGGACTCAGACAAGTACTCAAGTACTTATCCGACAAATTATATTAAATTCTAGTCATTTCGATACAAAGGCCATATTAACTTGTAGCCTGTCTTAAGAGCAGCCTGAAGTAATTTAAGACGAAATCAGTATGGCGACGACTTCTTGCCCCAGTCAGAATTACGAGGCAATAATTTTCACGGGACGAGTCGTAATTTTGTGCGCGATAGAGCCTGAGATAGTGCCGCCGTACCACGCGTGTTGATGTATGTGTGTAGTACAAGTTATTGGCTGTTTTTTTTTGTTTTAATAATAATATTTTATTTCTCACATGATCTTTGAATATGTTAGGTTAGATAGCAACAGAATTGCAAATATCTAATTAGTGCCTACATTTTGATAAAAACCGTTCTATTTAGAATAAGTTCTATTTGGGAGTCGCTCACACATACACTCCCATAACACTCATACTCACACACACACTTACATACATATACAGAGGGGAAGAGAAAAAGAAAGAAAGAGACAGACAGAGAGAGAGAGAGAGAGCGAGAAAGAGAGAGAGTGATATATTCTCACACACACTAAATTAGAAGTCCATGAATCGTGAAGTTTATTCTCTTCACTGGTAAGTCTATTTATTTATAAACAGATGTACTTAATTATATTTTAGTTGTTAATACTAGATTAATACATAGATCTTTCCTCCAAAGCTCTCTCACAGAGTGAGAGAGACATCTCTCACTCTATGTGTGTGCGTATGTGTGTGTGTGCACGTATGTAAATGATGTGTGATTACGTTCGTGCGTATGCGTATATATGTGTAACGTACAAATTATATTTTATTCAAATCCGTCCAGCACTTTACATTACAATTCAAACATCTTTACGAACTTACCCGTTTTCTATTCATACTTTGTACAAAAATAGTCTATTTGAATACCTCCGTCCCATCTGTGTTTACGCCGTGAAACAGCTGTGCTTACATGGCCATGTTTCCGTTTCAAGGGTGGCATATGGTAATAAAATTACAAGGGACGGAGGCATAACACCATAGCTCTCAGAATAGTCTGTCTGATGGTAACAAACAAACTCACTTTCACATTTACAATTTATTACAATAACAATACTATTTTTAATTAATCTTTTTACGCTTTAGTGAGAAGTGTTTGTCTTTTTGATGGAAACACAGCAACGAGTCTTAAGGTTAACGTACTATAAGTACAAAGTGGATTTTAATTTATAATGAGAATAAACATTTGTATTAATTAAGAACAAAACAAACGAACAAACAGACAAGAAAAACATTAAGATAATATGTTAGAAAAACCATTAAACCGCTAATTGTAAGAATTCAAAGTAATTACAATTTACTAGCTACATCCCGCGAGTTTGCTCGCATGAATATGAACAAAAAGTATGCTATATATAAATTTAGACTGATCTTGGGATTTGATCATCATCATCATCATCTTATTATCTTATCAATAGTTAATTGTCCACTACTAAACATAAGCCTTCCCCATAAGGAGGGTTTCGCCAGTAGTGGCCACGCTTGGCGGACGGATTGGCAACCGCAGTTAGGATTTGGTGATGTTTTAAGTAGAGCGCTGCTGCCCATCCCTTGACCATTAAGTTTCCTTAGTTGTTTTTTACGACACCAAAGGACACGACAGTTTTTTTTTTACAACACAGGGTTGCACCTGGTGGTAAATGACTACCGCCGCCCATGCTCACCCACAACACTAACGGCATTGCAGGTGTGCTGCCGGCCTTTTAAAAAGGAATATGCTCTTTTCTTGAAGGTTATGTTGTCGTAAAGGAAGGGGTGGCTCATTCTATGTTGACACCACACGGCGACTTCGCCCGCATGACCTGAGTATATCGATTGACAGGGACAGAAAATAGCTTATCTCCTTCACCATCCCAACAAGGATGTTGCGTTTATTTTTTGTTTACAACGAAGATGGTAAATAAGCATACAGCTCGTCTGATGGTGAACGGTCACTATAGCTTAGGGACGCCTGCAATGCTAGGAGTGTGAAGTGCGCGTTGCTGATCTTGAAGAAATCTTAATATACTCTTTTTTAAGTACCCCATACTGTAATGTAAAATGTCATAAAGATTGGTAAAGTCCAGAGATCGTAGGCTACAGTGATTGTCTGCTATCAGCCGGGCTGTATGCTTGTTTGCCACCTTTGTAGTATAAAAAAAGGTATGATTATATTACCTTTCGCAATATATTTCTTCTTTTTTTTTGTCCTCATTCCTAAAGATGAATTTTCCAATACCTATTTAAAAAGCGATTTAAAATTTCTTGAAGACTTGAGTCTCCATAGATTTCCAAGTACTCCGACAACTCCTGTATATCTTATTTCGTCATCTAAATGAGATTCTGGATTCATTTCTCCAATCAAATCGATTCGGGAAATAAACTTTAAACAAATTCAATTTGCTGTTATTTCACAGAAGTTCGTGTCACTTACACTAACAAAGACTTGTTTGACGACGCTGGTGATTTAGCGGTTTAACACACTGTCTCTATTTATTTATTTATTTATTATTTATTTATTAAAATAATTCATCATCAGCCTTTAACTGTCCACTGCTGAACATAAGCCTCCCATTGTGGCAATTACTGGCAAAACCCCCCAGGTTTTGCCAGTAATTGCCACGTTTGGCAGGCATATTAGCAACCGCAGTGATAATTTAGAGATGTTCTAAGAGGGACGCTACTGTCCATCCCTCGCTCTCCCGTATTCGGTTCTTACGACACCCATGTGATAGGAAGGGGTTGCCTATTCCTGTGCCGAGACTACATGACAAAACACAGTGAATTTATTAATTTCTCGTTACAAATGTATATAGTTATGATGTAATAATTATTTTAATTGCCATTTTTGACTTGTTCCGGAAATATTCTTTAGGGGCTTTCGACGTTTTGTTTAACAGCGTGCGAGACGAAACGCTGTGTGAGAAAATTTCCAAATAAAGTCTAAACAATAGTTGAAAACGACAAAAATGGTAAGCTCATTAATTTCTCGTTACACATGTATATAGATATCAGATAAAAATGAACAAAAATTTTAAAAATAACTATAACCAGAGGAAGACTTTGTACAAAAGTCGTTTGCTTGAGCACCTCTGTCCCATTCGTGTTTCAACCGTGAAGCAGTTGTGTTTGCATGGCTGTGTTTCGGTTTAAAGGATGGGATATGGGAATGAATTTACAAGGTACAGAGAAATAATACCTGAGTCCTCAGGAATGGCAACGCATGGGGGGTATCATTGGCGAAACTAACAACCCTTGCTAACAATATACTCTCTTGGATCGACCTCTTCGAAATCTCTCCTGGAAACTGTCGCGCTTAATTGTAGATGAAGTCATCACAATGACCTTACTGATCTACCCTTCATCATCTATCATCCCCCGCTGGTACTGTTAGCGCAGGCAAAGTACCATTCCGTTACCATCCGTTATAAACAAAAAACGCTCTCCTACCCAACTTGGACCAAACGCGAATACACCTAAAGACAGAGGATTTCTTGTGTCGTCTAATATAGCAAGCCCTATACATAGAGGGGCCAATCGACTTGACCTTTTAAATTGTCCTGATACTTCAACAGTAATTTAAAGCACTTAAAAATGCAACGAATACTTCATCACCATCATTATCATTATTATGTAACTAGCGGCCCGTCCCGGCTTCGCACACTTGGACATTTTTACATTTAAAACAAAAATGGAGTATCTAACTTCTCCCGATTTCCCAACATATCCCTTCACTACTATGCTCCTATTGATCGTAGCGTGATGAAAAGTATACAATAACCTGTCCAGGAGTATGAAGAATAATTGTAATAAGTTTCGTTAAAATCCGTCGAGTAGTTTTTGTTTCTATAACGAATATACAGACAGACAGACAAAAATTATACTGATTGCATTTTTAACATCAGTATCGATCACTAATCACCGCCTGATAGTTATTTTGGAAATATATTTCGTGTACAGAATTGACCTCTCTACAGATTTATTATAAGTATAGATAATAATAAATAATAATACATTTTCTGTTTAGCCAAAGGTTAACTAGAAGAGAATGCTACATAGCATTAAGTTCGCCTTTTGTACCAGACATTTTTTTTGTAATATTGTCAATAAAGAATAAATAAATAAATTAATCAAAAATTAAATGTCCACTGCTGAACAGAGGATCACCAGTTACCAGTTTCACCTGAGGGAGAATTTGTACAAAAGTGGTTTGCTTGGACACCTCTGTTCCATTCGTGTTTCAAAGTCATTCCGGATCACTAGTATAACTTGAAATTATTATGTTTGTTATCACACACTCTTAATATATAGTCTATGTTTAATGAATGGACGAAAAACTTACGATCTGTGCAATAGTAAATCGCTACCATAGCCCAGTGTTTATCAATCTTTTTTATGACGCGACCCCCTTATTATGTTAAAAAATCTTGCGACCCCCTACGCTCCACGATTTCGAATGTGTATGAATTTTATTATAGTACAATTATGAAATCCGTGCAGTTGTATTTATATTCATAGTTAGGTATCGATTAAATTAAATAAATAATACATAATAAAGTATCTATAAAACAGGCATGTAATCAATGTTGATTGATGTATTAACGGAACTTTTGATTTTTCATTGCTCCACGACCTTTCGCGACCCCCTTATATGGGCTCGGACCCCCCAAAGGATAGCGACCCACACTTTGAAAAACACTGCCATAGCCTATAGACGCCTGCAACACCAGAGGTATCGTGCGTTTATTGCTGTCCATTAGGAAACCTTATTACACCTTTTTAGATTTCCATGCTGTAGTATCTAGGGAAAACCTCTACAGGATATTCTATCCATAACTTAATTTTTTGTAGGAGGAAATTATTTTAATTTATCTATATTAATGTAAATATTATAAAGAGGATTAATTTATTTTTTTTATGTTTGTTTGTTTTTAATAGATAAACTCAAAAATTACTCGACTATATTTAAAAAACTTCTTATCTATAAACATTATCAAATACTTACGAAAATTATAATAACGTAGTCCAAAATAGCATAAATTTTCCTATAAAAGTTTTAATATTTTTCCATCTGTCTGCTCGTGTGAAACGGGAGCGTATTTCTAGTCCTTAATTAAAATTACGTAAGTTTTTCTTTCCGTTTTACTTAAATTCGTTTAGTAAAGTTGCGTATCACAAAATACATGGTAGTATTTTGCTACTGTGTCATATTACTAGATTTTTTCAACGAAAATATAATATATAATAGATTTAAATATTGACTCCGTGATCACGTGGTTACCCTAGGCATTTCTAGAAATTCCTAATCATCGCATTTTCTTGCGTCACGTATATAGAATTTGAGGAGCTAAAATCGAAGAACGCCGACATTATTATGTCAAACGTAATGTTCAGCTAAGTATTAGACAGGTGAAGATCAAGGGCTTTATTTGTAAGATTTACGTATTCAGCACATGTGCCTACACGTCGCTCGATTCCAACGACAAATATTTGCATGACACACATGTATGTAAGTAGCAAGTACTTCGGCCGATATCTTAGTGTACCGTAAAATTTTATATGTAAATCATGTATTCGTAGAAAGTACTTATTTCATAGTGTAGACACGATCCATCATTGAACTATAGACGAGCGCCCTCTGGCGTCAAAATAAAACAAATAGTGATGTTGGATCGTTTCAAATAAGAGTTTATTTCAATTTCTTTGTGATATATTTTACTTAACATGCGTAGCAAATAAAACAATAGAGCCGTCTTAATTTTTGATAGCGCCATCTATTATTAACATTAATTACTAAATTCTAATAGACTGCGATATTTTTTACAAACTATTATAAACTTATAAACACAGTTATACTGCGAATATATATAAAGAATACTCGTGTACTTTTTTTCATGCATCCTATATGCATGAACTCTATCTATTTTTTTTAATACAGATGAAAATTGCAAATAGGTTGACAGCCCATCTGTAGAAAGTTCCTACGTTACGTCAAAATTCAAAGAGAATTTTCAAAATCGTTCCTGAAACTGTTTTTTTTATATATATATAACATAGGGAGCAAACGAACATGCGACTCACCTGATGGTAAATGACTACCACAGCCCATAAACGCATCGCAGGTGTGCTGCCAGTCTTTTAAAAAGGAATATACTAGCATGAAATGGTCACAAAAAGAAAATTAAGTCTAAAATTTTTTTAATCGATTTGAAAAAGAATAGAAGCAATTCAATTTTGTTGTATTTTTTCATTACCTCAGAACTCCGTCATTCATAAAATTAGTCGATTTTTTTTATCTAAATAGTTATACTTTTATAGTTCTAAAGAAATTTTATCAAAATCGGTTCAATAGTTTAGTTTTTAAATCAAAATAACTGCTTTTTGTCGCGTTTGAAATCGTTATTTTTTCTGTGAAACAAAATCTTCATATCCACTGCTGAATATAGCCCCCCCCCCCCTCCCATTGGAGTGTTTTGCCAGATGGCAATCGCAGTTAGGCTTTTGTGATATTTTAAGAGGGACACTGCTAGCCATCCCTCGACTGTTAAGTCTTATTGTATATTAATAAATCACTATCGATGATATTTCTGTTCTATGTGTATATAAAAGAATTGCATAAGGGGAAAAGAACAATAATAACGTTCGAGGGTAAATACGTCTGGGTGTGCAATCTCGTAACATAAATTCTCACGCACAATTTACTAGCAAGCTATCTCGTATGAGCATACTGCACAAACAAACTTATAAGAGTATAAAAACAACACAAATGAGTCGAGTTCACATACTTTGTCGGACGGAGACTTTGTACAAAAGTCGATTGCTTGGGTATCTCTGGCCCATTCGTGTTTCAACCGTGAAGCAGTTGTGTTTGCATGGCTGTGTTTCGGTTTGAAGGGTGGGATATGGCGTGAATTTACTAGGTACAGAGGAATAACATATCATGGGCGAAACAGTATACTCTGTTATGTCCATGGTACTGCTCATGTCTAAAGGCGACGGTTACCACTTTCCATCAGGTGGGCCGTCAGCTTGTTTGCCATTCTAAGTTGTATTTAAAAAATGTTGTATGTTGTGTAAAAAATTGTTGTTGTATGTATGTAAAAAAAAAAGAAAAATGTAGGTAAGTTGTAGTTGAAATTTTTATATAGTAATTTTTTTTTCTTCAACACTTAATTGTATTTAGGTATCATCATTGTCATCATATCAGCCTTTGACTGTCCACTGCTGAACACAATTCTCCCTCTGAAGGGCTTTTGCCAGTAGTTGCCATGCTTGGCAGACGGATTGGCAACTGCAGTTAGACTTTAGAGATGTTTTAAGAGGAACGCAGCTGCCTTCGCCCTCTCTTAGTTACCTTTTACGATTTTAATGGGAAAGGAAGGGATGGCCTATTCTATACAGGATATCTAAGGACTTTCTGCCAGATGGGCTATCCGCTCATTTGTAATTCCATATTCAAAATTAACCACTCTGTCCCATGGGTGTTGTAAGAGGCGACTAAGGGAACTTAATGGTCAAGTGATAGGCAGCAGGGTCCCTCTTAAAACATCACCAAAGCCTGGCTACGTTTGCCAACACGCTTGCCAGGCGTGGTATAACTATTGGCAAATAAATTACATTTTAATAACCTTTTGTGTACAATAAATAATAAAGAAAGAAAGAATAAATTCTTGTTAATTATCTATTCTTCGATATATGAACAACTTATGCTTGAATAGTCACAATTTTTTTTTTATACAACTTAGAATGGCAAACAAGCTGACGGTCCACATTATGGAAAGGGGTAACCGTCGCCCATAGACATGAGCAGTACCATGGAAATAACAGAGTATACTGTTTCGTCCATGATACCCAATGCGTTGCCATTCCTGAGAACTCAGGTGTTATTCCTCTGTACCCAGTAAATTGACGCCATATCCCACCCTTCAAACCGAAACACAGCCATGCAAACACAACTGCTTCACGGTTGAAACACGAATGGGACAGAGGTACCCAAGCTATTGACTTTTGTACAAAGTCTCCCACTGGTAATACAAATTTTTTCAAAAAAATTATATATACCTATTTTAATTATAGTCGAGGAAGTTAACGAACATAACTTTTTAGGTGTTACCATAGATTGTCATCTAAACTGGAAATCGCATATAGATAAAGTAAATAAAAAGATATCAAGTTATTGTTATCTCTTTCTATATATATTTTGGTAATTAAATTTTACTAACATACGGAATTATATATTGGGGTAGTAGATGTATCGACTTTTCTACTTCAAAAGAAATGTCTACGTATTATTTATAATATGTATTCAGATGAGACTTTAAGAAATATATTTAAAAATGAAAAATATCTCATGACTAACATATATATTATGGAATTGTGTGTTTTTGTTAATAATAATATGACATATTTTGTTAATAAATCTGATATTCGAAATAATTTACGTAATAAATACAAATATGATATTTTACCAACAATAAATAGTTATACATATGGAAGGAGTGCAATTATAATGGGTATTAAAGTATTTAATCATCTTCCCTTAAACATTAAATGTCAGGATAAGCATATGTTTAAAATTAAACTCAAAGCCTGACTTTTTGATAATGTTTTTTATAATTTAAATGAATACTTCAATCTTAACTAATTAAATTAATAATTAATAATTTGTTTATTTTTTTTAATTTGTATATGATTATTCTTTGTCTTGTTAATTTGTATAATATTTCATAATTTGTAATCAAGTAATGGTAATAGTATTGAATGTTTCGATGTTAATATAATTACCTGTTCTTACATGCATGCCCGATAGGGTAGAACTGTTGATACTGATGTCAAATTCAAAGCAATAGTTACTGCTATATGTAGTACACAGTTAGCAATAAAATATTCTATTCTATTCTATATAGCTTGCAACACTAAATACGATACTATCTCTGTATGTGACTTGAAAATCACACAGTATCCAATATATTTATTGGTATATTAAATTATCCAACGCTTTAAACCATAAGGTAGCATGTATGCACGGCTTGTTTATATCAGCTTGACTTCATGGGTGAGATATATATATATATATATATATATATATATATATATATATATATATATATATATCGTTTGCATTAATTTGTTAATTTGAAAGACAGATGCATGCTTAATATCACACATACAACAGGAGAGAATGAAAGTGAAAGATGAAGAGAGAACACGGGCAAATAGTACTTTATATACTATAAAACTCGAAAACAATTACAACTGTATCTATACCAACAGCATTATAATTATCATAATAGATATATACATATCTTGTATTGTTTAGTGCATTTAGTATACAGATACAGATTGTTCTGTTTTTCGAGAATTTTAATTTATTCTTTATTTTTGGCATAAATAAATTTCTTTCTAGGAAAAAAAATATTTTTTGAAACCTTATTAGTGAATACTTACACTAATTTTAAGGAATAGGTTAGGTGAATTAACATTTTGTATATAAGTATATACAAGATGTTAATAGTATAAACTCTCTTATAAATAGGTAGGCTTTGTTTAATGGGTGAAAATGGCATGGTGACCCCGCCTGCGCTATCGGTATACATCGGCGGGGTGCCAGTGAGAGGTGATAGGTGAGGATGAAAAGGCAGGTCAGTTAGCTCATCGTGACGAATTTAACGATGAATTAATCACGATAGTTTCCAGGGGGAACTGCGTGAAGGTCAACCTGATAAGGTGTATTGATACCAGTAGGGATTAATCTCCCCATTACTAACCATCCCTCCCCCCCCGCCCTTATAGATAGATTGTACCAAGATAAAAATTACACGTGACTTTTTTATTTTCTTAAGTTTTCATCGCATTTTAGTCAGTTTTTACTAAGTATCGCTTTAGCCTGAAGCGTTTCCAGGGAAAACCACGTAATTGTTTTAGCTTAATGCCGCCCGTGGGATAATTAGTGTGGAATTTTAATTACAGAAGTTTACGTTAAATAAAAAATAACTAAATTAAATTCTTAGCCGCTGAGAAAACTCGGTAAACTGAATGGTCATCTGTCATTCAATTAAATTAAACACAAAGAATAATTAATTCCAGTCTCATCGCGGTTTTGTAGCGTTGAAATATTGTACTTGCTGTGTAAATAAATTGCTACTTTTAGCTTTTTCCGCTTGGGTCGTTAGAGATCAATTAGGTCAAGTACCGTCGAGTGATACTTGGATGGGTGACCTTACACCAACTTTGGTACTTTTATTTATTTATTTTATTTGGAAAATACAACAGATAACAATCGAAAAATTACACAGTTAAATATAGACATGCAAGACATAAGACGAGATTGATGTCCTAAAACGTGTTAACACAACATGAAGGGGGAAAGGGATTGTTAGCAATGGAGTCTGAGAATCCCATTGCTAGCAATATACCCAATCAGGTCGACCTCCTCGCGGTTCCCTCTGGAAACTATCATGGTTAATTTCTGATGAATTCATCATGATGGGCTGACTGGCCTGTTTTCATTCTCATATATCACTGGTGCTCCGCCAGCGTATCCCGTTGACGCAGGCGGGGCTACCCATCATTTCACCCATAAAAAAAAAAAACACAACATGAATGAGATGCAGTTTAATGAAAGTTAACAATGACAAAAATTCAAAATAAATGAATCAATTGAATGCAAAATTCTATATTAATACATTTTTTTATGCAACTTAGAATGGCAAACAAGGTGACAGCCCACCTAATGGAAAATGGTAACCGTCGCCTATAGACATGAGCAGTACCATGGACATAACAGAGTATACTGTTTCGCCCTTTGATATCCCCCATGCGTTGCCATTCCTGAGGACTCAGGTGGTATAACACAAATGGGACAGAGGTACACAAGCAATTGACTTTTGTACAAAGTCTTCCTCTGGTAGTATATTAATTGCAATATATTCTCAGTATATCAGGTTCCCCAGAATTCCGTCATATCCGCAGTTAATAAGCCGCAGTGGATCGTAATGTAATGTAAATTATATGTAAATTGGACACCAATTTCCGCACTAAGTCTTTCATTTGGGTGATTGTATCTGTAATTCGTGACTAATACAGCCAGTCAAGCTTCGCTCAGAAGCACAGAAGTTTCCTGATATATTCACAGGTCTCATGGATTGACCTCACTGTTCCGAAGATCTGTGAACATTAAAAGACCTCAGCTTCACATTCCAGGATTACGGAAGCAGTTGTTTCTTCGGTGTTGACCAAATAAGTGACATGCTAAAGAAGGGCCAAATTAAAAGTACCCGTAACTGGCGAGCGTGTATGAAACTATTGTTGAATGTGAAGGAATAGAAAAATGCATGTTTCAATCAAAATATTGAGCGTTTCATTGTTTCTGCCTACACTAATGGGATACAGGCGTGACAGTTATGTATGTAATGTAATTCGTAATTTTGTTAACGTGGGCTGTAATTGTGTTTAAAACTGGACTGCTAAATTAAGTTTGTTTTTGGGGGTTCTAAATTCCCAAAGCCATACAGGTTAGAAATATTATTTTGTTTTATTTCTGTATAATTCACATACAGGTATTCCTTTATAAACTGTAATTATTTCAGATTGTTCAATAGAACATTTAATAAAGTTATATTTCAAACAAATAAACATTTTCCTTCAGGACTTCATATGATCACCATCCATGCTATCCCCTTATTCTATTCACGTACTGTTGAATCTATCGAGGAGTAATAAAAGATGAAACGGCTTCCTCAATGCATTTTATAGTATATTGGTTTCCGGAGATTTCCGCTTCTCCCCCAGAGACAGTAGTGTTGTAAACGAACACAAATCAAGTGAAATGAGCTTTTATCTTAGTTCGGTCTTGATATTTTCTCTAAGAAAAGTAAAAGTCAATAGAAAAGGACAAAATAGTTGAACAAAAATAAAATAAAATAATAAGTATCCTTGTATAAAATGGTACAAGTGCATTCTCAAAGAACAAATTGAATTTTGCCCATAATAAACAACTGCTTTCGTAAAGTAAAACATAACATTCACTATTTTATTCTGTTTTATATATATTTTCCAAACCGTGGTTAGACTAGTATTGGGGTCATTCGGGACCCTTAGTCATCAGCGGCCGTAACGCTTACGCAAACCTAATAGTCCCGAATGTTTTTATATATATTTATATAATTTCTAAATCATTGTCTCTCAATTTGTGCTTTAGAGTATGTAATGTAATGTAAAATGGACTTTAATTTCCACACCAAGCTTCTCTTTTGGACAGTTACATATATGAGTGAAGGCTAGTACAGTCGGCCAAACTTCGTCCAGAAGCACAGAAGCTACCTGATCACAGGGCTTACGGAGTGACCTCACCGTTCCGTGGATTTTTTTGGAGGGCACATAAACCATAGTATGGTAAGCCTTGTATAAAATCTTTATGGCGAATAAAGACAACCTAGAAAGTCTGGACAGAAGAGACTACTCTCAAATAAATCATAGCATAGTATTTATTTTTCTATTTAAAAACGAATAAAATGCATTGAAGAAAGATAAGACGTGAAGCAGACAGATTTAAATTAAATTACGACCGCCTTTATTGCGTTTAATCTAGTAAAACAAAGACTAACTCAATAAAAGAACAAAATACTCAGCAACTTCGCAGAGATGTCACCTAACACGTTGTAAAGAGGCAAACAGCATTAGGAAGTTGCGGAAAAAATGTGTCTAAAATCGGAAGAGTAATAGGAAAAATCCACAGAAGTGTCACACACGTCGCCTTTTTATACCAAACTCTGGAGGTACGTGATCCGGCATCTTGATTGCGCCAGTAAAGTTCTAGCATTTGTACACGAGTATACACTTTAAGACAGTGTTGCCAGATTGAGTAATTTTACCGAAATTTTGCGTAACATTTTTGTATTCTTTATTGTGCATATTTTACATTGCATACAATAAAGAGATGCAATCTCCCCTCTTGCGGATTTGGAGTGTCATCTGCACTCGCCTCTGCACGCATTCGGTAAAGCTGTAAAGGCCATATGTGGCCAACTGTATTAACAGGTCGAAAAAGAAATTTAAAACATTGAATACACCATGGCAGAATTATTCTATAGAGCGATCTCTTACAGTCAACCTTTGAGAAGCTGAAAGAAAGCTATAGATTTAAAGATGATGAAAGATTAAATATTATAATTGCATACATAAAATCCTATATATATTATATATGCGAAAGTTTATAATATTGGATAGATAGACGTTACTCTTTCACGCAAAAACTACTAAACGGATTAGAATGAAATTTACTACACAGTTAAGTTATATCCTAATTTAGCATATAAGATACTTTATGTACCAATTCACGCGAGAAAAGCCTCGGAACACAGCTAGTAATGAAGTATAAATATGAAGATAAAACATGACGTCATAACGTCAACATATAAACGACGGCGTTTTATTTTTCGTCGCTGTCGTAGTTTTTTTTTTTTTGGTTACGGACAAAAGGTTGTGATTGGGTAAAAGTGAAGGAAATTTAATAAATTTTAAGAAAAAATATTTGAAATGTAGTTAGATATAGGAAAAATCCACAAAATTATCATTCGCGACGCTTTTTTGCATCAAACTCTGAAGATACGGGATCCGGCATCTTGATTGTGCCAGTAAATTTCCCGCACGGGTATACACTTTGAGATAGTGTTGTCTGATTGGCTATTTATTTCGCCATTTTGGGTAAAAACTTTTGTGTCGAAGAAATAAAACATTGAGCATTTTTATTGAAATTTTGCGTAAAAAAATTTTATGTTGGAGAAATAAAATTGTAGAAGAAATGGAAATCTCAAAGAGAAACTTTGGTAATATTTTCACATAATCTATTCTATGTAGTAATGAGGAAGAAATGTTTTCGAGTAAATACAAAATGGGCCACTCCTTCTTTTCCCATGGGTGTCGTTAGAGGCGACTAAGAGCGGGCGAGGGATAGGCTTTAATGTTTTAAGAGAAACACTGGTGTTTCTCTTAAAACATTTCTAAAGCTTAACTGCTGTTACCAAGCTGCCTGCCAAGCATAGCAACTACTACCTAAATCCCCAAAGGGAAGTGTTTTGTCCAGCAGTGGCCCATTAAAGGCTGATATGATAATGATGGTGATATCAATATAATATACCTTAGAAGGCAGTAATATGATCTTATAATATGAATTTAAAAAACTATGTTTTTCGTCGCAGTCGTAGTGTTTTCTTGGTTACAGACAAAAAGGTAATTGGGTAAAACTGAAGGAAATCATATCAATTAAAAACAAAAAGTATTACAGTAAAGTACAAGTATACCATAAATTTATTATTTATCACGAAGTGAACCGCATGCTCGCTTACCACCGTTTCATATTAACAAAAATCGGGAAGAAATAAAAAATAGCATCTGGCAATACTGCTTTAAGAGGAATCGTAAGGAATCAGATTACTTCAATAATATTTGGGGTGTTGCTAGTAATACGAGTATGAATTACCGACGTTTACGATACAGAATTGTAGAATATTAAATATGGGGTTGCCTGTATTTAAATGTTTTTTTTTCCTTAATCCAGCATTACATTTATTTGCAGCCAAGCGTGGCAACTACTGGAAAAACCCTCCAATAAGGAGAGGCCTATATTCAGCAGTGGACAGTTATTGGCTCATATGATGTTAATCGTTAAGTTTATTTTATATAGAAATTCATTAATAAATCTAGATGCAATGTAGCCATTGTATCTAACATGTCGATATCCCTCCTCCATTTTTTTGTCGAACAAAAGGCACATTTCGATATTCATCATCATTATATCAGCCGTTCTGTTTACTGCTGGACATGGACCTTTATCATAGACATAAGAAATGGAGCCATTCTCTATGGCAGTTTATCATTTTGTCAGTAGTTCCTACGATTGGCAAGTGGATTTGAAATAGCTAATTGGATTTAGATGGTGTTGTAAGAGGGACGCTCTTCTTATGGGGAAATCCTTTACTAGTATAGTATTATATTATCTGTGTCCTTACTAACGTTGCAAATGTGAAAGTAAGTTTTATCTATTCATTTACTTTTTTAAGCTGCTATTTACTCCAGTCAGTGAACATATCCCGATCACATGGACAAAGACGTTGGTAAAAGTTAGTAAGCTGTACAGTAACTTTTGAATTAGAACCTTTCTGTTACACTAAATACTAAGCCACAACACTAAAGTACACGAGAAATCAACAAACTTAAAAGATTACATCTAACTCTGAAGTTTCTTCTTTGATCAAAAAGTATTCTTCAAAGTTAAGAAAAGGCCTAAACATCTAATCAGGGAATCTGTCCCTTTAATTAACGAACGTTTTTATTTTCTCAACTAAAGCCCTGAGGTTGTTGCCCTTGATTTTTTTTTCTTGCGCTGTCTGCAAATTATTATTAATGGCACATTATTTCATCGTTACAGAGGTTTATTTTAGATCTTGTAAAGTGTCTAGCTTTTTGCTTTTAGTTTCTGACAGTACTTATAGTAGCTAGATAGAAATTTATTGGTATACTAGTTTAAAAAAAAAATTGTTTATGCCCTTCTCTATCTCAAATTCTACAATTTTTATTTTTTTTATTTTATAAAGTGCTTACAATCACACCAAATATTCGATATCCTATGTTATGAGTAACCAGGTGAATATCTGGGGATACAATTCAGAACACTCATATCTGAGTTAATTCAGAAAAGTTTGCTCCCTAAATTAACTCAATCGGGAAATGAGTTATTTTTTTATGCGACTTAGAACGACCAACAAGCTGACTGCCCACCTGATGGAATTTAGTACCTGTCGCCAATAGACATGAGCAGTAACATGGACATAACAAAGTATACTA
Source organism: Galleria mellonella (assembly GCF_026898425.1). Classification (NCBI taxonomy): domain Eukaryota; kingdom Metazoa; phylum Arthropoda; class Insecta; order Lepidoptera; family Pyralidae; genus Galleria; species Galleria mellonella. The sequence continues at coordinate 445,221 of NW_026442157.1, forward strand.
TTTCACCCATGATACCTCCCATGCGTTGCCATTCCTGAGGACTCAGGTGTTATATCTCTGTACGCTGTAAATTCACTGCCACATCCCACCTTTCAACCATTCAATTCAATTCGCACCTCATTAACGCAAAACGACACGTTCACCGCTGTGTTACGAAGGATATCATATTTTTACCTTCACGACGATTGATCGAGTCGTTAAAACGATAAATTATAATAAACAGTGCCAATTACACATATTGGTAAGTATAAATTTTGTGACAGAGCCTAACATCAGGATATGTTAACAGGCCTACTAAATAAGATTAAAAAGTTCAAAAATATTAACTTAATAACAATATAATATTATATAATATGTAGTTATATTAAAATTTTAAATCTACTAACAAAAATAAATAAAAGATGATACAATATACGATTTCAACTGTCATCAAAAGTGGATGGTTCTACCCTCTTTGTAAATTACGGTGTCTCTACGGGGTGTCACATGTCTAATGTGCTTACTTACTGTATTACAATAACTAATTTGTACCATGTGGCAGCAATATCTGTTTATTACAAATACAATATCTATATATTGTTACGGGTCCAATAACGAATATATAAATATCGGTTACGCAATATACTCGTACAGTATATACTTATAATAAATCTGTAGAGACCGGTATAAAAATAGTCTATAACCTTCTTTACCCAGTATATTCAATTCTGTACATGAAATATATTTCCAAAATAAATACGATGTGATCAGCAAATTATATTTATGCTTATCAGGGGGTGATAGTGATCGATACTGATGCCAAAAATGCAATCAGTAAAATTTTTGTCTGTCTGTCGGTATGTTCGTTATAGAAACAAAAACTACTTGACGGATTTTAACGAAACTTGGTACAATTATTCTTCATGCTCCTGGGCAGGTTATAGTATACTTTTCATCACGCTACGATCAATAGGAGCAGAGCAGTGAAGGGAAATGTTGAAAAAACGGGAGTAGTTACCCCATTTTTAAGCTTCCGTCGCGTGTGCAGCCTTAATGGCCATTTTTTAAAATGTAAAAATATCCACTCGTGCGATGCCGGGACGGGCCGCTAGTAAAGAATAAAATTACGGTAATAGACCTATCATCATTGTCATTGTCGTTAACTGTCCACTGTTGAACATAAGCTGATAATAAAGGGGCTATTGGGGAGTTTTGCCAGTAGTTGCCGTGCTTGGCAGGCGGATTGGCAACCGCATTAAGGCTTTGGTGATGTTTTAAGAGGGATGCTGCTGCTCATCCCTCGACCATTAAGCGTTTCAAATTCAAATCATCTTTATTAAAATAGACTTTTTTACAAGCTTATATGACATGATGATGTTCTTATTAGAACGTTTAATGCCAATTCCCACAAAAGACCTGTTAGCTTTTTCTAAAAGATATTTTGGAACGACAAGATTGTATTTGCCTCTAGTGTTAAGATTATTGAGACCGCTGTTTTAAAAAAAACATTTGAAGTCGCGTTACATATTAGTGGCAATAGTCTGTAAAATATTTATATAAATTATATATAATTTTTTCAAAAGTTGTTAAACCATCTCTTTATTATTATTTTTTTACAAATGCAATAAAGAATATAAAATATTACATAGTACGGTGACTTAGCAAATTATTGTGCACTTGAAATATTTATTGGAGCTGCTCTGTTTCTATTACCTATTTTCACGTGTCTTCTTGAGTTTTGGTACAAGACACAGGCGTTTAATATTAGCATTGATTTTAATTTAAAAAAGTATATAATGAAAATAAGTATTTTATATGCTTCACAAGAAACAAACCTGCTTAGAAACTATTTTCCTTCCCTTTTTAGCTTCATCCTCAGATTTCAGTTACACAATGATTCGCAAATTTGAGCGCTGAACAGTTGACACAAGGCTCCGAATAGCGATCTAATAATTTGCCTGAATATATCTCGTGTAGCGGTGACACACTTGTTGTAAAATGTGCGTGAACAAAATGACAGTCTGAGACTGTTGACTAGTATGGAAGATTGTTGAACTTCTGGTAGTAATAGTGGTGAATCTTTGAATGTTAACAGTCACACACACACACATACAACATACTAATAGTAGAAGTATAAGACGAAACCGTTCTATTCAAGTAACCACTCATGTGAGCTTCCCCAAGTTCTAGTTGAGTTGAGTTCAAGCATCTAGTTGAGTAAAATATACACAATGATTTTTCTGCAACCCTATAAAATTTGTACAAAATACTTGTGTGCATATTGTTTTTGCCAACCCTATAAAAACCGCTCTCTTCTGTAACTTAACACACGCATGGCTATAAACCCTTGGGGGAGGAATTCCCCCACCGTTTATTTTATCTCGAATATTACCGTTTTATCTTAAACGAGTCGCTTGACGAGCTCAACAAGCTCTCTCTTATTACGCTTACACCTAGCCGATTTAGAGACTAGTTATGAATGTCAGTCATTACTCAAAAGCTTGATTTAGGAATTATAAGTGGAAAGCTTGGATGACAGGCTATCATCAAATTATTGTATTTATATTTAGAAGTAGCTTATCCGGTAGCTTTGCTCGAGTCAATATATGAATGAAAGTGAAATAAAGTCGTTTTTTCAGATAATTACAAACAAAAACCTTTACCGCATGTCAACGAACATTTGAAAAAAAAATTAAAATTGTTCTAGCAGTTTTAAAATTCTGCAATTAGCGACACATTTACAGAGGAATAACACCTGAGTCTTAGGAATGGCAACGCATGGGGGTACCATGGGCGAAACAACACTCTGTTATGTCCATGGTACTCTGTCTATGTTACCACTTTCCATGGTGGGCTGTCAGCTTGTTTGCCATTCTAAGTTGTATAAAAAAAAATTATATATATATATATATATATATATATATATATATATATATATATATATATATATATATATATATATAAAAGAAATTATTGATTTATTAATCAGATGATAATTAAATGTTTTAATTATTTATTTATGGTAAAGTACAAGATATGTATACAAGGCCGAATTATGTTAAAAGCATTCGTACTCAGTCCACCTTAAGGAAGTGTTAGAATGTTTGAATGCGGTACTAGTTAATTGATATTGATGATTAAGTGATATAGATAGATATATAAATAGATACTTTTTTATTGTTTCCTCCAAAATATTACAATAGTAAACTTATAATAAGTTACTTAAACTTATAATATAAACAATTACAAGAAATAACATATACGTGTTTTTTTTATACTACTTAAAATGGCAAACAAGCTGACGGCCCACCTGATGAAAAGTGGCAACCGTCGCCTATAGATTTGAGCAGTACCATGAACATAACAGAGTATACTGTTTCGCCCTCATGGGCGAAACAGTATACTCTGTTATGTCCATGGGGGTATCATTACCCCCCATGCGTTGCCATCCCCGAGGACTCAGGTGTTATTCCTCGTGTACATTCATACTAAAACTTACATACTCGTAGATAAGAAATAAGCAAAAACGTCATTCTTTACTGAGCCATCTATCTCTGATACCAAACAGTAACTTTTTCCAATTCCTTTCAGCTGATTCACCATCATCATCATTTCAGTCATTATCCGTCCACTATTGAACATAGACCTTCCTCATAGACTATCATAAGAATGATTCTGAGCCACCTGATTGCATTTCTGACCTGATTTCAGCTAAATGAGACTGATTAATTAATAACATTCATTCAAGCATTCCCGTATGTGAATCTGCAAAAACCTCTATTATTTTTAATTTAGATCTGTCCTAAAGCCAAGTTTAGTCACTATTTCATTGGTTAAAAATCACATTCTTACTTTAATTTTAACTTTATGTTTAACTATGCCCACATGCCAATTTTAAATTACCAGGCAGACACCGGGGACTATAGTCTAACCAAAGTACCATTTTAAGCATCTGGATGAGTAGCGGTCTTACATAGTCATACATTCAAGGCACTTTTAGCAGTAGTATTTTCGGTCCAATACAACATAACAACATTAAAAAAAAAATAGCGGCGGTAGCCACTTACCATCAGTTGAGCTGCATGCTCGTTTGCTTTTTTTATTTAAAAAAAAAATTCGCTAGCAGTATAGGTTAGGTCAGAACTCTTGTAAAAAGTTATATGCTTTCAGGCTTACTGTTTGATTTTGTACATTGAGTATTGATCAAAATCAAGGATTCTATTAAAAAAAATAAAGATAATCACAACACACACAAAAATAATATAAAATACATTCACCCTTGAGGAGAACAAGATGAATTCCTTAAATTCGTTTTTCCGAGAATCACCTAATCTCCCCGATGTTGTTGCGTGCCCTTTATTAACTTACTTAATAAAGACCTTCACTTAATGCTCGCGAGACGGCGTCTATTTACTAAGACAACTTATGTACGTTTATATACTTCTAGAATCTACATTCCGCCCACGGATATGGAATGTATAAAACGTGTACTTACAAAGCATTTGAGGAAATGTCTACAAAGGAAAATAAAATTGAATATATATAAGAAATTAATCTAAGCATTTTTACTTGTAAAAATTATATCCTAGCTGATCTATCTATAAATAGTATTAGATTTAGGAAAACTTCAGGAAATCTGAATAATTCAATTAAAGTTATATAATTTGAGATAATTGAAAATAGTGCCTCGAGTAGTTTTCATCAAACTGGTAATGGTAAACAAGCTCATGACCACATCATATGATAAACGCCGCCAATAAATCTTAATAAATCCCTGGGTAACATAGAATATATTGTGGTATACTGATAGTTCTCATGTGTTCGTATTCTTGAGGAATAAGGTACATGTCCGTACTTCATAAATTCATTGCCACATACCAACTTTCAAATTGATACACAGTCATGCAAATACAACATAACCTTCAAGAAAAGGCCGGCCTTTTAAAAAGAACATATTCCTTTTTAAAAGGCCAGCAGCACACGTGCCGTGCCATTGGTGTTGTGGGTGATCATGGGCGGCCGCATGCTCGTTTGCCTCCTGTGTTGTAAAAAAATCTTGACAAAAACACGAGCGAAACAAAGGTACCTGGAAGGGCGAAAGAACTGTATAAATAGGGACTAACAACTACATTGCTAGCAGTATACCCTATCAGATCCATCTCCTTGCATTCCCCTCAGGAAAGTATCGTGCTTAAATTTATGTAAATTTATTACGATGAGCTAACTGATTTACCTTTCTACTGCCTTCCCATTCTCTCCTATCTGACATCACTGATACTCCGCTAACGTATACCTTTAACACAGGCGAGGTTATATTCCATTATCAACCATTTTAAATAAGAACAGAGGTATCTATCAAATGAATTCTAAATAAAATCTAGTTCTGATAAACCTGCAGTTTCAGTAGTGTAATTTCTCCTAAGGCAAAAATGTTCACTTAAACATTTGTTCCCTTTTTTATAAAAGATAGGATCATGCAATATAAAGCAAACGTAAATATGCTTTGGGTAAATTTAGTTAAGAGAAGGTCGTAGAAAATCGACAAGGAGATGAACCGTGTCGTTGACGATTGATATCTGAAACGATTTCACGAAATGTTTATCCAAAGAATAAAGTAGACAACAATAAGGAAAGAACACTTCTTGACAATTTCGAGATTGCTATCTCGTGAAAGAGCCAATAAAAGAATTCAGTTAGCATTTCCAATTGTATTTTAAAGGGCATTTTTGATACACTGCGTAAAAAGTTATAAGAGAGATATGAACTTGAATTGTTTGCATAAGTGTGCGAATGCTGTGTATTTTTCTTTAGCATCATAACTTCTAATCATATGAACTTAAATATACTAGCAAATAACGCTAGTATATAATACAAAACAAAAGTATGTTATACATGGTATTCATTTTACGTGTAGAATACAATTACATGTGATACGATCCCGTAATATAACTACAAAAATATTACTTCGTTCTTTTAAGAATTGCTAAAAACTAATTTTAAAGCAAAATAAACGGTAAAAAATAACAAAAATATAATCTAACACATTAGTTTGCCTTTCCATCAAAATACATGATACGTTAATAAGATCGTCTGATACAGGAACAAGGAACGTCATTCAGGGGGAAATGTTACCTGTTGATGGTCACGAGCCAAAGTTACGAGGATACCGGGTAACAGGTAAGTATAACTTAATAGAAAGACAGCTAGAGTTACTTACAAAAGAGCATGCAATTATTTGAAGCAAATAGTAAACCTGTAGTGGTGGAAATCGAGACGACTATAACATTTCGTATCTCACAATGCCACTAATGATGCTGACATTTTTACTGTTTGCAAAAAAATCTCTGCAGAATTTTATTTAACTATTTTTTACTATATCAGTTCCATGTACTTTTTTCCGGTCTTTTCCTTCCTTCTAGATATGTCATATAGGGAGGTCAAAGATATGGCTTGGAGTAGAGCTGGCTGGAAGAGAATGCATGAATTAGTTGCCCCGACAGCAGGAAACTCTTAAATAAGAAGAACAGAAGAATTAAAATAATAAATATGTTGATGACCCACTTGATGGAATCTATAGTAAATGACACCATGGATATCACAGAATACGCTGTTATGCTCTTGGAGTTCTTCAAAAGGGGGGCAAAGAGGTTTCTTCAGGGTCGGCAATGCACGCGTTATTACGCGTATTACGCCTGCAATACCAGAGGTATTCCTCTGGTATTGCAGGCGTTCATAGGCTACGGTAACCGCTTACCATCAGGCGGGTCGTATGCTTGTTGCCACCTCAGTGGTATTAAAAAAAATGCTCATGTTACTCTTCATGCGTTACCATTCTTGAGGACTAAAATGTTATATCTCCGAATCCTGTCATTTTATTGGCATATCTAACCCTTTAAACTAAAACACAGTCATAACTGCTTTACACAGATAGGTCAGAAGTACTTATATAGACAAATATTATATAGTCTCCCTTTGGCAAAATAAAACAGAAAACGTTCTCTTTAAAATAGACTTATTTACAATCGCATTAATTGCTTTGTGCTTAAGTGAATTAGTAAGTAGTATTGTTAAGTTATAATTATTGATTTTATGTAATTGACTTATTAAAACAAAAAATCCCAAATAAAACGAACTAGTTCCGGAATATTGTTATCTGCTTAGAAGAACCCACAAGAAATTTATTAGCAATTCAATTATGCAGAAAATAATTTACCATTTATATGGCTACTGTGATTTATATTGGCCATGTGATCCCGGTATAGAATAGGCCATCCCTTCCTTTCTCGTGGGTGTCGTAAGAGGCGAATAAGGAAACTTAATTGTAGAGGGATGGGCAGCAGCATCTCTCTTAATACATCTCTAAATGTCTAATAGCGACTGCCAACCCGCCTCCCAAGCGTGGTCACTACTGTCAAAACTCCCTTTATGGAGAAGGCTTATGCTCAGATGTAGACAGTTAACGGCTGAAATGATGATAATGACGGTTTTTTTCATTTATTTATTCTTTATTGACCACATTACAAAAAAAATGTCTGGTACAAGAGGCGGACTTAATACTATATAGCATTCTCAATATTGTCAAACGTTGACAAAACAGAAATTTATAGCATAATAAAATTTCTGTTTTGTCAACGTTTGGCAAAACAGAAATTTTATTATGCGGTGAAAAAAATTACAACACATACAATAGAGAACTACTGTACATTATGTTTATATAAATATACATACATGAATACATTAAACAAATATTACATAAATATACAAATATGTCATAAAAGTACATACATACAAATACAAATACATAAAAATACAAACTGTAACTAACATGTAATATACATATTTCATTACATGTAACCAAGACTACTAATATTATAATCAAACTGTATATTGCGGTTTTGCTCGCGCTTAACAAAATAAAGCGATATACAACGCTTACCACTTTATCAGCAGATGGGCCGCCTTGCCCTTCTGAATCATTTAAAAATTTTACACAGACCATTAAATTTTAGACGTATTAAATACAAAGCATTTTGGCTTTTTCTTTAAGATGACTGGCCACTAAACAAAATTTGTTCATGAAATACTAGATGGCGTTAGCATCGACATTTGTCATTTTTGTTTACTATTTAGTAATTAAAGAATATTAAAAAATACTTTCAAAAATACTTATAATAACGTTTTCTTAAACAACTTGTAATGGCAAACAAGCTGGCAACCCACTTGATGAAAAGTGGTAACCGTCGCCTATAGACATGAGCAGTATCATAAATATAACCGAGTGTACTGTTTCGCCCATGATATGCCCCATGCATTGCCATTCCTGAGGTTTTAGGTGTTATTTCTCTGTACCCTGTAAATTCACTGCCATATCCGACCTTTCACAACTGAAACACAGCCATGCAAACACGTTTCACGGTTGAAACACGAATAGGACAGAGGTGCCCAAGCAAACGACTTTTGTACAAAGTCTCCCTCTGGTATATTATAATAACGTTCACTTGATTAAAAAAATTATTCGTTCTACATTATCTACCAAAATCACGTGTTCTAGAATTAAATTATAAAGACCAACTACGTAAAGGTTAGCACCCACGCGGGACGTCGACGTAAATGAAACACATTTCGGGAGGTTTGCATATATATGCAAAAAGTTTTTGGTAACATAGCACTCTGGGGAGCTCGATTGTTTACAAAGTTAATAATGACAGGGGAAGCGCTAGACTCAGTATTATGTTCTAAATAAAAATTGCTTTACCTTAACAGTGTAGCGGAGTTACGCTGTCTCGTCTTCCAACGGTTGCAGGTTCAATTATGATCATAGACTATAGACTAATCATCGTCATCATATCAGCCGTTAACCATCCACTGTTGAATATAGGCCTCCCCCGTAAGTAAGGTTTTGGCAATAGTTGCCATTCTTGGCAGGCGGGTTGGGCTAATTCTGACTAGTAAACTAACCATTTTTATCTTACTAAAATTATGGGTATACTGTATTACCAGAGGGAGACTTTGTACAAAAGTCGAGTGTTTTGCTCTTTTGAGGGCAAAGCAATAAACTGAGTTATGTTCATTTTGCGATACTGTGGCACACACACGAAAGGAATAATTATGTAATTTATGCATTTTTCTTTTTTGTATATCTCTCTCTGTCCCATTCGTGTTTCAACCGTGAAGCAGTTGTGTTTGCATAGCTGTGTTTCGGTTTTGAAGGGTGGGATATGGCGTGAATTTACTAGGTACAGAGGAATAACACCTGAGTCCTCAGGCATGGCAACGCGTGGGCGTAGTAATAATAAAAAAAAAAAGCTATCATTTAAAAAATAAACTTTATCGTATGATAGTACAACTTTTTCTGCTGTCCGTACGTCATGAAGAAGCACAGATAGCAAGGGTCAGGTGCTAGCGGCGGCTAGTCGGAGGCTTTTAGCGCGATTGCTCGTATAACATCTCTTATTCCAATCCAAGTCGAAACCTCGACCCGGCGACTTACCAGTTACACGTTTTATAAGACACTCACTACAAATCTGTATTGCAAGCTATATATCACAGAGAAAGGTTCTTAGTAATTGGGAATGACAACCCCGTTTATTTTTAATGGGTGAAAATGGGTCTACGCTTTCGGTATACGCTGGCGGGGCACCAGTGAGGGATGATAGGTGGGGATGAAAAGGCAGGTCAGTTAGCCCATCGTGACGAATTCAAGTCACGATAGTTTCCAGGAGGAACCGCGCGGACGTCGACCTGATAGGGTATATTGATAGCAATGGGGACCACCCTGCCCATTATTAACAATCTCTTTCCCACTGACAACCCTGCTGCTAGCAATATATCGAGATGGTCTCGAAGCAGTCCCCTTAGAAAACACTATGATAAATTTCTAATGAATTTGTCACAATGGGTCAACTCATAAGACTGGGGGGAAAGGGATTGTTAGTAATGCAGACTAAAAATCCCATTGCTAGTAATATACCTAACCAGGTCGAACTCCACGCGGTTCCCCCTGGAAACTATCATGGTTAATTCCTTATGAATTCATCATGATGGGCTAACTAGCCTGTTTTCATTCTCATCAATTCCCTTCACTGGTGCTCCGCCAGCGTATCCCGTTAGCGCGGGCGGGGTTACCATACCATTTTCACCCATCAAAAAAAAAACTCATAAGTCTTTATCTTCATCATCTCTCACTAATATCCTGCTAGCGTAAAAAGTACGCGCTCACTTATGCACGCTCGCACCCATGCACGCACGCAAATATCCACGATTCCACGTACGCACGCAAGTACACACACACGCATACACACACATTCACACTCACACAAGTACATTAAATTTAGTATCAATATAATATTACGAAAATATTCTGTTTGCTTTTAATTCATTCGTTTACACACACACCGATGAACGACGATATATTTAAATTAAGAATACAGAATTATTTTTTTTAGAAACAAACATTTCACTTTCTAGAGGTCGCTTAAAAGCAGTACCATCCTACCGATATGCGTAGATGGGTCGGCCCTAAAATATATTTCAATAACTTAGAACTTAATAGACGTAAATTTAATCCAGAAGCTTAGCAAGTTACACATATAAAACAATGGGCTGTCATAAAGTTTGCATTGTTTCGAATTTAATATAGACCGAAATATTTCATTAGGTGGGAGTTTACCACCGAAATGATATTATTAGAGATATTGTTAAAGATTGATAGCTAAAAATAAAAGTTTGTTGTGTTAAAAAAATATAATAGGAATGTAAAAAAAAAACAAATATTAAAAAAAAATTGAAATCAAATAACAGAAAGCCATTATCACACTGATTTTACAGTTCACGGTTAATCGTTAAAGGTCCATTGCTGAACCCCCTCCTCCCCCTTGGTGGGTTACGCCAGTAGTTGTCATGCTTGATAGTTGGCAACCGCAGTTAGCCTTTTGTGATATTTTAAAGGAGATGTATCTGCCCATACTGAACATAAATCAATAATTAAAGATTGTGTGCCACAAAAAACAATTACTTAAAAACGAAAGTTCTAAGCCAGTTTTGATAAAATACCTATTGAGCTAATTTTTAAATATATATTTTCAGATACAAAATAAAAATTCTAAATCAGTTTATAACTAACAGAGTTATGAAGTAACAAATATAAAAAAAATTATAACTGAATTAAAACCTCCTTCTTTTTTAATTCAATTGAAAATTTGTAGAAGGTTTGACACTTATTACTTCTCGAACTATATTTCTTAAAAAAAAAAAATATGTCTTAAAAGAACGTTAATGATATCATTTTCAGTTATTAATTAGTTTTACCTGTTTTAATTTTTTGACCACATCAATACTTTATGATTATCAAATATATATTTACATATTTAAAAAATTTTCAAATATATCCGCTCTATGCACTACGTATCAGTGGATTTAAGGTGTCTATTTCATACTAAATTACGGGTAGGCAACAAATAATTAGAATTTCTGGACCGACTGCCCCATGAAGCAGGCCGAGCTTACTACAGTATATGGCCAGATGTAAATATTGTTGGGTGGGATAATGTTTTGCTAAGTACATATGTTCATTAGGTGAGTGGTTTGCAATTTTAATATTAGTTTTTGACCGATTTACAAGATACAAGTTACAGTATGTTTTACACAGCAAAAATACATTATCGTGTTACTATTAAAGTATTTTGATCATGAATAGTTTTATCTTAAAAAGATAAACCTATATGAACGATGAGGTATTTAAAAGACGCAAATGCAGATTTTCAAATTAGTAAGTTAAATCCTTAGATTATAGAATTAGAGTGTTTTCATACAAATCTTTCGACTGACTGACTGACTGACTGACTAACTGACTGATTGACTGACTGACTGACAGATTGACTGATTGATTGATAGATAGACACAGATAGACAGACAGATAGATAGACAGACAGATAGATAGATAGACAGATAGATAGATAGACAGATAGATAGATAGACAAATAGATAGACAGATAGATATACAGATAGATAGACAGATAGACAGATAGATAGACAGACAGGTAGATAGACAGACAGGTAGATAGATAGATAGATATTTATCTATGGGTTACCATTATGTACATTTATTACTCAGTATATGGGATAAATTTTATAATATAATTACTAAGTAATAAATTTTAAATTTAATAATAAGAATGATACAAAACAAGATTAACTAGTACTAACCTTATGGGGAGGCTTATGTTCAACAGTGGACAGTTAACGGCTAAAATAATAGAAATAGTAGAAAAATAGTTCATTTCTACCTTAAGCATGGCTCTCTACATTACTTGCTAAGTTTTTAATACAACTTAGAATGGTATAACAGAGTATACTGTTTCGCCCATGATACCCCAATGCGTTGCCATTCCTGAGGACTCAGGTGTTATTCCTCTGTACCCTGTAAAATTCACTGTCATATCCCACCCTTCAAACCGAAACACAGCTACGCAAACACAACTGCTTTACGGTAGAAACACGAATGGGACAGAGGTGCCCGAACAAACGACTTTTGTACAAAGTCTCCATCTGGTACTAAAACCACTGCATCAAAATCCTTTGCATAGTTTTTAAGATCTAAGCTTTTATACTATATAGTGGTAGTGATATAAAAATAGTTCTAATCTACTTCAAGTATATCTCGCTTCATTACTCGCTAATTTTCATGGCGGATAAATATTATAATTACTGTAATTATAATAATTATCATTTGGTACAATAACAATAATAATACCAACTAACGTTTATTGTCTTGAAAGCAACTAAGTAATTAACTAAACGACCTAGTATCATTAGTACATTCTACGTAACTCTATTGTTGGTGTGTAGGGGGTAGGTACAGGGGTGTAGTTTTGGGAAATAGCTATTTTGTTGATGATTGATTGACTGATTGACAGATTGACAGACTGTCAGACTGACAGGCTGACTGACTGACTGACTGAGTGACTGACTGATTGTATGACTGACTGATTGACTGACTGACCGATTTACTGTCTGACTGATTGACTGACTGATTTACTGACTGACGGATATTTACTGACTGACTGATAGACTGACTGACTGACTGATTGACTGATTGATTGATTGACTGACTGACTGACTGATTGAATGACTGATTGACTGACTGATTGATTGACTGATTGATTGATTGATTTTTTGAAAGATAGATAGATAGATAGATAGATAGACAAACAGATAGATAGACAGACAGGTAGATAGACAGATAGATATCTAGTTTTGTTATAATTGAAATAAGTTTTTTTTTTTCTGTGAAAACCAATCTTATCGGACATAATTTGAAAATCCTCTAGAAGACTATAGGTACTAATAAAATTTTACTAAAACCATTACAATATTCCTTCAGAAGCACGCGCCTAATACGTCACTAAACTGAGGTTTACATTATCGAATGATAACGAGGTACCCTCCATAACAATTAATGTACTTCCATGGCGTCCCTCGGCTCACCCTCACAGGAACTGTACAATACTTCCCAACAATTACAAATAGCATGAATATTTACTATCAACGATACGACTACGATTTTTATCATAAACGTTTGAGCAATGCTTTTGGAATTTATGTTAAATGTTATTTTACAGTTTACTAATTGTACGTTGTAATTACTACCCACGGCTTCACCTGTACACATTAATACATAACGTACCCTGTATACTTAATTAGGTTATAACCTATTAGTATACCATATTTTTTAAATCCACTTGGTAATTTTTACGTGAACAAAGAACAAAGATCCATCCATTCAAACATCCTCAAAAATGTTTCATTTAAAGTACTTGTATTAAATTTTAGTGAAGATTAGCTGATACCTTCATTTATGTACATACTAAATTATTAATAATCCCTAATCAAGTTATTTTAATGATTATTATATTACAATATTTATGTATATAGTGTATTTTGCAGTGTAATGTTATCGTAAAGTGTAAATAGAGCTTCACATGTAAAGTAAATTTCATGCAACTAAGTTTGCGTAGTACAGAACGATACCTATATTCCTGGCGAATATTATAAATATAAATATATTTATAAATATAATATGCGTTAAGAATATATATATATATATATATATATATATATATATATATATATATATAATAGTTATAAATAAATTACGTAATATATTACTCTAATATTAAAGCAATTATTGAGTAGATACTCCTTATTTTAACATTTTTTATAATATTAGTGAAGATTAGCTGATACTTTCATTCATGTTATACTAACAAATATTATTAACATACATCTAGTTCTCCAAATGAATATAAAATTACATTATTTCAATATATTATAAAGTGTAATATTATCGTGAAGTGTAAATAGATCTTATTAGAGAGTACGAGTAGAACGACACTCTCGTATCCATGGTGCACATTAAATTAATATTACAATAAATCATTAGATATCGCCTTACTATATATTCGTAATACTTCTGTATCCTTTTTATATCGATTTAATCTTACAATTTTTCTCATGTACTAAGTAATAAATATACCTTATATTAACCCTATTCATATTTTATTTTAATCTAATAACTACTAATTTGCTTTACGTATATTAAGATAGAAAAAGCTCCACTAATTTTGGGATCAATTCGAAACCCTTAATCTTGAGTGACTGTGATGCGAACGAGAACCTGACCTCGGCCTGCTAAGCGCCAGCTATAGGCACTCGCAGCACCTTCAATAAAACCCTATTCTCGCTTAAATAAAAAAGTTGACCTGTTTTTGATGAAGCATTTGTATAGAGACACGCTAACTATAAAATCTAAGCATTTATTAGTGAGAATTAGCTGATACCTTCATTCGTGTACATTCTAAAATTATTAATATACATGTAGCTATTCTCATTCCATTATTCAGTGTAATATTGTCGTGAAGTGTAAACAGATCTTGTTTCACGCATCTAATTCCTGGGAGGGTAGAACGACACTCCCGTATCCTTGGTACACATTAAATTACTCTAATAATACAACAAATTATTAGACGCTTCCTTACTGCGGTATCCCTGTTAATATTCCGTTTCATATTTGCATTTTGAATATGTTTATAGGTCTTCTGTACGCTGTATTAAATTCATATGTGTAATCAATCACTTGCTTTGAACTGAGAATTAATTTATACAAGTGTCTGTGCGTAGTTTTGTCCGTGTGATTGGAATGTGTTAATTGATTTAGATAAATAGTAGTCTGCCTTTCTCCATTTTAAAACTGTATGAATGCGTTTTATGTATGTACGATTGTTTGAGTAAGAATTAACTCACTTTTACATTTATAATATTAGTAAGTATATTATAACAAATCAACTGCAATTTTACTCGCGTGAAAGTCGTTATATTTATTTCTTAATTAATTTATTTTTTATTCGCTATATCCCGCGGCTGTATTCACGTGAACTAGTTTACGTCGGTCCAACTTCGTATTGGTAAACAAAATTTTTAAAGCTGACGTGTGCGTGTATGTGTGTGTGTGTGTGTGTGTGTGTGTGTGTGTGTGTGTGTGTGCGTGTGCGTGTGTGTGTGTGTGTGTGTGTGTGTGTGTGTGTTTATGTGTGCATGCGCGCATGTGCATGATGTATGTGATGTTTATTATTATCCTTTTTTCTCAGAATTATTATTATTTTTAACTTTAACAAAATTTACTTCTTTACCCTCGAAACGTACGTTTCTATTTTAATAACATGTTACATTATAATAAAAAGGGAATGTACTGGATGTCTTTTATTGTTATTATTATTAGATGAACATGAATCAGAAATTGTACAGGTCTGTTCTAGGATTCGATTCTGAGATGCTCAGACCGCAGTCAAGCGTTGTCTAACTTATCAGTCACCGCTATAGAGAGACTTAATACTGTACAGCATTCTCTGTTATTCTAAAAACAATTATAATGCAGTGCGAAGTATTAAATAGCTATGCCTTTCATTTACCTAGTACCCACAGTATAAACTCCAGAACAAGATAGTTACGTTCAAATATGTCTAGAGTAATTTATTTATTAATTTTTAATTATTAAATTCAATTTTTTTTATACAACTTAGAATGGCAAACAATCTGACGGCCCACCTGATGGAAAGTGGTAACCGTCGCCTATAGACATGAGCAATACCATGGACATAACAGAGTATACTGTTTCACCCATGACACCCTCCATGCGTTGCCATTCCTGAGGACTCGGGTGTTATTCCTCTGTACCCTGTAAATTCACGCCATATCCCATCCTTCAAACCGAAACACAGCCATTATCTCCTTGTGATCCCGGTATAGAATGGACCATCTTATTCTTTTCCGTGAATGCCGTAAAAGGAGACTGAGAGAAATGATTGGTCGAGAAATAGTCATAACCTGCCAAAGAGAGAGGCCCATATTCAGTAGTGGGAAGTCAATGGCCGATATGATGATGATAATGATTAATAATCTCGAAAAAGAGACGAAAAAAACGAAAAAAATCTCCACGGTACTGCTCATGTCTATCTATAGGCGACGATCTATACTTGTCAAGTCATTAACGCTGTATTTTGCTCCTTTTCCATTTGTGTTTTTACCATGAAGCTGCCGTATTTGCATGGCTTTATTTCAGTTTGAAGGGTGGGATATGGCAGTAAATTTACAGAGTACAGAGGAATAACACCCAAGTCCTCAGAAATGGCAACGGATGGGTAGTATTATAGGCGAAACAGTATACTCTGTTATGTCTATGGTAGCTTGTTTGCCATTCTAAGTTGTATAAAAAAAAACGAGCTAAATCCAATAGTTAAAACTAAAATAATAATAAGCATAGGCCAATTTCTAAGTATGTTAGCTAAACGCCTCTTCACAAGAGATCTTACGGATAGATTTCATTTCGTGACCGCTTGCAGAGGTGTGAGTATGTGAGTGATGCGGCAGCGATGAGCGGAAGCGGATATATTGCAACCATTGTGTGTATATATATATATACAGGTACAGAGGAGTCTTACCAGAGGGAGACTTTGTACAAAAGTAGATTGCTTGGGTACCTCTGTCCCATTCGTATTTCAACCGTGAAGCAGTTGTGTTTGCATGGCTGTGTTTCGGTTTGAAGGGTGGGATATAGCGTGAATTTACTGGGTACAGAGGAATAACATCTGAGTACTCAGGAATGGCAACGCATGGGGGGTATCATGGGCGAAACAGTATACTCTGTTACGTCCATGGTACTGCTCATGTCTATAGGCGACGGTTACCACTTTCCATCAGGTGGACCGTCAGCTTGTTTGCCATTCTAAGTTGTATAAAAAAAAAATCTCACTGTAGGTATGCATATATAGTAATAGCTGTGGCGGCTCCTGTTACCAGCAAAAGGATTTTTTTTTCTTTTTATTGTTGATTTTTTATATATATATAGTGCTAAGAAAGATTATATATATAAATATATAGGTGTGGCCAAATGAACCACTACACCATCCTGAATGAACGCGGAAACGATATGGTTCATAAATGCGATAAACAAAAAAAAATCTGCTCTCGACGTTTAGCGGTATTATGGCGGCCCATTATACATTTTTTATGCTACATTTGAAGGATTCCAAATATAGATATAGAATGCAAGTCACACGTCACAGCAAATACATAAAATAATACAAGTATATGAAACTTAAGAAAGAAATAATTTATTCAAAGAAGCATGCGATTTACACAGTAACATACAAAACAAGAACAAAACAAAAAAAAATAAACAATAAAACAACAGTATAAACAAAATAAAAAACGTCTATCGTGAAGTCTAAATTTAAAAATTAAATTAAGACTAGATTATTACTATTTTACATCTTGTGTAATGATTCGTATTCAGAATAATAAGTAAATCATAAAATGAATACAATATTCACTGTATGGGGACAATCGTACCCAAAACGCCAGTACATAAAAGTTTAAATAGACGTCACTACTTTATATCATCATCATCAAATCAGCCATTGCTGAACATAAGTCTTCACCACATGGGAAGGTTTTACCAGTAGTTGCCATGCTTGGCAGGCAAGTTGGCAATCACAGAATTTAGTGATATTTTAAGCGAGATGCTGCTGTCAATTATTAAGTTAATATTAAGCGCCCTTAGTCGCCTTTTACGCCATCCACGGGAAAAGAAGAAGTGACCCATCTTATACCGAGACCACACAGCCAACGCTGTATACCCACGTTGTACCTAATAAATGTCTCAAAAGTGTTCTTTAAATATACTTACATATAGGTACGCCATGCCTATCTTCCATTGGGGTAGACAGAAATAATAGAACACCAAATGCTCCTATTCAAACAGACCTTTTTTACTTACTTCAAATTCATCAATCTGTACAAACACACTCGCCGTAACAAGTACATTCAACTTGACCCTTTTTCAGTACGTCACATATTTGGTCTCACTCTGTGGCGACCCGTACCGGCATACTCACATATCTTACTCGCACGCCCTCGATAAAACTCTTTCGTTATTCAAATATTTATTTATTTATTTGTTTATTTATTTATTTATACTTTTGCACACATTAGACAATGTCTACAGGGCGGACTTAATGCCTGATGGCATTCTCTACCAGTCAACCGCCACGCCAAACAGAGAGAGCAAATGGCGGTGCACAGATTTGTCTATTTATTTATACTTTATTGTACACGAAAAAATTACATTCCTATAATTTATATTAAATAAAGATGTACAACAGGCAAGCTTAACTCTGTAAGAGTTCTCTTCCAGCAAACCCTGAGTGGAAAGGAGCGTTAATTACCAGCGGGCAGTGTGCGTGCAATAATAGAAGGAAACATTATAGATATTTCTATTTAGGAAATAATAAATACTCGTCTGCTTATCTAAATACAACGTAACTTATATACTTACATTCAAAATACATACATATCTGTGTATTATAATACATATATATATATATATATATATATATATATATATATATATATATATACAAAATACGTACATATACATACATACACAGACATAATAAGTTCATTATCTCTTTTCAACTTCATCTAAATTTTGGTTTAAAGTTCTTACACGAAAAAAGAGTATAAACAACTAACAAAAGCGTTATGCGTAGTCGCCAGTATTAAAATGTCGATTTTTCTTTAGACCAATTTTATTTCCCGCTAACGCTTATCACTTGTACGGAATCCTTAAGGGCAGATTTCATTGCAGACCCACCTAAAGGCCGTGAATAATTCATTCTGAGCGAGCTCTTTGGTGAATAAACATGAAGTACTGAGCACTGTACCTATATAGTTACATTTTATCTTTTCGCAGCCACTAGTGTGGTATGGTAGAAGAAATATTGAATGAATTATATAGAATAGATTAGAATAGATTTTTTTTTATTAGTGAAATAAATCAATTTTTATTATTATTTTTAATAAGGAATTTCGCGACTGACTCTTGGCCACAACAGAATATTAGTGTTTTGCTCTTTTAAGGGCAAAGCAATAAACTGAGTTGTGATCATTTTGTGTTACTATGGCACACGCATGAAGGAAAGTAAAGAAAGGAAATTGTTAGATTATATACTTTTGTTTTTTTTTGTTTTGTTGATTTTTTATTTTTATTCTTTTATTTCTTTTACTGTGTATTATGTGTATGTTTTTATTGTAATTTGTGTGCTGTAAGTAATGTAAATAAATTATCTATCTATCTATCTATCAAGGTGATATAATTCATGTTCAAAATTAGAGGAAAAATGGTTAAGCAAATAAATTTGACAGCTGTGTTTTTTTTTCTGCAATGGACATTAAAAAGGTATCCAGACACGATCAACTTAAAGTGAACTTGTTCTTTTATATAATTTTTGGGCATTTAATGTTATGATGGAAATTTCCACCATTATACAAAGACGGGTTAATATCATTCATCTTTTCATACACGGAATAAGGAACTTGAGTCTTGAGCCACCTATATCTACTGTCTCCCTACAATGCATTTGTGGTCGTCACTCCCTCTAATGGGGTGTCGTCCTACACAGCATTTGCCCGTACGGGGTCGCCACTTAAGAATTTTTTTTTTTCATCGGTTGTTAGTTCTTCAAGCTATATGACTGCAGTTTGCTTATCTTTAAACATGAATAAAAACCGGTATTTAATAACTAATATAAGGCATGAATTTACAGGATACAGAGGAATAACACCTGAGTCCTCAGGAATGGCAACGCATGGGAGGTATCATGGGTGAAACTGTATACTCTGTTATGTCCATGGTACTGCTCATGTCTATAGGCGACGGTTACCACTTTCCATCAGGTAGGCTATCAGCTTGTTTGCCATTCTAACTTGTATAAAAAAAAACTAAATACTAATTCTACTGAAAAAGTCTTATACAATAATTAACAACAAAATAGAGTTATTTAGAATTTAATTTTCCAAGGGCAGCCAACTTAAGTGTATGAACATTAAATCCCACGTATCCTTTTTAAGTCGTCACTCCCGAACCCGGCAATTGTTACATTCCTATTTGAGTTCTGAAATGATGTGATGTACGGGGTTTTGAGAGAGCCTAAATAAACATCCGATTCAGTCATCCTTTGACACGAGCAGCTCACACAATATTGATCCTTATTGCCTATGCGTTATAATTTAATATAATATGCACAAATTGCAGAACTATACATAGGTGAGTATAGTTTGTTCTATTCGTGTGTGCGATAACTAAAGATATAGTATCATATTACACAAAGCCACCAATGCCTTCAAAGCATCAGTTATTTTAGATCTCTCAATTACTATCACAAGTCGTGACGTCAGAGAGGGTGTGTTAGTTAAGGGGAGGCTAGTCCTCATTGCCAGTAATAAACTCTGTCAGGTCGATCTCCACGCGGTTTCCCCTGGAAACCATTGCGATTAATTTTTTTTTATGTAATTTAGAATGGCAATCAACCTGTTTGCCAAAAACAAACCTGTTGGAAAGTGGTAACCGTCGTCTATAGACATGAATAATACCATGGACATAACAAAGTTTACTGTTTCGCCCATGGTACCCTTCATGTATTGCTATTCCTGAGGACTAAAATGTTATTTCTCTATACCCTGTTAATTCACTGCCATATCCCACCTTTCAAACCGAAACACAGCCATGCAAACACAACTGCTTCACGAATAAGATAGAGGTACCCAAGCAAACGATTTTCATACAAAATGTCCCTTTAGTAATTCTTCTCAAATTCACCAATAAGCCAACAGTCCTGTTTTCATTCTCACCTATTATCCTTCACTAATGCCCCGCCAGAATATACCGATAGCGCAGGCGGCGTCACCATTCCATTTTCACCCATTAAAAATCATACCGCGTTTCGTGACTAAAAATTGCTACTACCGACTGTAAAGGATAAAACCTGCTCGGCTATGCCGCATAACAAAATACTCAAAGGGACAATTTGTGTTTTAAAACCGCACGTAATACTCATATTTTTAATAAAACATTCAATTCTCAATTCTATTCACAACGTTCGAAAAGAAAATTATCATATTTGTAAAATTATACCCATTACACCCGGCTCTGATGCCATAAAATCATTATGCTAAGTCATTTCGTTCCATGACCAGAATATTAATAGCTATCTGCGGTAAATGTACGTGAACACAATTTTTATTTAAAACAAATCGTATTCTTTAAGGGGGGGAAGGGATTCTTAGCAATGGAGTTTGACAGCCCCATTGCTAGCAATATACCTTATCAGGTCAACCTCCACCTCAGATGGTTCCCATGGAAACCATCGTGAACAATTCTCGTTGAATTCGTCACGGTGGGCTAACTGACCTGCTTCATCCTTACCTATCATCCTTCACTGGTGCCCCGCCGGTGTATACTGATAGCGCGGGTGGAGTTACCATTTCATTATCACCCATTAAAAAAAACGTATTCTGTGAGGGGGGAAGGAATTGTTAGCAATGGAGTTTGACTGTCCCATTACTAGCAATATGCCTTATCAGGTCAACCTCCACGTGGTTCCCCCTGGAAACCATCGTGAACAATTCTCGTTGAATTCGTCACGGTGGGCTAACTGACCTGCTTCATCCTCGTCTATCATCCTTCACTGGTGCCCTATCAGCGTATACCGATAGCGCGGGTAGGGTTACTATTTCATTATCACCTAAAAAAAAATCGTATCATGTGACTTCCGGCGCATGAACTAGTATAAACAATAGTTAATGAAAGACTAGACCAAATCAAATCAAATCATAATTATTCGTTTGCTATATGGTACAATAAGAAGTTACATATACAAGTAGGTTTATAACATGCAGCATCCCGTAGAAGTATGCAAATGTTCTTCATCTTCTCTCCTCTGATCATTTAAAAATTTAATGTAAGTTTTTTTTACGCAACTTAGAAAACAAGCCAACGACCTACCCGATGGAAAGTGGTAACCGTCGCCTATAAACATGAGCTATACCATGGACATAACAGAGTATACCGTTTCGCCCATGATAAATAGAAAATAAAAAAAAATGGTTGTAAAATATAATGTATTTACTATTTTTCAAAAGTATTTGTAACAGCAAATAAACCCACAGCCTACTTCTTGGAAAGTCATAACCGTTGTCTATAAACACTAACAGCACTTTGAGTGTCATAGTATACACTACGATATCCATGCAACTCGTCACGTGTTTCCATTTCTAAGATCTATGGTGATATGTCTCCATATTTTCTCACTTTCAAAATTTATATTATTTTTTATTTTTATTTATTCATTAAAAATAATTATAACACTATGACAACAAAAACCAAATCAACGTTATAAACCTATTTTAATAAAGGTACATATTAAACCGGTCTTCAGGTATTTGTAAGCCGCTTCTAATATCTTTGGCAGGCTACTATTAAAAATATCAACGATGTTTGTAATATTATTTAATAACTGTACTGCGTGAGTTAAAGAAGCGTGCTGAAGTAGATTAGTTCTGATTGGCTTTCGTTTTTGTCTTTCATTCGTCTTTTATCATCGATTTTAGTAAAGATGATAAGGAATCAAAAAAAAATGCATTTCATAAAGTAATAATATATTGCGTTTATATTTTTATATAATTATAATACTAAAATTGTTTTTTAAAAATGAATAAATTACTAATTACAATAACAACAAACTCTGCTTAGTTGGCACTAGATGGCGTTCTTTAACATATTCGAATTGCATTGATTTGTTTACGAGCAACTGTCTTTTATAACGACCGCGCGATTAATAATGTTATATAAAGCCTTCTAAATTAACAGCTACTAAGCTAATTGTATTCCAAAGGAAGTAACGCGCCTAATCGATAAAGCGAGACTTGACGAAGTCGCGTATACGAAACCACTAATGACAATTCGAATCCATTTGTAAATACGTCTAATATCGAGGGGGAACAATTTCATTAACTTAGTAACGTGTGCCTCAAATTCCACGAGTAGCTAGACTTCCGGGGATAGAGTGCTAGATACAAAATGATTTGCTTAAACAATAAATATGGAATAATAAATATGGAATAATAAGCATCGATTTCAATTTTAGTTTCAAATCGTAATAAGGATTTAAATTGTTTTAGTAAATTTATATTGTAGAAGTGAAACGTTCCTTTCTGAATGTGTAAATACCATAAAATTGTACATTTCTTCCCAACAACCTTATATAGGGGTTGGGAGGGCTGTCATAAATTTATTCGTATTTAACAAGTTATTTTACGATATATACTGATTTAAATAAATTTATTACTTATATGAATATGAAATAAATAAATAGTAAATGAATAAATATACCACGACTTACTTGAAAGAGCAAGATGATCGCTCTCATTGTGATGTCTCTTGTTAGCAAACCCTGATTGATTTAGCTCTTAAGAGAACGAGAACTGTCAGCGCGCCAAAGTACTTACTAAATATATAAAAATGTCAGTTCTACCTGGATATTTATACTTAGGTCAGTAATAATAATATGATATATTATTTATGATAATTCAAGTAGACCATCGAATTGGTATACCAAATTTCATTGAAATCTCTTGGGCAGATCGTGCGTGACCAGAAAGAAACCCGTTTCATCGCCTGCGTGGAAACTGTTATCCATCCATCTCCTTTCGCCGTGGGAATTGTCAAATACTTTTTCTTACAATTTTCTTTCTTACATAATATAAGAGATGTATCTACAAAATTTGTAGCCTCTATACATAAAGGAATTTGGTATGTATGTAAGTTTGTCAGGCTATCACTCAATTTCTTCATTATGTCTAGATTTAGTGCGAGTTTATTTGTTAGTAAATTCGTTATTCAGATTCAGCTTCTATTGGAAAGTATTAATCTACTCGTAATTCTTAAATATAATACTGAATTTTATTTACAATTTTACTTTTAATTTACATATCAGTGTAAGTGTATAATTAATAATTTTCTTAATTTCAATATTATTATTTATATATATATTTCAGACTAACGTATTATAAAGAAAAATATCGACAAGAAATAAAATTAATCTGAGCAACAGCTGCAGATTGGCGAAATATTTTTATCTATCTTAGAATAGTAATCAAGCTAACGGTGTATCTGAGGGAAAACGATGAGTATCTGAAATGTAAACATATTGCCTATTTAAATCTTACATTCATCACAATGGCAGCGGTCGTGGTATACTTGTGCCTATTGTATACCATTAGGCATTATAAAAATAAAAATATTATAAAAAGAATACTACTATACCTATTCAAAATTTCCGTACTAAGACCTTGTTTTAAAACAGCTAAAACAGCTCGCTGGTCACATAGTGCTTCTCGTAATACAGCCGTGAACCTTCTTTGTGAATAAGGCCTCGAATCGAGTTGGAAACTAATCGCGCATCCCCAAATTTCAAACATAATTAAAGCCGATTTAAGTAATTACAAGACCCCGTCTCTTGGTCTATTTGGAACTATTCACGCGGTTATCGCTAACATCGCTGGAGAGCTAGAAGGCATTGTTGGAATTGTACCGACTACATTTATAAAAGTTTTTGTGACTTCAAAATAATCAGCATCAAACTTTGGACCTTAATGTAAATCATTACTACAAGAGTATTGTAGGTACAGAATATAGATATAGTGTATTATATTATACACTTATAAGTAGGCACAAAAAGTAGGTATAATGTATAATTACTGTACACTTATAAGTAGGTCCAAAAAGTAAGTATAATTTATAATTACCATATACTTATAAGTAGGCACAGAAAGTAGGTATAATGTATAATTACTGTACACTTATAAGTAGGTATAATGTATAATTACTGTACATTTATAAATAAGTACAAAAAGTAAGTATATTTTATAATTACTATACACTTATAAGTAGGCACAAAAAGTAGGTATAATATATAATTACTGTATTCTTATAAGTAGGCACAGAAAGTAGGTATAATGTATAATTACTGTACATTTATAAATAAGTACAAAAAGTAAGTATATTTTATAATTACTATACACTTATAAGTAGGCACAAAAAGTAGGTATAATATATAATTACTGTATTCTTATAAGTAGGCACAGAAAGTAAGTATTACGTATAATTACATCACACTTACTATCAGGTACTAATGTTAGGTATAATGCATAATTACTGCATACTTATAAGCAGGTACTGATGATAGGTACAGAGCATATTTACAGCACACTTATAAGCAAGTACTGATGGTAGATACAGTGTATATTTACAGCACACTTATAAGCAGATACTGACGGTACGTACAGTGTATAATTACTACACATATAAACAACGTGGTAGATTTCAATTATATTTTATTTCCTCAAAAACAGTAATTTCTACGTAGTGTTCCAAGTTCCAAGGAAGTGGTAGCGCATAAAGAGTATCATTATATACTGTGTTATCCATAGGGTACTATTCATATCTATAGGAGACGGCCACTTTCTATCAAACGAACCGTCAGATTGTTTGTTATTTCCGGTTTTATAAAAAAGATATTACAATAAAAACCGTCAACCGAGTGGCAAGTATATTAAATAAGACTTTAAATACGTTTCTACAATTATAATTACTGGTATGCTGTTTCGACCTATTTTGGTATTTTAATAGGTACTCAGAAAGAATTCAATCCTGACTTCGGTTCGAGAACTCGAAAAAATATTCGAATAATTGTGTGATTTTCGGATACTTCATCAATCTGGAGTATTTTTTTCAATTGATTGAATTAAATTTATTTTTAATAAATATAATAAATGTTCAATTATTTAATAATTTTACCTTTAGTAATCAAGGAAAAAATTGATGAGACCATGAAATAGAAAAAAAAAAAACAGATATAGAAAGATAAACATGCAGCTAATATTCGAGTATCACAGGAATTCGTATCCTGTATTCAAGTATCGTGTATCCGAATTCGAGTGGGTATTCGAGTCAATACTCGAATTAATTCGACTAACCTTATTCGAGTACTGGCAAGCATATTATAACAAGAACAAATATTCCTCTTTATTTTTAAACAAACCATACAGGAAAAGTTAATAAATAAATGATTGAAAATTATTGGCCTTTTGTCGTACGCTTCCTTTTTATTAGCCTTTCGAAGGGAAAAAGGTTGTAGAATGGCAGTAAAAGTATAACAAATATGTGTTGCAATTTATGTATGATACTTTGTATTTATGTCTTTGGTAATATCTGATTTAGTTAATTTATGATCCCTTTACTGCTAGGGAATTGGTCTCTCATGAGTTCACCAATCTTTCGAGTTTCTTCGGATTTATCCTTATTGTTCAGGCAAAAATAATGTTCTCTTGTAAGATAAAATAGTCAATAATAATTGTTTAATACCCAATAGTTGTTTGTGTAAACATATTTATATTAATTAATGTCTTTATTGGAATAAACCATTAGCTTATTTTTCGTTTTATGTAGTATAAAATCAATAAAAAACGTGCAATTACAAAATTGCTAACATATGTAGCATCATCGTTTCAGCCGTTAACTGTCCACTGCCGTATTAAGCCTTCCCCATAAGGGGAGTTTTTCCAGTAGCTGCCATGCTTGGCAGACGGATTGGCAACCGCAGTTAGGGTTTTAGAGATGTTTTAAGAGGGACGCTGCTGCCCATCCCTCTACATTTAAGTTCCTTTTGTTGCCTCTTACGACACCTACAACAATGGAAGTGGTGGCCTATTCTATGCTGGGACCATACGGTCATGTATGAATGTTACCAATTATTCTTACTTTATATTTCTGTAAAATTTCTATAAAAATGTTATTGCTGATAGATAGGTCTTAACTAACCACGTAGGAGTCTGGTCCCAAATTATATGTATGCTAGTTATTGGAGATGCAGGTAACCGTAGAGCTGCACAAGGTTTAAAATAAAAAACAAGAATTTTATTTTAAGTGCTATTTGCTCTGTTGTGCATATACGGCGTGTAGGTATAGGGGCATACAAGAGACACTAATAAGAGTCGAGATAAATTTATTAGGTGTAAGTAAAACTAAATTTAATTATATATATGTCATGGACAGATCTTCGAATTGATCACTGTATGATGTGACCGACCATTTCATCATTTTATGATACGAAGAATACCCGCTGTCTACGTCATGATACAGTCGAGTCAGGTCAATGAATAATTAGCGTTTGACAAAATGAAAAGTTAATTTCGTAAAATATTTATCCACCGCTAGAGATACTGATATTGTTTTGTTTATTTTTTGATCGAACATGGCTGCGAACAATAATTCAGGTAAAAAAGCTAATAATCATGCGCCAATTGAAGGTAAAAGTAAAGTAAGAAGTCGTTACGATACAAAACTACTTGAAGTTTAAGAAAATTCAAGTGGTAAACAAACAGATATACACGTACTCATGAATACAAATATTTTGTTTATATTATGTAAAAATCAATTCCGTTAACATTTGAAGATACACAAGCAGCCCATGTTAAACTAATATTCATTATTTTCTATTAATTTTCAATATAAGTAATAATATAGCCGTTTTAATAAGAATATATTATTCTAAAAATGTTTTGGTTTCAATGTATTAATACTTTTATTGTGTCCCGGTTAAATTTATTTAATGGATGGTAACCCTATGCTTTTATTAAGGCGTCCTCAGATATTTTTGACGTAATATTTTTCTTCTATAGAACTTTTTTATGAGCTTGTTGAATATAACTTTTTGGGGACAGAACAAATAAGTTAAACGATATGAGAACAATATGCAGTGGTAGGAGATATATTTTTATTGCATGTTTTTATTAGACTGTATGTTTTGGGTCGAGTGGTACAAGTAACTCTTGAACCTTTCTTTTTATGATATTCACAGGGTTACCATTAGTATGTGGACATCAAAAAATACACTGTAATACCCTTGGTGACTTTCATAGATTACCATTACTGAGGACTATAGTGTTCTCTCCATACCCTGTAACATCACTACCATACCCCACACTTCATATCAAAACTTAACCATAAAAAATATAGCTGGGATAAGTGTACCCATGCAAACAATTTTGTACAAAATTTTATCTAGTTTTTTCTTTTTTTATTTAATTATCATACATAAATACATTAAAAAAATTGGATTTTTAGTACCATTTAAACCTCTTGGGCTTATTTATTATTCCTGTTACTGTTCTCAATATCAATGAAATTGTTTTACAACGCAAATCATTTATTTCGCAAAAACATAAGTAAATAAATAGATAAATGCGTACATATGTGTTAATTGCACACATTTTTAGATACAACTATGTTTTGACTCTCTTTGAGCCAACTCGCCTGACTCAAAGACAGTCAAAGCTCAAGTGTGGCTACTACTGATAAAACTCCTTTATGGAGGAAGCTTATGTTCAGCAGTGGACAGTACTGGACAGTTAACGGCTGATCTTTTGACTCTCATGGTATACAAATTGTTCGAATATTATAAATTCATGGTAATGACACCCTATCAGCTGTTATCTGTCCGCTTCTGAACACAGGCCTGGTTATTGGATTCCAATTATTTTGTTTAATTCCGCTACCATTAGCTCGTTCCATATATATGTAGAATATATAACTAAACATATACATAGTAGTATTCTTTGATCTTTTTTCACTGTGCATATCTATCTATGTCTGTTGTTGTTTGTATGCTATAAGTAATGCAAATAAATTATCTATCTGTCTATCTATGTATAAAAACAAAACTAGCAAAACCCTCCATGGGGGAGGCCTATATTTAGCAGTAGGCAATAAACGGCTGTTATGATTTTGATAATAGTGTATATGTATATATATATACAGTTCATGATTCCTGACTTCTCAGGAATGGCAACGCATGGGATGTATCATGGACGAAACAGCGAAACAGCATACTTTGTTATGTCCATGGTGCTGCTCATGTCTATAGGCAACGGTTATGAGGTGGGTCGTCAGCTTGTTTGCCATTCTAAGTTGCATAAAAAAATCATAATTTGTTTATTCATAATCAACATACGAATACTACTGTACTACACTACACTTATTGAAAATTCTTCAACAAATCATGTAATGTTGGTGCAATAAAGTGTTAAATAAATAATAAAATACAAGATTCCAAAAAAATCATAACCAGAGAGAACTACTAAAGTGTATTATTGGTAAGAAGAAAGAGTAACCTAAAATAAACATATATAAATATGTATGTGTATTAGTAAACAAAGAGTAGGTAGTGTAGTAAATCGTCTTATAACCGCTTACGTCATTAATCGTGTGGTTTCATTGATTGTCAATTACGTCTGTATGTACATCACCACATAATTAGATATATACCTAGATATATATGCTAAAATTGGCTAATCTTAGCAGCGGCAAGTTTGTATCAATATCTTGACTGTAACCTAATTATATTATTAATACTGTTGCATTTAAATTTGATGTTATAGTTAACTAAAGTTTAACCTTGGTGATATTCGTGTTTAAGGCTATGGTTACCACTTTTGATTAAGTGAACTGTCAGCTTATTTGCCATGTTTAGTGTTAAAACTGTTTATACATTTTTTTTTATACGACTTGGAATGGCAAACAAGCTGACGGCCCACCTGATTGAAAGTGGTAACCGTCGCCTATAGACATGAGCAGTACCATGGACATAACAGAGTATACTGTTTCGCCCATGATACCCCCCATGCGTTGCCATTCCTGGGGACTCAGATGTTATTCCTCTGTACCCTGTAAATTCACGCCATATCCCACCCTTCAAACCGAAACACAGCCATGCAAACACAACCGCTTCACGGTAGAAACACGAATGGGACAGAGGTACCCAAGCAATCGACTTTTGTACAAAGTCTCCCTCTGGTAAAATGAAAACATTTTATGTGAAATTATATAAAATGAAAATAAATAAAGTATCCTTAGTGCTAAGTTAGGATATAACCTATCCATGTACCATATTTTATTCTAATCTGTCTATGATATAATGTGTTTGTTTAATTGTTTTTTACGTGAGAAAGTACCAAATATCCATGTAACCATCTATCCATCCATTGCTACAAACTTTCACATTTGTATAATAATAATAATTAGATTAAAGAAGAAGATTACTGACTTTCCACCATCTTGACGCCTCAACCGTCAAGTTTAATAAGCACACATTATATTTTTATGTAATAACTATCGATTTAGCTTACATGTAATTAGATTGAGAAAGCCTACATACAGCTCGCACTCAGCGGGACGAGGCGGACAGCCACTCATGTTTAAGGGTGCTGAAAAGGTCCGGAAACCAGTCGAACTTTCTCGATCTTATTAGACGTAAGTAAACCTCAGTCAGTCTATCGCGAGTTGATGAGTCAAAACGGCCACACAGCAGTCTATTGTGGAATGCTTTCGCTCAGCTTTGAACAGAAATAGATGGAGACATATTGCGAGGACATCAATCGCGAAGAAGAGCCTCACCGACGATCCACTATCATTATAAAAATCAGAAGCACTCTGTCAAGTGTGTACGACTGAAGAGAGAGAAAACCGGTAGTAATTATGTTTAAATACAAATGGTTAAATCTTCAAATATAGGTTATATTTGGATTGGAGAAGATTATAGACTACTTTTTATCACCATCAATGAATAAATTCCTTACAGTAAATATTTATTCTATTCTGTTCATTCCTGTTACACCAACAAAGTCACTTTAAAATTGGTAAATTAATAAATATGAAATGAAATTATATAATCAATCTCGCTCAGCCAATCGTCAAGATATACAGCAGCCCATATTAAGTATGGCAAAGGTCATGGTCTTTGCTAAAACGTACTTGTTATCCTGATCATTCAATTGAAATCATGGTAACAATTAATATTCTGAATTTATATACAAATCAGAAAAGTCTTATTTCTTTTTTTTATTATTTTTTTTTTTCTATACAATTTCGCGGCTCACTTTTGGCCACAACACAATATCAGGGTTTTCCTCTTTTTAAGGCAAAGCAATAAGCTGAGTTGTGAACATTTTGTATTAATATGGCACACGCAGGAAGAGAACGTTTTTTGTACATGTGTTTTTTTTTATCTCTTTTCACTGTGTATATAAATGTATAAACAATAGTAGACATAAGTATACTGTCGTTTGTGTGCTGTTAGTAATGCAAATAAATTATTTATCTATCTTTATATCTATCTAAATTCATCTAAGACATGTAAATAATAATATTAATATAGTAAAACAAAAAATTAAACATTAAATAACTAAACAAAATTAAACTTCCAAAATAAAACAGTCCATTAAAAAATATATTACGAAAAGTGATACTGAAATCCGAGAAGCCACTAATCAAATTACTAGTAATATTTCTTATCTACAGATAAGGACTGAAAGTATGTCTTTTATTGATCAGTTATGGCGGAATAACGGTCATCTATATGAATAACGATGGCAGATAAGTCGATAATAGGAAAAGTTGTAAGGATCCAATAAATTATTGTAACCCCTGACCTTAAGGAATCTTTTACGGGAATCTTTCGTAGAAAACTAGAGGCATTATAGGTAAAACTAACTGTTCTAGAGCTAAACTTAAATTGTTTGGGATTTTTTTTTGCGATACTTGGAGAGGCAAACAAATATAGATGTATATATAGAGATAGAGGCACCAAACGTATCATTATCGTCATTATTTCAGCCATTACTTGTCCACTACTGGACATAAACCTCCGCTATAGACTGCCATAAAGAACAATCCTGAGCCACCTGCTCACTGCTACTCCTTGCAATGCATTTCAGGTTGTCACTATATCTAGTGGTTTCGTCCTATACTATGTTTGCAAGAACGGATCGCCACTTAAGAATCCTTATTTCTCATCGGTTATCGGTTCTTCAAGCTATGTGACCAGCTCATCGCCACATCAGCTTGCTTATCCTTCGGATTATGTCGGTTACATTGATTCTTACCAACCAACCGTTACCAACTAAACATATTAACAATACAGAATTGTAATTAATTATATTACGTATGTAGAAAGAATAAGAATGCAATTAAAAAAAAATATTTATGTAAATAAATATGGATACATAGATGCATAAACGTGCGTAGTATAAACTAAATTTTTTTTTTAATGAGTGATTATGATATGATAACCCCGTCTGCGCTATCGGTATATGCTGGCGGGGCACCAGTGAGAGATGCCAGATGAAGATGAAAGTAAGTCAGTTAGCTCATCCTGACGAATTAAAATAGAATTAGTCACGATGGTTTCCAGGGGAAACCACGTGGAGGTCGACCTGACAAGGTATATTGCTAGTAATAGGGCTATTTGACCCCATTACTAACAATCCCTTTTTACCCAGAAAGTATTAACTGGACTACTACGTAGGTTTTAACCTATTTCAGACAGCAGCTCCTTACAGTAGAGCTCCCTATTAATTTAATCTTATTTTATTCTAAATACTACATTTT
Organism: Galleria mellonella; assembly: GCF_026898425.1. Lineage (NCBI taxonomy): Eukaryota > Metazoa > Arthropoda > Insecta > Lepidoptera > Pyralidae > Galleria > Galleria mellonella. The sequence goes on from NW_026442157.1 coordinate 478,096, forward strand.
TTATGCAACTTAGAATGGCAAACAAACTGACGGCCCACCTGATAGAAGTAACCGTCGCCTATAGACATGAGCAGTACCATAGACATAACAGAGTATACTGTTTCGCCTATAATACTCCCCATCCGTTGCCATTTCTGAGGACTCGGGTGTAATGTCTCTGTACCCTGTGAATTTACTGCCATATCCCTCTCTTCAAACTGAAATATAGCCATGCAAATACGGCAGCTTCATGGTAAAAACACGAATGGAATAGAGGAGGAAAATACGGCGATAATGACTTGACAAGTACACTGTCAAAACCATAAAAGTAGTATAACTTACTGTCGTAATACGCACTGACAAACTGGTATTACATTCGCAAAAAAAAGGCAAGAAAATGGTTACACTGGTGTGCGTAAAATGTGTGCACGTGACAATCCTCGCACTGTACAACTATGTTAAAGTAAATGCTGTGAATATCTATAATAGGCATGTGCATTAATATTGTATTATATTTAATGTTTGTTATACCTATATGTTATAATGCAATATGCTGTTGGTATTCCTTAAATAAATAAATAAATATATGGAACTGAAGTCGTAAAAATAACAAAAATTTAGGTGTTTCTTATAATTTTAATTTTAATTCAAAAAATTAAAAAATTAAATTAGATTTATTAATCCATCAATACTTGTATAAAATATTTCTGTTTACTTTATAACGTTACACTTACAGAAATAAATATTTAATGCATAATTACGTGAAAAATGTATAATATTGAATTTTTTTTAATAATTTATTTTATATCCAGGCATAGCACATCTAATTCTAACAACCGGTGGGTATCGTAAGAGAGCGTAGGAGAATTTTATGGTCGAGAGATGGACAGCAGCTTCTCTCTTAGAACATCCACGGACTCCCCGAGAGCCTGTGCAAATGGATTGCTAAATATCACTCCCAAACTATCAAGTTCCCTTAGTTAGTTATTATAATAAATAAATAAATGTAATCAAATTTAATTTTAAGATCTCACTATAAACAGTTTCTTGCATACAAACAGTCAAACATGCAAACTAATTTTATCTCTATAATACAAGTTACACATACAAATACCTATATGCTAATGTAAGCAGTCGCCTCATTTCAAACTTTACTCGATAGAAACTGAGAAGTTGATACACTCTCGCTATTTAGACAGCAAAACTCAGAAATTTAGTTACTTCAACTGAATAGATTGCAATATAATTGCATCGTATAGTAGGATGCAAATATATTGTATAATATGCAAGAAGGGTTATGTCCAGCAGTGGGCAGTTAACGGCTGAAATAATAATAATAATAGATTTTAAATACAAAATTTTGTAACAATAGATGGACAGATGAATAGATGAATGTTTGTTACTCTTTTAAGCAAAAACTACTGGACGGATTCGAATGAAATTTGTTACATGGGTAGGTTTTTTTTTATACAACTTAGAATGGCAAACAAGCTGACGACCCACCTGATGGAAAGCGGTAACCGTTGCCTATAGACGTGAGCAGTACCATAGATATAACAGTATACTGTTTCGCCCATGATACCTCCCATGCGTTACCATTCCTGAGGACTCAGATGTTATTCCTCTGTACCCTGTACACCATATCCCACCCTTCATACCGTAACACAGCCATGCAAACATCACGGTAGAAACACGAATGGGACAAAGGTACCCAAGCAATCGACTTTTGTACAAAGTCTTCCTCTATGTAATTAATTATACATTAATATTCAATAGAAGATTCCAACGGATTTATTAATAACAATTTGTGTCCAATTCCCGATCGAAAAGTAAGTACCTATTTTACATTACTTTTAAAATTTGCTTTTAAATTTATTATATTGAAAATCGATTGTGTCCCTTGATTTTTTTAATGGGTGATAATGGAATGGTAACCCCGCCTGCGCTATCGGGATACGCTGGCGGAGCACCAGTGAAGAATGATAGGTGAGGATGAAGCAGGTCAGTTGGCCCATCGTGACGAATTCAACAAGAATTGTTCACGATGGTTTCCAGGGGGAACCACGTGGAGGCCGACCTAATAGGGCATATTGCTAGCAATGGTGCTGTCAAACTCCATTGCTAACAATCCCTTTCCCCCCATGTGTCTCTTTATTGAAAATATATAACAAATGGATATATTTTGATCCGATTTGCTCATTGTTATTAAACACAAGCCGGTGTATAAAGTTTAGAAGGATTTACGGGTATTGCGGATTTAATAAACAACAAGGTTTCATTGACGGCTAAACTTTTTGAGCGTTAGCAATTTAAATATATCAGATAATCATGAGATTAAAAAAAAACTTGCCTTAAAAGTATTACCGGCCCAAGTTAACTCCAAAGATTTCAGATTAGTGTCGGTGATGAAAAACACCGTTAGATTAATCCGTCAGAGGACGCTGGACTCGTCTCCTGTCCTATTAAATTCATCTATGCTCGGCGGAATGTAAGTATGAGCGTGGTTTTTTTTAAAAGGATGATAATGGAATGGTAACCCCACCCGCGCTATCGGTATACACCGGCGGGGCACCAGTGAAGAATGATAGGTGAGAATGAAGTAGGTCAGTTAGCCCATCGTGACGAATTCAACAAGAATTGTTCACGATGGTTTCCAGGGGGAACCACGTGGAGGTCGACCTAATAAGGTATATTGCTAGCAATGGGGCTGTCAAACTCTATTGCTAACAATCCTTTGCCCCCTGCATGAGCGTGGTTTGAAAGCTATATTTGCTACGACTGTAATAGTGTACAAATGCCTATAGCGTTGTTAGCAATATCTAGAAGATTGTTGGCAATGAATTCTGCACTTCTATACTTTTAAATTAAGCCTTCATTTGAATAGGGAATGGTAGATACTTTTTATATTCTATTGTATTGTCTTATTTCTCTAATTTTTTTATACAATTTAGAATGGTTAACAAGCTGAAATCCCACCTGATGGAAAGTTGTAACCGTCGCCTATAGACATGAGCAGTACCATGGATGTAACAGAGTATACTGTTTCGCCCATGATACCCCCCATGCGTTGCCATGAGGACTCAGGTGTTATTCCTCTTTACCCTTAAATTGAATAATAATAATATTTCAGTTATATTTCAAATACCAAAACAAATCAAGCGGAATATAATTTCCTATTGTCTTCACATTCAGCAAGTTTGCTTGACACGGATTCGTGACACGAATTTGAACTTGACCGCTACAAACGTTTCCTATTTCAAATGTTTGTGCCGGCGTTGGATAGTCGAATGAACAAATGAAATGAACAAACTCAAGACAAGTTCGACAGTTGGTCATTCTTGATTATTTTGGCGTCCCGTCGGATTTGATGTTTCGGAAATCGGAGTTCGGCTTCCGTTTATTTGAAACTAGTTTTTGAACGCGACTCCGTCTGCTTGGCCAGAGTAATATGTAGCCTATTCTCTTTCATATTACTATATATATATGTCAAATTTCATAATGAAGTTAAAATACCATTGCAATTCAAAAGGAAGGTTTATACATATAGTTTAATATTTTTTTCGTTAATTTGTTGAAATATGATATGTTTATAATATGTTTATTTCAAAATAAATGTTACAAACATCTTAAAACATAAGTGAAACCCTGTTCCCTAAATAGGTATATCCTATACTTTAGTATAAGCAGTGCTCTTTCCTGTATGACATAATGGCACAATATATATATATATATATATAAAAGAAACAGCAAAAGTTATACAATTTGTCCAAATAATATTTTGTAGGTGAATCTTGACTATCTAATTTGTGAGTGCATTGAATGGATGAGTTATTGTAAAATGGCAGTCATAATCCAAGATACTATTAATAATAAATCTTCAGTTTCATCATACGTCTTACTTAATAGCGAATCACTAACAAATCTTTTGCATATATAATGATAAAGATGTCAAAAGAAATCAAGTCAAATGAAAGCTTTCATCGAAAATATTGTCTAATCCGTTTTAGATATAACAAAACAATCTATGGTCAGACTGTCTCTTTTTTAAAGGTCTACAAAAAAAGTCCACGATAGCATATGTCTATGGTTTTAGGATAGCTTATTATGCCCATCTAATTCATACTCAATGCAAAACAATACTGATGCAAAAATGTAAACATATATACTCTATTACACGTGAGAAGCCGGGACGAGTTGATAGTTTTAAATAAATCAATCAGAAACATTGAAAATTGTTAATTTATTTGACAGATGATTGCGACGTTCCCATGCTTTGGAAGCGAAAGTGTGAACGCTTTTAATTTCTAAAGCAATATATTTTGTCACAATTTTTTTCCAGCATAGAGCGGCTGTATTTTTTTCAGCCGCCATTTTACCTACAGCACTCTGCGATGAGAATTAATCTAACAGCACTCCAGTGACCATTTACCAAAATCCATTAAGTTTTTTAGGCTATAAATACGGTGTGATAAATATAGACAAAATAAAAGTACAGAATACACTCTATGTTCTACACTCTTCGATGTTCATAAATATATAAATTTAGAATGTATATATTTTTTTAATATACTTTAAAATATTTTTTGGCGTGAAATCACATTTCTTGTCAATTACTTTCCGACACGAATCGATGTTCGCCGTTCGAATGAAATTTAAATTATGAGGAAAAAATTTTAGGGCAATGACTTTTATATTAAATACTCCGTTTCTCCCATTCCTGATTGCATTGCACGACTTTAATATACTTTTAATAGAGACCTGACCTTTTTTAAAAAGTAAATGTTATTTTATTTTTTTATTAAGGCACCTCAACACTACATGTACTAGATGGAACAATGACCTTAAATGCAGTGAGAAGAGTCAATGGCTATAGGTGGCTCGGGACCATTTCTTGTGGCCATCTATTGGGAAAGCCTACGTTAATGTAAGCCGTTAACTGTTCGGCAGGACTTCAGTGAGAAATGACAGGTGAGAACGAAAACGGACCACGTGGAGGTCGATCTGACAATATATATAGCAGGTAGTGAGACTTGTAGTATGCGAGGTTTGAAGATTAATGTGACTGTAATAATTAACATTTAGTATTAACTATTCAGTTAATAAACAGCGAAAGTGATTCACGTAACAACATTAAAGTTTGAATCATAAATTTGGAATCTATAAAATTTAAAAACTACGATCCGTACCCGCCGCTGCGGCCATTCTTATCTCTAAATTTAAATTTGAAGGATTACATCTCGAAATTTATGTGCGACCATAACTTCTACAACTTTGTTCATTTGTCAACTTTGATACGATGTTTCAATTGAAACTTCATTCTCTTATTATGCTTGGATTATATAGATAGAGTGTCTACATTTAAATGTTTCAATAAAACACTCAAACTTTTTTATCCATGTGTGCGTGAATAGGTTCACTTTTGATGTAATATAAACATAACCTATTCACGCACACATTAACACATTATTACATATATATATTAATGTACATTTATTACAAAAAAGGCTCAATATATAGAAGAATACGTTGTGGTCCCGGCATAGCCTGAGCTACCCATTCCTTTTCCATGGATGTTATAAGAGACTATGGGAATTTAATGGTCGATAGATGAAGAGTAGTATCTATCTTAAAACATCACCAAATACTAACTACGATTGCAAACCGCCTGCCAAGCGTGGCGATTCCTAGCCTTTCCCTTTATGAGGTAAACCTATATTCAGTTGCTGCTGTCGAGTTTTTTTGGAAAACAATCTTAATTTTGAAGGACTGTATAATATTTTGGAAAAACCACGTAGTGGTTTCTTTTTTTAATGGATGAAAATAAAATGGTCACCCCACCTGCGCTATCGGGATACGCTGGCGGAGCACCAGTGAGGGATGATTGGTGAGGATGAAAAAGCAGGTCAGTTAGCCCATCGTGATGAATTCATCAAAAATTAACGACAATGGTTTCCAGGGGAACCGCCTGTTTGGGGTATATTGCTAGTAATAGGTCTGTTAGATCTCACTACTAACAATCCCTGTCCTCCCCCCCTCTCCATTTGACATGATTAGGTTACTTTTGTCCTAATCAATCAATATGTCTCGACAACGCGGATATAGTCGCGTTTCATCATCTCATTTATTATCCATCTACTGCCGAACATAGGCCATCTCCATAAGAGGGAAGGGCTTTGCTAGTAACCGCCCCGCTCAACAAACGGTTGACAATCGCAGTTTTTTGTTTAAACCACTGAGGTGGCAAACAAGCATACGGCCCACCTGATGGTAAGCGGTTACCGTAGTACGGTACCGGTAATACCTCTGGTATTGCAGGCGTTCATAGGGAACGCCTGCAATACTAGAGGTATTACGCGCGCGTTGCCGACCCTGAAGAAACCTCTTTACCCCCTTTTGAAGAACCCCATGCTGTAGTCTCTTGAGAAAATCTCGGTAGGGAGCTCATTCCATAACCTGAGCGTTCGTGGGAGAAAACATCTCTGAAACCGCGTTGTACGCGACCATTTAGGTATGAGGGTAAACTCCCTGTCGATGGCGAGCCGTACGATGATAGAAAGTGGCCGCAGGCATCATATTGAATAATTCCTCTGAGCACAATCCGTTGTACAAGCGGTAGAACACGCAGAGTGAGGCAAAATCTCTCCTAATACTTAAAGATTCGATACCGCTTGCAAGCCTGGGATCATCGACAATTCTCTTAGCTCGTCATTTTACTGAGTCAAAGGGTTCAAGCTGGTATCATGGCAGTTAAGTTTTGGTGATGTTTTTAAATGTTTCCCTCAACTATTGAATTTCTTTAGTCGCCTCTTACAATACCCATGGGAAAGGAAGTACTGGCCCAGTCTAGGCTGGGACCACAGTGCATTCTCTTATATATTGAGTATATAATTAGTAAGGGCCATCCTTAGATTGATAGGGAGCGTTCCCGAAACATCTGCGTCCACTGACTCCCTGCAATGCATTTGAGGTTGTCACTCCATCTAATGGGGGAAATTCTATACTGCATTTACCCGTACGGGGTTGCCACTCAGGACCCTTTCTTTCCCATCAGTTGTCGGTTCTTCGAGGGGCAATGGGCTGGTCACATACCAGCCCATTGCCACCTTTCTTTCCTATCGGTTGTCGGTTCTTCGTGCTATGTGACCAGCCCATTGCCACTTGAGCTTGATTTTGCAACTAATTATGTTATAAATCTAAATAAATTTTCGAATATTTCTAAAATTTAATTAACCATCGCTCGAGCGAGCAATCTCCAAGTAATTCCTTATTATTGTACGTTGTTTAATAATAATAAATTTTAGTTAATTCATATTTATCATTGATTGGAACCCTTTTATTTTCGTCAGAAGAAGTTTTGTGTACCCGAAATCGTGGAGATGTTTGTGAGTGCCATTCAATCCGAATTAAAGCGGTAGCTATTATATTTGCTTAATGAATCCTTTGTGTATTGGTACGAATCTGTATTGAGGAAATTAGACCAATAATTGCCGATGACTTTGGCCGCGTGATCGGCTTATATATATTGTTTTTTTTCATAGTTGAAAATGGAACGATTTAGGAGGAAAGGAATTGTTGATAATGGGATCTAACAACCCTACTGCTAGCAATATACTCGTACTCTATCAGAGTCAACCTCCACGCGGTTACCCTTGGAAACCATCGTGGTTAATTCTTGATGAATTCATCACGATGGGCTAATTGATTTCGTCTGCATTTTTGGTCACATATCATCTATCATCGGTACTCTGCCAGCGTCTACCGATAGCACAGACGAGGTTACCATTCCATTATCATCCATAAGACAAAAATGGAATCATTTACGTACTACCCCAATGGTATTCAATAGTAAAACACTTAAATATTTATTTATTAATACAAATATGTGTACATGGCGGACTTAATGCTAAAAGCATTCTCTCCCAGTCAACCATAGGGAAGTGTCAGAATACTCGAATACGGTATTTTTTTTTTTTTTTTTTTTTTTTTTTATAAAACTTAGAATGGCAAACAAGCTGACGGCCCACCTGATGGAAAGTATTAGTAATTATTGATATACAAACATACTAAAAACACATAAAATAACGAATAAATATATATAAATAACAAATATATTACGTATAATAAATATACGATTTTATTATTACGACTACTAATAATTCAACTAAGCAATTAATTTGGATTATTCAACAAATTTTATTCATTCAATTATTAATTTTACCCGATTACTAATTTCATTCGACTACTAATTGCACCTGATTACTAATTTCATTTGACTACAAATTTTATTCGACTCTAAATTTCATTCGACTCTAAATTTCATTCGACTACTAATTTTATTAAATTACAAATTACTTAATTAAAATACGTTTTTATTAATCACTAAAATCATTCATTAGTATTTATTTATAAACATGCTGATACGAACGTAACCGAGTCGACTCGATCGCTTGGAATGCCCTTTTTTGTTAATGGTCAAGACTGTTGCCAATTTAGTAAATAGAAGCAACTTTTGATGATTAGGAAAGTAAATTTCTAGTAATTAATTATAATATTATTTTTTATAATTACCTTTTATTTTAATTTTTATTCTCGTCAGTTGTTATCCGTTATCACCTATTGGTATTGTAGTGGATACACGGGAAAAACTTTTAATTATTAAAGTCATTTGAATACGAAAATTTGTATAATACTAATTTAGTAGTCGAATTATACAATTAGTAATTAGTAATTGTTCGATTAACTAAATCATTCGAATTCGGGCACCGCTTAATCGAATATTTCTTTTGAAAAACTTAGTCTTTTAGTCACGCACTTCGAGATTCCGTGTTGAGTTCCCGCTGAATTTATTAACATGCCACGCAAATAACAAATTAAGATTGTATTGTCCTTTAGACAGTGTAAATTTTGTGGTAGCGTAAAATAATGGCGGCTGATATGGTGTTGCCACAATACATTATTTTATTAGGTTATAAATAACAACAATAAATATCTTTGGCCATATCGTACAACGCCATCTAGTCCCAAACTAAGCAGTTTGTCATTTGCGTAGTAGATAATTGATGTAAGTTTATTTCTCTTAACTGATAAATGCATGTCTTTGTTATATAAAGAACTGGTTTTATACCATGGCTTTGCTTATGTAAATCAGCATATTTATATTATTTTTTTTATACAACTTAGAATAGCAAACAAGCTGACGGCCCACCTGATGGAAAGTGGTAACCGTCGCCTATAGACATGAGCAGTACCATGGACATAACAGAGTATACTGTTTCGCCAATGATACCCCCCATGCGTTGCCATTCCTGAGGACTCAGGTGTTATTCCTCTGTACCCTGTAAATTCACGCCATATCCCACCCTTCAAACTGAAACACAGCAAAAACTATTGATATGAGTGAAATTTGATACATGAACAAATTATAACCTAACACTTAGGATACTTTACGTACGGGTATGTGTGAGCAAAACCACCGGAAACATCTAGTTAATCTACACTAATATTATAAAGAGGATATAATGTATGTTTATTATGTATGTTTGTAATGAATAAATTCAAAAACTATTTTGCCGATTTCAAAAATCCTTTCACTATTAGAAAGTAGCATTCTTTATTCACCCTTAGTAACATAGGCTATATTTATTGCTAGAAAAGATAAGGGATCCTTACTAAAACTTTAGTAACGTAACTCAAGGTGTAAAAAAATGCTATAAAGTATCTTTCGTCGCGTGCGTTGCGGAAACTATTGGTGATAGAACAAAAGTATGTTCTACAATATTGAAGAAAATATCAATCACTACAAAAAACTTCGCGATACTATATGTCCAACTATTATCGTTATGTCACAATAATCACTTTTTTAAATGTTGTAAAAATGTCGACCCGTGCGAAGCCGGGACGGGTCGCTAGTTATGAACATGACAATGTTGATTCTAAACAAAATTGTTTTAATAATTATCTCGTCGAAATGATAGCAGCCCTGAACTGAGGATAAGCGTGCCTTCCCGTTCACGGATTGGATTTAATTTCGTTCATAAACTTGGGACAAATATTTGGCAAATGTCATAAAATTTGTATATAAATAATTAGTTGGATTCTCTTGATGAAAAATTAAATTTACAGAAAAAGAAAATTTTCGATTCGATTGCATTTATATTTTCATAATTTTTTACTATCCATAGTGTTTATTCACATATTAATTCCATGCTAATTATTCCCCGATAATTTTTTTTTTTTTAACTTTAAATTATTTAACACTACATGTATCCCACATCTTTGTACACGTAAACAAGTTCATAAAGTATTCTAAGTTCTGAGTTAGAATATCCTAACTTATATGTGTACTAAACTTCATTCAAATCCATTGAATAGTTTTTGCATGAAATAGTAACAAACATTCAACCATCTATTCATTACAAACATTATCATTTATTATATTAATAGAAATGATAGAGGATTGAATCAATAAATGACACGGAATGGTTAAGAGTGATATAACTGAATACCAGTGTTGCCAGATTGAGTACTTTCTCCTGAATGTCTGATAAAATATTGCCACATTGAGACATTTTTGAACAGTAAAATTGATGGTGATATTTTTGGACAAAAATTAGATTTTGGTAAATTTACTTGAGAGTTTTGAGATTTGAAAACCATAGTTTTTTATTTATTTATTTAAACCATTTTTTTATATAAACCACTCTTTTCGTTGCTAGAAGAATTAGTTATTTAGTACCAGTTAACCTTAATGAAAATAGTAAAAAACTTGTGATTGAATGAAAACGTATCATTTTAGAGAAATAAAGGAAATAGTATCAATTTCAAGAAAAAAAACTTGAAGAGTAATAAAAAATATCATCTGGCAATACAGCTGCAAGCCAGCTTTTGTAACTGGGAGATTGGAGTTCGCTGGAATGTTTTTAATTTTTCAATCTCATTATTCGAAGTTGTGATTTTGATCTCCCTTCGGCATATTTTCGATTAACTCCAAATTAAGAGAGAGAAAATATTTTAAAGGTGCTTTCTATTGAAAGACGAAAGAATGAAGGAAATTAAAATAAAAAAGTAATATGCATTTATTGTCTTTGGTATTAAACTTGATAGTCTTCTAATTATATTAAAATGTAGCGTAAAACTAAAACAGATAAAATATACCGCGTAATATATCAAAATTCCAATTTCAAAAAAAGACAGATATTTTTTCTTTTTCTGTTACAAACAAAGGAAACTCCACAGTAAATTCTGTTCTAATCTCATCATCGGGGTTACAATCGCATTTTGATTGGAAAAGATAAACAGACGCTAAATTGATTCGGATCGTTTAATATTCGCTTAATTCCGTCGGAGCATTGTCCTTTCAACACCGTTGTTTGTCCACCTTCAGATCTCGAATTATAGAAAAAGAGGATTGAAACAGTTACAAATGAAGGTTAAAGGTTATTACTATTTTTAAAGTTTCTTACTAAACGAAAAACCGACATCAATTTAGCAAATTGAACGATTGAAATAAATGTATTCCAAGTGTCTATTTTCGGAGCTTTTTTGTAATATTCAAAATAGTGCTAACGATACCGCCTACACTTGAAAAATGCTATGGTTTCACAGAATATATGATAATACATATATTATATATATATATATATATATATATACTATATGTATATATATATATATATATATATATATATATATATATATATATATAGTAGAACATGTAGACACTAGCCAATTAAAAAAATATTTAAATCTTTGTATGTCAATTTAAATTTTCGATTAATTCTTCTTCTAGTGAAGGAATATAATAATAATTAAAAGAAAAAAACTAATCACACCAGAAGGAGACTTGTTGTCTATAATTTAATTTTTTTTACACAAAAAAAGACTTCAATTATAGCAATACCAATTATTTTGATTTAAAAATTAAAGTACTGAAATAGTTTTTAATTTTTTTTTATGGTGGTCTTATAGAGATATTAATAAAATCGATTCAATGGTTTAGTTTTATCTGTAAGTATATCCTTTCGGATAATAAAGAAATTAAAAAAAAAAACAAGCTGTCGGTCCACCTGATGGAAAGTGGTAACCGTCGCCCATAGACATGAGCAGTACTATGGACATAACAGAATATAATATACAAACTATCTCAAGAAATATGCTATCACAAACAATTTTTTTTTTAAATCCAACTGATAGTACCAGAGATTAAAGCGTTTAAACACACAGACAAATGTATATATTAGTATAGATTAATTCAACAACATCTATCGTCGGAGAATAAAGGAATTCTAAATTATAATTACTAAGAATTTGTCCCTTATAGCGGAATATTTTAAGACGAAATATCTAAGCTGTATCCTTAATTTCCTTTGCCATCGAAAACTAATGAGAAATTTGTTAACGCAAAATTTATGAAGTCAACACGGCATTGTTTCATTCCCTATTCTAACTACAATATTAAACATAATTTAATTAAGTCTGATATTTACAGTCTGTTTAATTTATAAATATTTTCTTGTTATTATCGAAAAAGCGAGGTCTTAATTTTGTTTATTTACGTTTCATAATGTTATAATAAATATTGGCTTAATATTATATTATAATGAGTATTATCGGACATTGATTGACAGAGCATATTTCAGTAAAAGAAAATGCCTTTAATACATCGTAAGATACTTCTATTATTATACTTTATTTATCTATTTCATATTTAAATATTAAAATAATGTTTGCTCACTTTAGACGAAACAAATATCTTGGTTATTAAATAAACAAAAATAAACTAATTATACAAAAATATGTTCAGTAAATAAACATAGTAAATACATTATGTTTATTTTGTAGCTAACGATCTGACCCGGCTTTGCACGGGTAAATAGAATTTTCAAAAATAATATACTATAGAATCCTAATGTAGCCTTCTACAGGAGAAAGAATTTTTAAAATCAGTTGAATGGGGGGAAAGGGATTGTTAGTAGTGGGGTCTAACTGACCCATTGTTGGCAATACACAATATCAGGTCTACTTCCACGCGGTTCCCCCTGGAAACTATCATCGTTAATTCTAGTGAAACTTGTCACAATGGGCTAACTGACCTGCTTTCATCGTCACCTATCATCTCTCACTGGTGCCCCGTCAGAGTATACCGATAGCGCGGATAGGATTACCATTCGATTACCACCCATTAAAAATATCAACTGAGTAGTTTTTTAGTTTGTAATGACAAACATACAATTAAATTTTTCCTCTTTATAATATTAGTATAGGTTTCAGCAAAATAATAAACTTTCAGAACGGTACAGTATAAATTGAATTTAAATTGATTAGTTGTTTATACGTAAAGTTATTGTCCCGAGTCTCATGTGTGACATACAAAGCTGTACAGACGATATTTAGGTTAATCTTATTTGCTTTGATGTAAACTAATTCAAATTTATAAATTGGATTTGAATTCATATATGCCTTCAACGCTCCGACATATTTACAAGGGGACGAATATGCTTCTATGCACATTACGCTACTTGTAAGCAACTAAATTTATTATAGAAAAATTTCAATAATTATTAAATTATTTTTGAAATTTTAAATTTCGAAGCGTGCGGTACATAAACTCGCATCCTCTAAGCTTCCTTCTTTTTTCTTATAATTATGATATTTTTATAATATTTCTATAACTAATTGTTGTAAATTAATGTAGTAAATGCAATGTAGTAAATTACCAAATGACAAAAAATAATAATAATACGTATAGATCTCAGCATAGAATAGGCCATACCTTCCTTTCCTATGGCTGTCGTAAGAGGCGATTAACAAAGCTTACGGTGGAGGAATGGGCAGCGGCGTTCATTTTAAAACATTATCAAAAATCTAATTGCGGTTGGCAACCCGTCTGCTAAGCATAGCAACTACTGACAAAACCTTGTGGGGGAAGCTATTTTCAGTAGAGGACAGTCAATGGCTGATAAATTATAAATAACAATAACAAATATTTAAATTTATGTTTTTATTAATAAACAAAAAAGGAACGGTAAGTTAGTTATTGACTTGATTGATTTGCTAGCAATTATCTGTATCGCTAGTAGTTCAAACATCAGTCTTAATTTCTAACAATTGTGTTGCAAATTTCCAATGAACCTCATAATAATGTATGAACTGCGAATTGTAACGGAATATATTTTTAGTATTCGATCTGAGAGATTAAAAAACCACTTACTATAATTGGTAATATGATTTATATATAACCCCACCAATGTAAATGTACTTGTTCTTCAATATTACGCTTTCCACCCGAGATGCCTATTAAACTTGGCGGGTTATACGAAATTAATTACAATACGGTTCGTGTATCGCAATGTGCGGAGTGCCTGTATCAGACCCAACCAAATTATTTGGTAGCTAATTGTTAAACTTATCCTTTACAATGTACATTTTATTATTCAATATACATATATATTTATTTATTAAACCCTAGTAGTAAATCTAAACTAATATTAAGTACATTACATTTACAGTCCAAAGTTATTGTACTAGAATCTATTTTACAATACAATTATATGGGTATCGCGCTGTTTACACATATTTTTTTAAATACACTTTTGGAACATAACACGATGAAAAACTATATATATAAATTGGCTATAAAGAAGCAGGTATATAGGTACTATTTACCTACAAAAAAAATCTCATCGCTTTAAGTGCTGATGGTGTATTTAAAAAATTGTATGAGTTCAAATTTATGTCTGTTTGTTTGTAAAATTTTTACCAAAAATGTAGCTTATCTTACTGACTTATAATGTAGCTTTCTACAGGTGAAGGAATTTTTAAAATCAGTTAAAAAGTTTTTGAAGTTTATACTTATAATGGATAATGTATGGATAGTGTAGAAAACAATATATGAGAAATTCCATTTATTTAGTATTTCTAGAGCATACCAGAGGGAGAATTTGTACAAAAGTCGTTTGCTTGGGTACCCCTGTCCCATTCGTGTTTCTACCGTGAAGCAGTTGAATTTTATAAAATTGAGAAATATAATAGGGTAAATGAACCAAATACTTACACGAAATACATAAAAAAAAAACAGTTTCATATTATTAATAAATATTATCTTTCTAATTTTTAAAGTTTTTTAACAACTTTTTTAAAAATCTGAATTAATATATAATTCTAGCCCTATCCTACGACCTTACCGGTGTGAAGCAGGTCTGTGTTACGTTAAGATAACATAAAACTTATCAGGGTACCAAATTTGATTCAAATCAGTTTAGTAGGGGTGAAAGGGGTTATTAATGGAGACTAAGAATCTCATTGCTAGCAATAAACCCAGCCAGGTCGACCTCCTCGCGGCTCTCCCTGGATACTATCATGGTTAATTCCTTGTGAATTCGTCATGATGGGCTAACTGGCCTGTTTTCATTCTCATCTATCACCCTTCACTGCTGCTCTGCCAGCGTATCCTGTTAGCGCAGGCGGGGTTACTATTCCATTTTCACCCATCAAAAAAAAAACAGTTTAGTAGTTTTTACGTGAAAGAGTAACAAACATCCACCTTGTCATCGTCACAAACTATTGCATTCATAAAATTAATAGCGTTAACCTTTAAATCAATACACCTCATAACATTTCGATATTAAATATTGACACTGGTTAGAATAGGGTAAATGCACCATATACAGTCACTGAAGATAGTGTCATACAAACCACCTGTTTAGCATATCTCTCTAATTTGACAGGCACAAAGGTTTACGACATAATTCACGCTAAGATCTCATTTCCACGGCATTTGTCTTGGCTCGTATATCTCGCGATTGTGATTCCCGGGTTCATTATTGCTAAACAAGGGATGAGAAGCCAGGAATGAGTCATTTGGAAATTTCATTCCCTGATATTTTATGGGGTAGAGAATGGGAATTTTGTGATTGCGACGAAATTACATGAATAAATTAACAGATTTTTTTTATCCAACCTCCTTGACAAGTAATAAACGATAGATACGTTATCACCGTCACGTTCCGGAGATTTTTTTTTTATACAACTTAGAATGTCAAACAATCTGACGGCCCACCTGATGGAAAGTGATAACCGTCGCCTATAGACATGAGCAGTGTCATGGTCATAACAGAGTATAATGTTTCGCTTCATGCGTTGCCATTTCTGAGGACTCAGGTGTTATTCCTCTGTACCCTGTAAATTCATGCCATATCCCACCCTTCAAACTGAAACACAGCCATACAACTGCTTCACGGTAGAAACACGAATGGGACAGAGGTACCCAAGCAATCGACTTTCGTACAAAGTCTCCCTACGACAATATATATATAAAATATATATATATAAATAATTAGTATACTTACACATATATGACTTATACTATATCATACACGAAATTGAAAATAATATAAAGTACTTACTGCTCGGATAAAGTAAAAAAGTAAGTATGAACGTTTTTTTTTTTTAAAGATGGTAAACGAATATACTTGGCGTATCATTATTAATTAAATTCGACGCAGTCACACGTGAAAGCTTCTATAAACATAATAATATGATACGCTAATGCTTCCTCTCCCTGAATCCCACATGTTATCAACAACATAACTTAGCAACGCTTTGTAGAGCCGTAATGAATATATAACATTTACTTATAGGTCTTATTGTGGAAAAAAAGTTTATCAGTTTACTTAACAAAATCGTATGAAAGAAGTACCTACAGACAAAAAAACGGGAAGTGTCGCAGGTTTTTCTTTTTTTTTATTATTAATTTTACTTTAATAAACAACACACTATAACACAACCACTCTTTGGAATCAACTTCCAGCAGCAGTATTTCCAAACCGATACGACATCATAACTTTCAATAAAAGAGCATATTCCTTTTTAAAAGGCCATGGGAAACCGCACAGAGGTCGACCTGACAACGTGTATTGCTAGCAACGTTTGTCGAGTTAGCTAGTATGTAAATAAAAATCTCGTGTCAGTTGCCATTCGCCAAGATGCCAGTTCACGCTTACTTCCGGAACCGCTCAACAGACTTTAATAAAATTATGTAAATGTACATAGTTTGCTTTAACTTGAGAGATAGGATTTTTATCCCGGGAAGGAAAAATGGATCCGGTAGGTGGCGGTAAGGAGCAAAATAACTGGTTATAAATTTATATACGATGCATATCTATAAGCATGTGGTCCTGGCATAGAATGAGCCACCCTTACATTCCAATAGGTGTCGTAAATGGCGACTAAACGAACTTATTTGTTAAGAGACAGACAGCAGTATCTGTCTTAAAACATCATTAAAACGTATACGCAGTTGGCAACCCCTTGCCAAGCGTGGGAAAGTACTGGCAAACTCCTTAAAAGAGAGAGATCTTTGTTCAATAGTGGACAGGTAACGCTTGATACGATACGATACGATATTTTTTTTACAACACAGTGGGCAATCGAGCATGCAGCTCACCTAATGATAAGTGATTACCACCCCCCATGATCACTCACAACACCAACGGCAACGCACGTGTTCTGCCGGCCTTTTAATAAGGAATATACTTTTTTCTTGAAGATTACGATGTCATATCGGTTCAAAAATACTGCTGCTAGAAGTTGATTCCAAAGAATATTTATCTATCTACTCGTGTGAATTCGGGGCGATTAGCTAGTATACTTATATCGCCGGCGCGGGCACTGCAACGTCATATTGCGTATTTGCATATTAATCGCATAACTTCGACACTAGAATGTGTTGCCTACCCCATCTTAAAACTGCTCTGAGGAAATTGCATCGGTAAATTAACAAACTCCAAGATAAGCTGCTCTCCTATCATATTATGATACATTAAAAATTACTACCATATGAAGGAAAGAAAGAAATATAGTAAAAGCTTTATTCGCGGGATATACGTTCTGTAAATATGCCGCAAATACAGAAACCGTGAATATAGACAGCCGAAGTACTTATACAGCGGCGTTAGCATTTGAAAAAGCACTTTAAGCGTAGTTGTAGTGGAAAGTCTGAGCAGTACCATGGACATAACAGAGTATACTGTTTTTATGCGTTGCCATTTTTTATTCCTCTGTACCCAGTAAATTCTATTTGAAACACAGTCTGACACGGTTTACGAAGAATACTTTTGTACAAATCCTTTTTACTCTTTTATAAGTCTATTTGCCGACACGTTTACAAAGGATACCTAATCCTTTTTAATATGTACCGATTAGATCCGTGAATAAAAAAATCTTAAACCACGAATATACGAATTGGGTCGCAATTTTTTATCCCCGAATATCGAAAACGTGAATAAAGGAAGCGTGACTAAGGATCTTTTACTGTATTTATTTAATGCTTAATTTTACACACTTAATTTTACATTACAAAAAATATTTAACAATAAATAAAAACTATATTTCCCGTGTGCTCCCAGCATAGAATACACCACCTTTCCATTCCCGTAGCTGTCATAAGAGGTGATTAAAGGAGGGCGAGGGATGGACAGCAGCGTCCCTATTAAAATATCTCTAACGCTCAACTGCGGTTGCCAACCCATCTGCCAAGCGCGGAATCTTCTGTCAAAATCTCCCAAAGGAGTAGCTTATGTTCAGCAGTAGACAGTTAAAAGCTGATACGATGATGAAGGTGAAACAAAAATTAAAGGTAAAGAAAAGCACTAAAATGGTATCACTCAGTTATACACCATGTTCTTTTAAAACTGACGTTAAAACTCTGTGTTTTTTTTTTGAAAATGAAATGAAAATGTATATATAGTGGCATCCTGCCTACATTCGTGTTTCAATGAAACAGATGTGTTTGCATGGCTGTGTTTCGGTTTGAAGGCAGACAGAGGAATAACACCTGAGTGATAGTTGATAGGTGATGGGATGTTACCATTTTCTAAAGCTTGTTTGTTATTCTAAGTTGTATAAAAAAAAAAGTTGATAGGGGAGGATGAAAGCAGGTCAGTTAGCCCATCGTGACAAATCCACAAGAATTCACACGATGGTTTCCAGGAGGAACCGCGTAGAGGTTGATCTAATAGGGTATATTGCTAGCAAGGGAATTATTAGACCTCATTACTAACAATCCCTTCCCCCGATTCTGTGAAAATTTACTAATATTAGAAATGTGAAATTATATAATTCTAAGTTGTATATACTATTATATACTTTTAAATAGTAATTTTCGCCTATAGACATAAACAGCACTATGGACATAATAAAGTATACTGTGTCACCCCTAATACCCTTCATGCGTTGCCATTTCTGAGGACTGAGATGTTAAGACTTTATACCCTGTAATTTCACTGCTATATACCACACAATTGCTTCTTGATAAAAACACAAATGGGACAGAGGCACCCAAGCAAACGATTTTTGTACTGTCTTGCTCTAGTTATATTATCTGGTTTTATATATATATAAGTAAAAATCTTATAAAGACAGCAAAAATAAAGTAAAAATTCTAACGTGTTTTTGCCACTGTCTCATGATTTATATAGTAAAGAAGCGCCACCTGGGACCAATAAATTACGAGAATCAACTGTAAAGAAAAAACTGTGGGATTACCTTATGTTAACAACTCATAACTTATGTTTATCGCAGTAAACTTGCTGAGGTGTACACTAAGTTATTATTAATACTAGTTTTCACTTTTTTTTTATACAACTTAGAATGGCAAACAAACTGACGGCCCACCTGATGGAAAGTAATAACCGTCGCCTATAGACATGAGCAGTAAGTACCATGGACATAAGAGAGTATATTGTTTCGCCTAAGATACCCCCCATGCGTTGCCATTCCTGAGGACTCAGATGTTATTCCTCTGTACCCAGTAAATTCACGCCATATCCCACCCTTTAAACCGAAACACAGCCATGCAAACACAACTGCTTCACGGTAGAAACACGAATGGGACAGAGGTATCGAAGCAATCGACTTTAGTACAAAGTCTCACTCCCGACTTTTTCCGGATAACCGGGGCAATTCGACTAACCTAGTTGAAAGTAATCAATATCCTTCTCAAATATATCATCATCATCATCATCATATCAGCCATTAACTGTCCATTGCTGAACTTAGATCTCCCCATAAGGGGGATTTTACCAGTAGTTGTCACGATTGGTAGGCAGGTTGGCAACCGCAGTTAGGGTTTGATGAACTTTAAAAAAATAGACGCTGCTGTCCATCCCTCAATCATTAAGTTCGTTTAGTCGCCTCTTACGACCCCTTGGAAAAGGAAGGGGTAACCTATTAAAATATACTATATGTATACTAAATTTCATTACAATTTGTTCAGCCGTAATGCACTAACAAATTCACTTTCGCATCTTTACCAATATTATAAATCAGTTATTTCTCGTAGTTCGACCCGCGTCATTTTATATATAAAGTATCCTTTATGTTAAGTCAGTATATAACCTAACCGTGTCTCAAATTTAATCCATATCCGTTCAGCCGTTTAAGCGTCATTGATTAAAACATTAAAACAGAAAAATCATAAAAATCATCATTATACAAACATTTAAATATCTAAACATCTTTACAAACTTTTACATTTATTTTAATAAAATTATAAAAACTATTGGATAATTCAAAAGATTCTAAATTAGACCTTTTGTGTGTATATATTCTGCGACATCTTCACTATTGCTGTATCGGTTTTCATAACTTTTCTCGCAATCGACAGTTTACTCTCGTTTTTTAATTAATTACCTCACGATCCAAGTTGTTGGTACTTTTTTTTTGCTGAGAAAATTGCTAAGTCGTCTTATATACGCTTCTCAGATCGAGGTGTCTGTCTTCTTAGCTTTTTGTACCAGAACCCTTCTAAAGTTCGTCTCGCCTCAACACAATCACGCGCTTCGATGCCCAATCGCTTCGAACTTATCAAAACTTTACATTAATGAAGTTAGTAAACAGAATGTGACTATTTGTAATTCCAAACTTTAAACTATTCAAACAGTTTAATTTTTTTATAAATTTTAAATCTAAATAATTTGAAATCTTTGCAACAGATGCTACAAACTAAAGTTCCATCCCAACCATCTGGATGAGTGGCGGTCCTCCGCCATGCGTTTTTAAGGCACTTTCTTTCACGCATAACCACGCTTTGGAATCAACTTCCAGCAGCAGTATTTCAGAACCGATACGACATTATAACCTTCAAGAAAAGAGCATATTCCTTTTTTAAAAGGTTGGCAGCGCACCTGCAATGCCTCTGGTGTTGTGGGTGATGATGGGCGGCAGTGATCTTTTACCATCAGGTGAAAATAAAGCTCCTTTGCCTCGTTTTAAAAAAAAATTCAAACACCAGAAGATTCTCAACTACATTGTTGCATGTATACGTGACACATATACATTTGATATTTTTAAACTGTTTTTGTGTTTATTTTTCACCGACAGGGTACCAAATTCTTTTGCTTCGGAGCATAAGCAGCCCCATACAAAATTTATCAAAAAGTAGACGGTTCACAATTCTATGGGAAACACCAAAATGTCTATTGTTTTTCGACCAATACGTTTTAGCAAAATCGATTATTCCTACTGCTAGAACACTCCCTTAAAAGGGTGTTAATGGTTTCGGCTTCACCCTGTATATTATCATAAAAGTCGAAAATGCCATCGAGACGTACGGACAGAGGTTTGCAGATACGAATATAAAATTACATTTTGCGGAACTCTAAAGATAATATCAATGCACATAATATTCCGGTTATTGAGTGTTCATTATACAGTCAGATGGCTGAAGGAACGCTCAACCGACTGGAATTTCCAATTTCTATATCGAAAGGCTTCCCCAATGAGTGCTCTTTCCAATAAAAATATATTCGTTCTATTAAAATAAATACTGAATAGTATTTTATATTATGCGACCGAGCTATGCGAAATGAGGGTAACGCCGAAAGAACCAAAGTGTTCGACATAGCCCGTAGTATAAGCAAGCTAAAATAGCAATAAGCTCGAAGAACCGACTATCTATGAGAAGTAAGGTTCTTGAAACGATCTCTCCCTAGATAGAGTGACGACCTCAAATGCATTGCAGGAAGTCAGCGAACAAAAAATCAAACCTAAAGATATAAAAATATATAAACTGGGTAGAAGTGTCACATATGTATTTTTCTTTACGAATACCTCAGTGTCATCAAATTGTACCCTACTTTTTAGACCTCTCATAAAATAAGAGGGTAGTTACAAATTTATTACCATTTAATAAATAATTCTAAGATATGAGGTAACTCATGCGACACACGTGCGAGTGAGCGAGACGCAAGCTTTCAATAAGGTGTCTGTTAACTGTTGCTTGCGAATCCTGACTTTACAGGACACAAATTGAACGCAAGCCTTTAGCGCGCCAATGTTGTTTTTATTACGGAATCTACGGAAGTATCATTAATATCGTATCAGCCATTATCTGTCCACTGCTAATCATAGGCCTCCTCTATAGATCGCCATAAATAAAGAACGGGAGCATTTCTTATTGTAGTTTACAATTGGGAAAATTTTTCCAGTAGTTACCACGCTTGGAACGCGGATTGCAACCGCAATTTTTTGTTGATATTTTAAGATGGATACTGCAACCCATCTGTCCACTATTAAGTCCCTAAGTAGTCTCTTACTACACGGTAAAAGGAAGGGGTAGCCCATTCTGTGCCGAGACCACATGACAACCGGGATTCACAACAAACGGGAGTGTCACTTCTACCTAGATATTTATTTTTGTATCTCACTTATACAAAACAACATGCAACAAGCCTACTTCAGCTACGAAGCGTCACAGAGTTACAAATTATGTAATAAAGCATGCTACAATAACAGTTGGTAACTCTATTCCTAGTTATAATACTCCAATGGCGAATTTGTAACTTCTGCGAAATAATTAAGTTTCAAAATTGTAACAGGTCAAGCTTTATGGACCATTGTGTTTAATTAACAAGAAGAAATAAGATTGTAAAACTTTTAAATTATTATATATAACTGTCCGCTGTTAAACACAGACCTCCCCCTATTGGGAGGTTTTGCCAGTAGTTGCCATTCTTGGCATACAGGTTGGCAACACCAGTTACACTTTGGTGATGTTTTAAGAGAGACGTTTACAGGACGCTTAACGTATATATTTCAGTGAGATCACAATAAAAAGATTTATTTCTTACACTGTGCTGTTATTATAACATATTAGTTCTCAGAAATGATACCGAATATCACGGGCGATACAGTATACTCTGTTATGTCCGTGGCACTATTCATGTCTATAAGTGATGGTTACCATTTTCCACCCTTTCGATATAACAACTTTGTCCTGAGTAATGTCAGCGCATGAAGAGTATCATGGGCGCCACAGTATACTCTGTTATGTCCATGGCACTGTTCATGTCTATAAGTGATGTTTACCATTTTCCACCCATTCGATATAACAACTTTGTCCTGAGTAATGTCAGCGCATGAAGAGTATCATGGGCGACACACTTTGTTATATCATGGTACTGGCTAATTAATTTTTATTTATATAGATCATACATTTTTATTAATAGATATTTAATAATATATTTATTTATTTATTTTACACTTTATTGCATCAAGTAAAAATAAATATAACAAATACAGTAAATATTAATGAGAAGTGATACAAAAGGCGGCCTTATCGCTAAGCAATCTCTTCCAGACAACTTTTGGATAGAGGACATTGAGAAAAATACAAAGGGTAGATGGCGCACTATTATATAGATATTATCACATATATACACATATATATATACACTACATATACACAAACAAATATATACATAAACATATATATACTTAATAGCACACATACAACAGAAGAAAATGACGAAGAAAAACGAAAACGACGCCATCACGTGAGCTGCATGTTCGTTTGTCCTGTGTTATAAAAAAAAGGAAAGATTTTACACAATTATGTAGTGTGATACGCATACTAATATATACGCACTCGCCATCTGTCTGCATGTAATTAAGGGTCTTAAACCCGTAATTATTTCCTGAAACAGTTCAGTCGTTCACAAAACAACGGCCGGCCTTAGGTGTGTTTGTGATTGCTTAATGACTGCTAATTACAGTGGTCTCCCACTCAGTTACTACGTAAATAAATTACTACTACAACCTACGTGCTAACGACAAAGCGAACGGACTGAATGACTGTGAAATGTACCCGTATATTTTATAGTACGGAACAATTCATCATGCACTGTGTAACACTGTGCAACCAGTGAATACGTATTGATAGATAGATAGATAGATAGATAATTTATTTACATTACTTACATCACACAAATTACAATAAAAAAAAACACATACACATAATACACAGTAAAAGAGATAAAAGACAGAAAATAAAAAAGCACAAATAAAGTATTGCATTTTTACACCACTCATTTATTACATTTTGGATATGGCGTGAATTTACTGGGTACAGAGGAGTAACATCTGAATCCTCAGGAATGGCAACGCATGGGGGGTATCATGGGTGAAACAATATACTCTGTTATGTCCATGGTACTGCTCATGTGTATAGGCGACGGTTACCATTTTCCATCAGGTGGGCCGTCAGCTTGTTTGCCATTCTAAGTTGTATAAAAAAAAATTTTGATAGTTTACACTTATCAAATACATATATCTGGCGTGTAAGCGATAATTTTAATAAAATATCTAGAAATCTCGATTTAGTTTCAATTAATTCTAAGATAGAGTCTGCAAGATGGGTGCTAAGTCAGTGGTTCTTTGATAGTTCTTCTTTGAGAGATTTTTTTTATACCACTGAGGTGGCAAACAAGCATACGGCCCACCTGATGGTAAATGGTTACCGTAGCCTATGAACGCCTGCAATATCAGAGTGTGACTTCAACTTTTTATTATGCATAACTGCATCTCTATAATGAGTATACTACTATTTTTTTCACGCGCCACCTACCTATTTATTCTTTAACTCTTTCTACCCAAACGTTGTCTGGGAGAGATTGCTTAGCAATATGACCGCCTTTTGTACTACACTATACTTATCAAAAATTGTTCAACAAATCCTATAATGTTAGTGCAATAAAGTGTTAAATAAATAAATAAATATAATATGGTTACTCTATGTTTAATTTAATTGATTGTAAGTATTAGCGATGTCATTGTACATTAGTTAAGTCTTGTTTTTATATCTGAAAACCTTTGGCTTTTTGTTTTTAATGTTTTTTATTTTTATTATTAAATTTACTAGCTGTTGGTTTTTCTTTAATAAAAAATAAATAAACACAAACAAAAGAATACTATATCTTCGGATGGTCCATCGCCTGTATCAAGTACGTAGTAGTGCATAGTTTGACTAGGTGTATCAAATTAGGAAAATAAAAGAAATACCAATAAAAGTGATATCAGTGTGCAGTGTAGATAACAATCTAGACAAATCAAGAATTTGCTTCAACCTATTGTACATTGAAGTTAAAATTTCATTTCTTATCATTATTAAATGAAAATTAAAAAAAAAATATAAAAATGCTTGAATGTAACTGTCTGGACATTTGTTAAACAATTTCATGCAAATGATCTCAATTTTAATAAAATATACTATAAAATGTGGTCAATAAAGAAAATAAATAAATAAAAAAATATATATTATAAATTAACAACAGATATCCTTTATATTTTTAACATATTTTAATTTTTATGACACAAACATTGTAATAACAGTGACATTTTTAGAAACACTATCATAATTGCTTCGTACAACAAAACGTATAATATTTTCAGAATGGCCTTAGAGGAATTTCGAAATAGTCACTGCAATGGGTCGTTTGAAATATTTCACGACTATTAAACGGGACGTAGGCTCGTATAACATTCCATACTGTACAACTATTATTATAAGGGAGCTAATGTCGACTGCGGTTAAAAAAATAAAAACACATTATGTATAATATATGTATAATATCATTTAAAACACTTTGTTCCACTGAATTTATTAAAGCGTTTTTATTATATATTTATTTATTCAATTCATTATTGCACCAAAAACATAAAAATATACAATGACAATTGAACAATTCAAGTGAAATACAATACCATAAAGTACAGATAAAAATATACATTATGGTACAAAAAGCGATAGAGCAATCTCTTACAGACAATCTTATTATCTAGTATTTAATTTACAAATTTTTTCTTCTGTGACTTTGTCCACATGCCCGGGATATGTCTACTAATAAGAATGAAAAGTAGCCTATATGCTTCTCTATTCTACGTGTATGCCAATTTTTTTATGCAACTTAGAATGACAAACAAGCTGACAGCCCACTTAATGGAAAGTAGCAATTGTCGCCTACAGATATGAGCAACCATGGATATAACAGAGTATACTGTTTCGCCTATGATACTCCCCATGAGTTGCCATTCCTGAGGACTCAGGTCTTATTCCTCTGTACCCAGTAAACTCACTGCCATATCCCACTATTCATACAGAAACATAGGCATTCAAACACAATTGCTTCACGGTAGAAACACGAATAGGAGAGAGCTGCCCAGTACAAAGTCTCCCTCTGGTGCCAAATCTTCATATATTACTAATTATGTTAAACATGTTAAGGAATTACACTCATCACGTCTACTGTTTCTTTAGTCACTGTATCAAACCCTTATAAGTAGAAATTGTGTTTAACGTCAGTTTGCTCTAACTTTCAAGCGTCCATTAGACCCAGCTTTAACGTAAAATACGTTTCCACGTAAAATTTATGTATTGTAACATACTTACAGTCCTAGATTGTATTTAGGGTATGGGCGTAGGCGAAATAGATAAATATAATATTGACTTTTTTTAAACTACAAAGATGGCAAACAAGCATACGACCCGTCTAAAAGTAAACGGTCACTGTAGCCTATGGACGCCTGCAACACTACGAGTGTCACGTGCACGTAACAAACCCTGAAGAAACCTTAATATACTCTTTTTAAGGAACCCTACACTGTAGTCTCTAAGGAAAATCTCAGTAGGGAGTTTATCCCACAGCCTGAGCGTTCGCAGAAGAAAATTTTATTTGAAATCGAACTGTACGTGACTATTTAAGTTCAAGCGTGTGACGATTAATTCCTTTTCGATGGCGAGTGATGCGATGATAAAAGATTGTAGGCATAATTTAAAACAATTCATCAGACCATAATCCGTTGCAGAGGCGGTAGAACTCACAAAGGGAGGCAAAGTCTAGCCTTAGACTTAAGGCTCAATACCGCCTGTGAGCTTGAGATCGTTAACAATTTTCATAGCCCGTTTAACCTTTTTCAACTTTTGCCACATGCTCGTAGCACAAAGTTAAAACCCAACACAGGGGGTAAACGAGCATGTGGCTGAACAGATGGTAAGTAACTACCTCCGCCCATGAACACATGCAACACCAGAACAAGCGCAGGCGCATATGTACTACCGGCCTTTTGAAAAGGAATTATATATATTCTTTATTGTGCTTGTTGTTTATTGCTTGTTACATATAAAATAATCTATTTATAAATGTTGTGAGCAAGGGTGGACTTATCTCTGACAGAAATCTCTTCCAGTCAATCCAGTACAGTAAGAAAGCATTTCGTTAGCGGGCAACTGAAGTGCTACAACTATTAATACATAAACAAATATACAGTTAAATAAAATATTAAAATATATAATAAAATATTACATAAATACATATACTATAAATACATATAATACCTACATCTACTTATATAATAAATCTTTTTTTGAAGAAATAATATGTGTGTGATAAAGTTTATCAACTACCAGCACCAAAAGATAAAAAACCAACCCTCATTCATCATCTTCATCATATCAGCCGTTAACTGACCATTGCTGAACGTAGGCCTTCCCCCTGGGGGCTTTGCCAGTAGTTGCATTGCTTAGCAGGCGGCTTGGCTACTGTAGTTATGCTTTGGTGATGCTTTAAGAGGGACGCTGCTGCCCATCTCTTGACCATTTAGTTCACTTAGTCACCTTTTACGACACGACACCCAAAGGAAAGGAAAGACCCTTTGCATTTTAACCATATGTATTTTACCTCTCGTTTATATTTATATAGTAAATAAAAATCGATTGTCACATATATGTAAGCACATCCATCCTGAACAGCTGATAGATTTGGAAAAATGATAGATTTGGGTTAAAAAAAAAGCGTACACCCTTGCGAAGCCATAGCGGGTGGCTAGTTTATAATAAAAATAAAGATTATCAATCCAATAACTATTACCATCTAAGGAGATGGTGAGATGTTTAGAATTAATTCCCTACTGCAACAGTTGTCTTCGTAAGTTCAAGTTACTGTTTATAGTAAACTTACTTTCAACTTATCGAAAGGCTAAGTTTGGAAGTTTATAATTGAGATTGCCCGCAGCCCATTCAAGTTGCATGAAGTTATTTATAATTTTACATCACTGATATTTACACTATCAGTTAAGGTTATTGACATTTTTAATAAGTTATATTGAATAGAACTTATTGAAAATGAATCATCGTCATCAATGACTCTTAGCGATACGCCTGCCCATTGTTTTCTCAATGTAATATTTTCTTACAATTGTTTGTATTTATAATAAGTTTACTATTGTAATCTTATGAAGGAAACAATAAAGAGTATCTATCTATCTATGATCACTCCTTTTGTGTTTGCATGGCTGTGTTTCGGTTTGAAGGGTGGGATATAGCGTAAATTTACTGGGTACAGAGGAATAACACCCGAGTCCTCAGGAATGGCAACGCATGGGGGGTATCATGGGCGAAACAGTGTATGTACTCTATTATGTCCATGGTACTGCTCATGTCTATAGGCGACGGTTACCACTTTTCATCAGGTGGGCCGTCAGCTTGTTTGCCATTCAAAGTTACATAAAAAAAAACATATTAACTCACATTCAACCGTTTTCATCAGCATTTCGACTGGACTTCGTTTTATCTTCGTTCTCTGTATTACATATTCAGAGGCAGAGGCGTCTCTGTCTACCTTGCGATAACGTGCAAATATCCGGCATAAATAAAGATTATTACCTATTCTCTATCCACGATATCCGATGTCAAAGTAAACTTGTTAGTTCGAAGACAGGTAGAATCGAACCTATTACATTACCTTATTTTTGCAGTGAGAATAAAATATGAAAATAATATTTTATTCCGACTCACAAAAATACTGTTTACAATCGCTCTGCCGACTAGTATATAGTGGAGGAAAGGAATTGTTAGCAATGGAGTTTGACAGCCCCATTGCTAGCAATATGCCTTGTCAGGTCGACCTCTACGTGATTCCCTCTGGAAACCATCGTGAACAATTCTTGTTGAATTCGTCACGATGGGCTAACTGACCTGCTTCATCCACATCTATCATCCTTCACTGGTGCCCCGCCGGTGTATACCGATGGCGCAGGTGGGGTTGCCATTCCATTATCATCCATTAAAAAAAAAGACTAGTGTACAGTTTTGCCAACGACTTCATCCGCATACTAAAAAGTCAATCGATTAAATGATCAATCGATTAATCAAATACTTTATTCTCAAGTAACTTGAAAAAGAAGAAGATTCTCAAATCGGTTGTATTATTTTTTTTTTATTTTTGTTACTTTTATTTATTTATTTATTTATTTATTTGGGCACAGCAACAGTATTACAATTCACATTAAATTAAATATAATGAATTTTATAATTAATTGTTTTAAAATTGTATACCATTAATTGCTACGCACAGCGTTAGCTTATACTAGATTCAACATTATATATAATAACTATAGAAAATGAGAACAATTATATATTAAACTCAGACACTTCTTTTGCCATTTTAAGAAAAGAATTTAAATTATAAGCAAAAATGTCCAATTCATTACAATTATTGTACAATCTGCACATACGGAAGAGAGGATCATTAAAAGTTACATTGTTATTACAATAAGGTACATGAAATAATTTTAATATTCTCTTATTACCTTCTGTTTTAAACGGAACATGGCCTAATAGATCGATAGCATCCCACTTTGCGTTTATAATTTTATATAGCGTGTTCAAATCTTGGATTGAACGTCTAGATTTTAACGTAGTAATACCAAAAAAATTTAGTCGACTTTCATATGTAGATAGCTTACGTCTCATGCCAAGCTTTGAACTTAAATTACGAAGGAAGCGCCGCTGAACAGCTTCCAATCTATCAATATGAGTGCTATATTGGGGAGACCATATGACAGCATTATACTCTAAAACTGCTCGAACAAGCGCAAAATAAAGGATTAATATACTAATTGGATTTCGGAAAGGTTTTGCGGTTCGGAAAATGAAACCAGTCATTTTATTGGCTTTTGAGACAATATAATCGTAATGATGTGAATAAGTCAGCTTTGAATCCAGCCATACTCCGAGGTCCTTGACAACAGTTTGGCGACTCATTAAAACATTATTAATATTATATGAAAACTGAATCGGAAATTTCTTTTTAGTGAAAGTTATAAGGTAGCATTTTGTAATATTTAAGTACATATTATTACTTATACACCATTCATGTAATTTATTAAGATTTTTCTGTAAAGCAAAACAATCCTCTATAGTTGAAATTTCATTATATATTTTAATATCATCAGCATAGGCAATACATTTGCACGAAATTGATTCTACAAGATCATTAATAAACACAATAAATAACAGAGGTCCCAAATTTGAGCCCTGAGGAATTCCAGATGTGGATTCATAGGGAATTGAATCATAACCTTGAACCGTTACTAATTGTGTTCGATTAGAAATATAAGAATTTAACCATCTTAGAAGATCTCCGTGAATACCAAGATGATATGCCTTACGGCAAAGAATATTGTGGTCAACTTTATCGAAGGCCTTCGCGAAATCTGTGTAAAGCGAATCAACCTGCACATGTTTATTAAAACTATTATTGATATAATGTATATATGTCAAAAGGTTGGTGGTTGTTGAACGGCCTGTAACAAAACCATGTTGTTTGCTACTTATAACTGGTTTCATGTGAAAATAAATATGTTTATAAACTATACTTTCAAAAATTTTTGCTAAGCAGTTAAGTATGCTAATAGGTCTATAGTTTTTAATATCTGTTTTATCCCCTTTTTTATAAATAGGTACAATTTTGGCGATTTTCCATAATTTTGGGAAACTGCCCATATTTAAACTTTTATTAAATAATATGCGTAGCGGCTTTACCAAAGCTTTCCTGCAGTTCTTAACAAAAATAGGTGGTATACCGTCTGGACCAGCTCCCTTCGTAACATCTAAAGATTTTATAGTTGCTTCGATATCCGATTCAGTTATAATAACAGAAGAGATGGTATTACTTGATTCAGGGAAATTCGGTATATAAGTACTACATTTCGAGTGAGCATTATAAACAGATACAAAATATTTTGCAAATAAATTTGCAATATCGCCTCCACTATCTGCTAGATCAGAATCATTATGCATTTGACTTGGTAAAACGTTTGTTGATCTCTTTGATTTTGTATATTTCCAAAAAGCTTTAATATCCATTTTAATATTATTTTCAGTTCTTTCTAAATATTTTTTATAGCATTTAATAAATTCCGCTTTAGATCTTGATCTAAGCATTGAATAAGTATCAAAATCGCGTGGATTACCGTATTTTTTAAACTTAGAATGAAACTTCTCTTTTTCTTTTAATATTTTAATTAATGCATGAGAAAACCAAGTGGGCCAAGAATTACCAGACTTAGATAGTGGAGTGTACTTTTCGATCACTTCCCATAAATGATTATAAAATACAAGTAAAAAATCATCACAATCAAGATCTGAATAATTCGTCCAATGTACCTGCTCAAGTTCTGAGTTGCATGCTAAGTAATCAGTTTTATAAAATCTATATTTATTAGTTTTATTTTCCTTCAAAAGACATTGCTTACCATAGTTTAATGTGATTTCAATTGGGGGATGAAAGTTATCGCGACGGCTAAGTTCTTGAGCCTCTACTACAATACAAGGTGTTTGACTATTATTCAATACAAGATCCAGTATTTTGCCCTGATTATTAACAATGCAATTAGATTGTGATAAGTCTGTTCCATTCATAAATTCTCGCAAAGCGCAAATTTTAACATTAGTTGTAAATGTGAATCGTTTACTGGACCAATCTATCTCAGGAAAATTGAAATCACCTACTATTAGTGTTTGGTCTGACGATGTCGCAATAATATTTTCAAAATTACCAAGTAGATCTTTAAAAACGTCATTAGGTATATAATTTGGCAAATATACTGTGCATATATTCAAAGTCACATATTTTAATTTTAGGCTAACCCATATATCCTCTAGAGATGACTGCCAAAGCGGCTTTTCGGCAGATATAAAACATTTCTTAACAGCTACAAGTACCCCTCCGCCATGAGATTTTTTGTATTGTTTCATGAATTCCGCAGGACGGTCTCTGCGGTAAACAATATATCTATCATCAAACAGCTCAGTAGAAGCCACCGACTCATCAAGCCAAGTCTCACACAAGCAAATAATATCGTAATTATTAGTTAATATTGAACCAAATATGTCTGTAGTTTTAGATTTTGTACCTCTAATGTTTTGGAAATAAACAGTTAACTTATCCATAATAAAAAGAAAATTTAAAATACATAAACTGATATCTCAAAAAAAAAAAAAAAATAAGAAACAAATACAAAATAAGAATAGATCAGTCCAACAAATTCAATGTTTGCTCACTCCTGATGTGAATAAACGGTGATGTTTCATTTTTGCGCATAAATATACGCCCGTTCCGAACCCAGACGAATTTGTAAGCAAGTTCTTTAGCTTTGGCTCTAGTAGCGGCATGCAGTGATTTATTCGCGGGTGATAAATGTTCGGACACGTAGATAGGTGAGTTTGGACCCGTATAATCTAGTAGAAAAGATCCAAGCTTGCCACTGGGGTGTGATCTGTTATAACGAGCTACGGCGGAATAAAACTCATCTCGACAACGGTTACTTCTCAGTTGAACTATTATTGCTCGCGGATTCTTGTTATCTTTATTTTTGTGAGCCACTCTTGTACAGTTTAACAGATCCTCATCCTTTAGCTTATGAGACACCACATCCGCAATCCTGTTCACTATAGTCACAATATTTTCATTTTTTTGTTCTGGGACTCCTTGAATCTCAAGATTATTCTCTCTCAAATGTTGTTCCAATACATCAATACGCAAATTCAATGAAGAGATCATCGAATGTAATCTCTCATTGTTGGACTCCATATTTTTGTAATCCTGCATTATTGTATTTGTGGTTTTAATCAACGCGTCATATTGATTGCTAATGTATTGTACAGAACTTTGTAGTTCAAATAGTTTTTCGTTCATTGGTGCCATTTCGGCCCGAATAGCATTTCGTATTTCTTTTTTAATTAAATCAGTTAAATCACCATCTGCATTTACCATTCGGTTCGAACGGAGCGTGACATTATTACCGATCGGAGGCGAGTCTTCCGGAGTTTCTTCAGATGAGCGCTCTCGTGAATCATTTCGGCGTACTGGAGTATTCGTTGTGTCACCTTTCGGTTTCTTATTTATACATTCCGGGCAGGTCCAGACTGACTTACGGTCACCTCCTACAGCACAGTACAAGTTTTTGTATCGTTTTTCACTTACTCCAGCACACAATAAATCGTAAGTTTTATCACAGTTAATACATTTTAGAAATTGTTTACCCTTCACAGTTTTGAGACATCCAGCGCAGGTTATGTGTTTTGAAGCCATATTGATATTCGCATGCACCGCTACTATTACAAAAACAAATTTAATCTACCGACCGCTGAAAAGAAGGCACTAACACACCTCACGAGAAGAAGGTCTTAAGCGCCGTGAATTCCACGGCACTTACGCGTTAAGCCGCGGCGATTTGTTTCACTTGCAATGTATACGGTATTTGCACTAATTTTATTGTTATGTTTACTGTATTTTATTTAAAGAACAATATGCACACTGATTTATCATTAAAAATACAGGACCATTAATACTAATCACATTCACATAATATTTGTACGAAAACAGTGAATTAGAACTACTTTTTAGCTAATTTTAAGAGGAACAAATTCGCAAACGACCTTTGTTGGTGAAGCGTAGGTAGTTACTTGATAACTGACAGAGTCCAAGGGGAGAAGGGATTGTTAGTAATGGGGACTAGTAGCCCAATTGCTAGCAATAAGTCCACTCAGGTCGACCTCCTCGCAGTTCCCCTGGAAACCATCGTGTTCAATTCTAAGTGAGTTCATCACGATGGGCTAACTCACCTGCCTTTTCATCCTCATCTATCATCATTCACTGGTGCCCCGCCAGCGTATACCGTTAGCGCAGGCGGGGTTGCCATACCATTATCATCCATTAAAAAAAAACTGACAGAGTTCGATTCGAGTCCTAAAACCTATTTGTATTTTTTTTTTATCTGAATGGACATAAGTACTCATAGATTGCTCGTATAGAAATTTTATCGAAATCGGTTTAGTAGTTTAGTAAATGGCTTTATCACAATTAAAGTTAGCTTTTTTTGTGAGGTACAGGCTTTATGCTGAATACAGGTATTTAAAAGATGATACATAATTGAAAATAACAATTCCTTTATATTCTGCCCCATAGTCATTTTATCATTTTATTTTACCTATTATTTCTATACATAATTTTTTTATGCAACTTAGAATGGCAAAAAGTTGACGGCTCACCAGATGGACAGTGGTAATCGTCGCCTATAGACATGAGCAGTACCACCAGAGCTGTTTCGCCCATAATACCTCCCATGCGTTGCCATTTTTAAAGACTCGGGTGTTATTCCTCTGTACCCTGTAAATACACTGCCATATCCCACCCTACAAACCGAAACACAGCCATGCAAACAACTACTTCACAATAGAAACACGAATGGGACAGAGGTGTCCAAGCAAACGACTTTTGTACAAAGCCTCTCTCTGGTAAACAATTTAATTAATATTAATTTTGAATGTCAGCCATATTGTTATCAAATATCAATCAAATCCTTTCAACAATTTAAACAGGATTTAGTAAATAAACATCTAAACTTTCTTATCTATACTTATAATAAATCTGTAGAGAAGTCAATTCTGTACATGTATATTTCCAAAATAACTATCAGGGGGTGATTAGTGATCGATACTGATGCCAAAAATGCAATCAGTAAAATTTTTGTCTGTCTGTCTGTCTGTATGTTCGTTATAGAAACAAAAACTACTCGACGGATTTTAACTAAACTTGGTACAATTATTTTGCATACTCCTGGGCAGGTCATAGTATACTTTTTATCACGCTACGATCAATAGGAGCAGAGCAGTGAAAGGAAATGTTAGGAGAACGAGAGAAGTTACTCCATTTTTAAGCTTCCGTCGCGTGTGCAGCCTTAATGGCCACTTTTTGAAATGTAAAAATGTCCACCTGTTGGAAACCGGGACGTGCCACTAGTTTATAATATGTATAATAGGGTACCAAAAATATTGTCAGATTGCCCTACCGTAACCCTTTCTATCCTAAGCAGTCCTATATGAATATAGTGCGCGAAACAAAGAGAATGTTGGGATGTGATTAAATTTCAGACGGGACCCATGTAATGGACTCAAATGGACTTGATATAGAATTAATAATGAACTAGCGAACCGTTAAGAGATATGTAAGTATATATTGTCTGCAGTTAAACGTTAAATCTCATATAATAATAATAATAAATAATAATAATATAACGTAGTATTTTGTCTATTTATTCGTCTGATCTAAACAGCGTCGTACATCTTGAATGATTATCGTTAACATCATTTCAGCCATTATCCGTCCACTGCTGGACATAAGCCTCCCCCATAGACTGCCATAAGGAACGGTCCTGAGCCACCTGCATCCACTGACTCCCTGCAATACATTTCAGGTTGTCATTTCATCTAGCTGGGGGTCGTCCTACACTGCATTTGCCCGTTCGAGGTCGCCATTCAATAATCTTTCTTCTCCATCGGCTGTCGGTTCTTCGTGCTATATGACCAGCTCATTGCCACTTCAGCTTGCTTATCCTTTAATAAGTATACTTTATTTGCGTTATAACATTAAAGGAATAAATAAGACATTAAAAGTAACAATACAATTGTAAAAGTACAATATGTATAGTAGTCTTTACCAGAGGGAGACTTTGTACAAAAGTCGATTGCTTGGGTACCTCTGTCCCATTCGTGTTTCTAACGTGAAGCAGTTGTGTTTACATGGCTGTGTTTCAGTTTGAAGGGTGGGATATGGCGTGAATTTACAGGGTATAGAGGAATAACACCTGAGTCCTCAGGAATGGCAACGCATGAGGGGTATCATGGGCGAAACAGTATACTCTGTTATGTACATGGTTACCACTTTCCATCAGGTGGTCCGTCAGCTTGTTTGCCATTCTAAGTTGTATTAAAAAAAAGTCTTATTGCTGAAAGCAATCTTTTCAAGACAACCTTAGGATAACCGACTAATTGTCGTACAAGTAGGTATCATAATATTGTATAATTAAGTAAGTTTAAAATAACAGAGTAAAACATTATGGAAAATAGTTATACGTACTATACATATACATATTAAATGTATATTTAATAGTAGAATAAATATATATAATTATAGGCAGAATAAAAATAAATTAATATAAAATAAATGTATACATAAATACATAAATAAAAATTCTTGTTTATGCAATCATTAATATGAAAGAAAGAAGAAAGAAAAATATTTATTTATTGCCAGTAGATGCCACACTTGGCAGGCGTATTAGCAATCGCAGTTAGGCCTTGAAGATGTTTTAAGAGGGACGCTGCTGCCCATCCCTCACCTTCCCTTAGTCGTCTCTTACAACATCTACGGGAAAGTAAGGTGCTCTATTCTATGCCGGGACCACACGGCATAATGACAATAATCATCCATTTAAAAAAACATTCCATTAAATCTGTCAGTATGTATACATTTCAGAGTAGAGACCTGTGTGTAGAGAACAAAGTTAACCATAAAACTTCAGTATTAACTCATACCCTCTAAAAACTTCACGTGCCTGCTCTCAGCTGCTAAGTAAATACTCACATTAAAGTCGTAAAAAGACATGTAACTCACTAGTTTTTGTTATACGAGAGGTGACGTAGACAATATATATAGGTATATATACACAGGACTGTAGATAGATAGATAGATACTCTTTGTTTCCTCCAAAAGATTACAATAGTAAACTTATTATAAATATATAATAATTACAAGAAATAATCACAACAATGAGAAAACAATGGGCGGCCTTATCGCTAAGAGCGATCTCTTCCAGGCAACCTTTGGATGGAGAGGAGTAATTATAAACAGTTTGGTGGGAGGCACGATGAAAAATTTTGTTAGTTCTAAATATGGGAGATGTGATACATATAATAATATAAATATTATCCCTACTCACTGTATATACCTATAATAGTAACCGTCGCCTATATATATATATATATATATATATATATATATATATATATATATATATATATATATATATAATAAAGAATTTTCCAAATCGGTTTACAACTAACGAAGTTATAAGGTAACAAACGTAAAAATGCAACCGAATTAAAAACCTCCCTCTTTTTGAAGTCGGTTGAAAATGTAATAGAATTGCTAATCATAACTTTGACTTATTTATGATAATCTCGCATCTCTCCTTTTGTGATAGTCTGAAAATTGCTTAAGACTAAGTTCATGTATAATATATTATTATGTATAAGTATCATGTATAATTAATTACCTATCCCATACGTTTGAATAAGTACTTAGTCAATTTACCTCCATTGACCTTTAGGGATGCTGTAATCAAAATTTGAATTTGGAATTAAATTACCTGTTACCTATTTGAATTTATATGTATAATTCCAAGAAGACCTTTATGAATCTGTAATAATGAAAACCTCAGTAGATTTACTGTGAACTAGCTATATCTGCGGTTTCGTCTATATAGTAGTAAAAATTAACTATACCCCTAAATAAATCCATAATTTTTTTTTTTAAAATCAGCAACATTGTTCGTTAACACAGGCACATACACGCACGCACACATCGATAAACGATGAGACATTTCGTATTTCGATAGTATTTCGAATCCGCGTTCATGAGTTAGGATTCAGCGTTTCAAAATCAAACATAATCCTATACAGATAAAGCATCGAATGTCAAAAACATGTCAACATTTAATCAGCTAAATTGACATTTGACTGACTCAATTTGACATATATTCTTTATTCAAAATAGAACGCGCCATTTTTTCAGTTTTCAGATTAACAATTTCCCAGGCCGAATCGATTTTTAAATTTGAATTAGGAACTATTTCTCCTGATATTATATAAATATTCACATATTGATTACAAATTTATAAAGTTTAATTAACAAAAATGGTGATCATTTTCAATTATTTAAAACGAAAATACAGTATGTATTTGGGTATAAATAATAATAATAATAAAGATTTATTGCACATAAAAATATACAGTCATGGGCTTACAGAAATTTCAAAGTGAATTATATGTGTATAAAATGTAGCATTATGCCCAGCAAATTAGAGTCTAAACTAGGCCTAGCCTGTATCTTAGACACCACGAATATAAATTAATGTAATCAATAAAGATAAGAATCATTGCTAATTATTACGTACTGTTTAACTTTTCCCTTAAAAAAATATTCGTACGAATTTTGTATCGTTTTTATTTTCTAATTTAACCTTACAATGTAATTTCTCCTATTTTTACTCAGTATGAGTAGAAAATGCATATTATGGTAATCCCAATCAAGCATATATGGATAAAAAGGTGTCCTGTTTTCGATGCGGCATGTATATAGACACTAAATATAATATAAGGTCTGTCAAAGTAGATTTTGCAAGTAGCAGTTTTTATTGTTTGTTATATGTTGATAAGTGCCGACATTTTTAACTCGTAAAAATATTCAAAAATACAATCAAAAAACGTCAGTCAAGTTAGGTTACTTTTCTTTTTTTAGTAGAAATAAGTATCCAATTAAGAAAGATACCTACGTTCTATGTGAATTCATAAGCCAATAGCCGTTAACTGCCCACTGCTGAATATAGGCTTCCTCCTATTAGAAAGAGGGGGGGGGGGGTTGCCAATATATAATTGCCTCGATTAGCAGGGAGATTAGGAACTGTAGTAGGCTTTGGTAATGTTTTAAGAAGGACGCTGCTGCCCATCCCTTGACCATAAAAATCCCTTAGTCACCTTTACAACACCTACAAGAAAGGAATGGGTGGCCCA
Organism: Galleria mellonella; assembly: GCF_026898425.1. Classification (NCBI taxonomy): domain Eukaryota; kingdom Metazoa; phylum Arthropoda; class Insecta; order Lepidoptera; family Pyralidae; genus Galleria; species Galleria mellonella. Next base: position 517,319 of record NW_026442157.1, read on the forward strand.
TTTTATGCCAGGACTATATGATACGGATGATGACGTAAAAACACACAACTCTAAAATATCATAAAATTGTCGTATAAATTCTAAAATGGAGTAGTTTGATTTCTTTTCCTTAATTCTTCATTAGTAATTTTTGGAGAAAAAAGTAACGATAGACAGACATTCTTTTTTTTTTTATTTTATACGTAGTACGTACGTAAACAAGTAAAGGTAATTGTAATAAACAGCTTCTGTTAATAATTTAATTTCTGGTACGAATTTAAATATTACATTCTATTTTTGTCACTATTTATACCACAATGGTAATATCTAATATTATTAACATAAAGTACTTACTAATATAATTTTTACTAGACTTTATAAAAAAAGTTGTTTGCTTGGGTTCTTCTGTCCTATTTATGTTTCTACCGTGAATCAGTTGTGTTTTTTTTTAATGGATGATAATAGAATGGTAACCCCAACCGCGCTATCGGTATACACCGGTGGGACACCAGTGAAAGATGATAGGTGAGGATGAAGTAGGTCAGTTAGCCCATCGTGACGAATTCAACAAAGATTTTTCACGATGGTTTCCAGGGGAAACCACGTGGAGGTCGACCTAATAAGGCATATTGCTAGCAATGGGGCTGTCAAACTCCATTGCTAACAATACCTTCCCCCCCAGCAGTTGTGTTTGCATGGCTGTGTTTCGGTTTGATGGGTGGTATATGGCAGTGAATTTACATGGTTTAGAGGTATAACACCTTAGTCCTTAGGAATAGCAACGCATGGGGAGTATCATGGTATATAGCAAAACAGTATACTCTGTTATATCCATGATACAGTTCATACCTGTAAATGTCGAATACCACTTCTCATCTAATGAACCAATATCACTTGATAGGAAGTGGTAACCGTCGCCTATAGACTTAAACATTACCATGGGCAATAATATACTCTGTTATTTCCATAATACTATTCATGTCTGTAGGCGACGGTTACCACTTTCTATCAGGTAGGCCGTCACCTTATCTGCCTATCTATTTATTTATTTATTTATACTTTTGCACACATTGGACAATGTCTACAGGATGGACCTAATGCCTGATGGCATTCTCTACCAGTCAACCGCCACGCCAAACAGAGAGAGCAAATGGCGATGCACAGATTTGAAAAAAATAGTAAATTAAATAAATATTTTAATGTAATCTATGTTGCATAAAAAAAAGTTATTTCTATAAATAAATAATTTATTGTACTTGACAAATTAAGTACGGAAAAATTATATTTTAAAAAAATTAAAAGAATAAGTTTGAGTTCTTCTCGACTTGATTTTCCAAACTCAAAACACGAATGGGACAGAAATATCCATGTAATCACTATCTGCTAAAACAAAATCGTGCTATAGCGTGCCGTGTTCTTGTAAATTATAAAAGCGTCAAATAAGACTATGTAAAAGCGAAATTTCCCATCAAGCGAAATTAAATACAAAGATAAAAATGAATTACGGGCAACTGCATCCTTTATGAATATAAAACCACTGGGGCGAATATCAAGAGTTGGAAAACATCGTTTCCTTTATTTATTTTGGGGATGTTATCGATGAAAATATACGCAGCCTTACAATGTTGTTGCAGCAAATTTTCACATTCATTCACTAGCTGTTCCTCCAGCGTTATTCACACGATGAATTTTTATACATTTTTCTATGAGAATGGGAGATTTTATTACAGTAGAAAATGTATGTCGAAATAGATGCTAAGTTATTTTCATTATATCTTAGATTATGTAGATAGAGCATCGACCCTCAAAAACGGGTCGACTTTTGTCAGCTAAATGTCAAATTAGCTGACCCGTTCTCTTTATCAGTATCTTGTATATTTACACGTTAAATATATCTTGACGTCTTATTTAATAAATAAAATGAGTGTTTACGCATTAATAAGATGCAAAATTTATAAGACAAAAAAGAAATATAGGACTTAAAAAGGATTCAGTCATAACTATTTTTCACGTAAAATTGTGTGAAAAAGTTGACCCGTTTTTCTTGAAGCATTTCTATGGAGACCGTATATATAATTTAAGAGCTTGTTGTATCGTATGTTTTATACAATAAATGCTTTTCTATTATGTTTGTTTATAACACTGATATCATCTGTAAGGTCCAATTAATAGTATATATAGGTTTAATCCTGTTTCTCAAGTGGTCAATACCTATCGAGTGGTGGTCCCACTGAAAATCAGCGCTGCAGTAATACGCTGCAACTTAAGCTGATTGGGGACTATTTCAGCTGTTAGCACAGAATTAGTTTAACCTATAAAATTGACAATAATATTTATATGTTATGCAGCTGAATAAATGATTTTATTATTATTATTACCTTAATTCTCGGCTAATTTGCCGGTTTTCTCAGACAACCCGTTCCAAAAACCTTTGGAAAAAAGAAAGCTGAGAGAAGAGATTTTGTCTAAATGGAGTTTCCATTTAGACAAAATCCATTTAGTACCATTTTTGTACTACATGCTTAAATAGATAAAGAAGATATAAATGAACAAATGGACTAATTGTAAAATAATATGTTTTTAGTGTTCAAAGTTATTATTTAAAGATTTCTCTAAAAAAAAATATATGTGATTTAATTATTATTGACTATTTATTTCACTATTCATATTTTGAAACGATAAAACTCATCGAAATATGATGTTATATTTCATAAACTTTTTTTAATATTTGAATTTAGAACGGCGAGATCAAAACAAATACCAACATGGAAATAAATAATTGCAAAAGTTATTATCAAAAGTGGTTCGGAATCGGCAGTTTGTAGTTTTAATTTTTTTATTTTTAGTTATGTCGCCTCAGATTGCACGCATTGAGTTTATACAAAATTACATATTATTGTTTTCGCTCAGGCTTACTTCGGTAAAGAGAGGATAAAACACTCCAAGGTTTTATTACAATATTATTTGGAGTGTTTTATCTTTAATTGTTAACAATACAATATTTTAGAAGACGTTTTTAAAAACGCGGCCTTTTTGTATTTCGTTACGTCACTTACATGTGCTTAATTCCAGAGTCTACTGTAATCCTGAAATTTTGGAATAGTGCGTCGCTATCGAGACAGAACACACAGTGGTGTATATATCGTAAGTTCGTTTGTTGTTATTTTTAGTTTAAATTTGGTTTATATTTAAATTTAGTTTAAATTACAGATTATTATACGTGATATATATATCATTATTATATATTATACAATTTATGTGATATTATTCTATTGTTACTTGTTTTTAGTTCAGTTTTATGTAATCGGAAGTCTAAAAAAAACTTGTATGAAGGTATTATTTACCTGTAAAAGCTTTTTAATCGCGTTAAATCCCGATTGTGTATTCAAAACATGTGTAAACAACGCATAAGTTTAAAATAAAATTTAAATAATTAAAAAGTATACCATACAGATAATTGTTTAGAATTAAAGCCCCCAAAAACTCCGTTTTATCGATGCTTTATGCAGACAAATGAGAACGGCCTCTTAAGTAGACCGTCTCCGCTGCTGATGACAATACCTAGATAGTCATTGTTAGCCTGTACTCAACTGTTTTTCACCAGTTTTTTTTTTCTTATTATCTATACGTTCCCAATTCTTTTATTTGAAGATAGAATCGCGGACCGTTTTCTCAAGCTCAAGTTGGAACAAATCTTTTGGAGATAAGCTTCCCCATTCATAGGATTTTCCCGTTGTCCAATTCACTGGTAAATTGTCAACAACAGCGTTGCAGACTGTATTTATTTTGTATTTTTTTTTATACAACTTAGAATTGCAAACAAGCTGACGGCCCACCTGATGGAAAGTGGAAACTGTCGCATATAGACACAAGCAGTATCATGGATACAACAGAGAATACCGTTTTGCCCATAATACCCTCTGATACACTTTGTGCGTTGCCATTCCTGAGATATATATATATATATATATATATATATAATTGTAACTAGATGATGTCTGTACATAAGACATTTAAGAAAAATTAATAAGATTGTTATACTAGGTTCGATGCTTCCAAGAACGCTTGCAAAATTAAGTTCGCTTTTATACATTTATTTTCCATATTTCTGTGTTTTATATTAGTATTTACATTAAAGTATAAACTAATTAATAGATGCCAATATATGCATTTTACAACAACTCTATGTATCATTTGCGAAAGAATAATCGAAATCGGTTCAGAATAAGCACGGATAAATAAAAGAGACACGTAAAAATAAATAAATTCAAGTGCAATTAGAAACCTCTTTTTTAAACTCCTCTAATTTAAATTCTTATCTCATTGGTTGGCGGCGTTGTTGTTTTAGAAAGAATTCATTTTTATTATTTTTTTCTTTTTATTTCAGGTAGTTAGTGATTCTAATGTTACGTAAACCTTAAGAAATAATGACGAAGGCCACGATCAAACGAGCTCTCGAAACAAAAGGGTGAAAAATGTAAGAAAAACCTTTGAGAGTAATATCCGGCATGGCGATTAGAATGGATAAATCGGTCATCCTGCATCGGGGATCTGTCAGAGAATCACTGAACCTTATTAGAATGGGACACCCCTTCCCTTACCGAAAGAGCCAATTAAGGAAACTCTTTTTTTTTCTTCTTTTTTTTATACAACTTAGAATGGCAAACAAGCTGACGGCCTACCTGATGGAAAGTGGTAACTGTCGCCTATAGACATGAGCAGTACCATGGACATAACAAAGTATACTGTTTCGCCCATGATACCCCCCATGCGTTGCCATTCCTGAGGACTCAGGTGTTATTCCTCTGTACCCTGTAAATTCACTGCCTTGTTATCCCTTCAAACCGAAACACAGCCATGCAAACACAACTGCTTCACATGGTAGAAACACGAAAACACAATGGTAATCAGGATGGATAGCGTTAGCGTTCCTCTTAAAACATCACCAAAGGCTAGGCTGCTGGAAAAATTCAGAAAAAATAACCTGTGACACTGTGACCCTTCCATGATCTTCTACGTTCGCTCTTTTTTTTAAGTTTGCTGTTATTCAACATGTAAAATATATTTTCCAAACGAGAGAGTTTATGTATGAGTGGGCTACAGCCACAAATTAAGTGCTGTGACATTTCCTTCTCATTGTGACAAAATCTGCAAACACTTTTTGAAAACAAGCCTAGGTGAGCCATGTGCTTGTCTAGTTTGCAGTTTTATTTTTACTCAAAAAAGTCAATTACTCTAAGAAATTAACTGAGTAATTTTCTGAAAACTCCACAAATTAGAGTTTTCCAGTGATTTAGTTGGATCATGTGCTTGTTTCTCTGCATTGACAGTAGTAATGTATTATAATATATATTTTTAAGCTTATATATATTATTTTTATTTAATGCAACTTATTATAAACAAGCTGACGGTATTATATATATTTAAAGTGGTAACCGTCGCAATATTATATTATATATTTTAATATTGGATTTAACAGAGTATAATGTTTCGCCCATGATGCCCCCCGAAATGCGTTGCCATTCCTGAGGACTCAGGTGTTATTCCTCATGTACCCTGTTAATTCACGCCATGAAGAATATATATTCAAACCGAAACACAGCCATGCAAACACAACTGCTTCACGGTTGAAAACACTTAATTAGTGTTTTCCAGTGATTTAACCGGCAACAATCGACTTTTTTACAAAGTCTCCCTCTGGTAAGTTTGAAGCATCCGAGTTTTAGGTTTCGAGACATGCCACAATAAGGCTCTGGTACTATTTGGACATTCTTTGCCTCTTCCTTTGCTAATTGGTGAACTGTTTCATTTCCACGAAGTTTTGAGTGACAGACAAACATACTCACGTTTACATTTATAATATTAGTAAAGATAATCTGTAAAGATATTGCTAAGCTTTATAAGATACTAGCGATCTGCCGCGGTTCTTATCGTTTTTACGTATAGCCCATGTAATTTAGAAATAATGTAATTTTACAAATTATACTAATAATGTAAATTTATGTAAGTAAACAAATTTTTAAAATAGGATAAGTACGATTATTTTTGAGTCTTTCCATTACAAACAATTATATTTTTTTTTTTCTATTTTTATACAGCAAAAATACCGGCTTCAATAGTATAAAAATCATTTATTTTGTTTAAAAAAACCACTTATTTTGTTTAAAAAAACCACTTATTTTGTTTTATAAACCAAATTACTGAAGCAGTTTAGATGAAATGTCTATGGAAATAAATCTAAAAGTATATTCTTTCAAATAAAAAATACTTTTTTAATCAGTTTATAAATGACATAGTTCTAAGGTAACAAACATAAGAAAAATACATCCGAATTGAAAAACTTGCGCTTTTTTGAAGTCTGTTACAAAATCAAATCTATCTTCCTTATATGAGTAATTATCAATTTAGACCAGCCTTTCCCAAAGTGGGCGATAACGCCCCCTTGTGGGCACTGGCCTAAAGAGGGGCGGTGAGAGACCTAGAAAAAAGATGGGGGCGTTGTGTAAAGGCTTAGGGGATGATTTGTAATTTGAAGTAATAGTGGTTTTTAAGTAGGTGAAAAAATGGGGGCGCTAAAAAATAATCCATTCTCAAAGTGGGCAGTAGACAAAATAAGTTTGGGAACCCCTGGTTTAGACGATCCAAGGTAAATAAAATTACAAGATATCGGTGCCTATCCTTTCGATTCCTATTATTCCTATTCAAGCTCTATACCTATGTCTTTAATATGTTTTTGTCTTACATTCGTCTAGACATACAAATAAAATTTATGTTAACAGAAAATCCATTTGTATTCTAATTGTATACTAGAAATCCGACCCGGCTTTGCACGGATAGAGAGAATTATCGAAAATAATATATAACCTGCGTTACTAACAGATATTGTAGCTTTTTTTTTATGGATGATAATGGAATGGTAACCCCACCCGCGCTATCGGTATACACCGGCGGAGCACCAGTGAAGGATGATAGATGAGAATGAAGTAGGTCAGTTAGCCCATCGTGACGAATTCAATAAGAATTGTTCACGATGGTTTCCAGGGGGTACCACGTGGAGGTAGACCTAATAAGGCATATTGCTAGCAATGGGGCTGTCAAACTCCATTACAACAATCCCTTTCCCCTCAGATATTGTAGCTTAGGTGAAAGAACTTTTAAAAATTGGCATATTTTTTGAGTTTACGAATAAACAAATGTTTCTTAACTCTCACCATAGTAAACTGCTGTAGGGAAAGACTTTGCTTTTTATGATAGTCTATGGGGGAAGACCTATATTCAGCAGTGGATAGATAATGGCTGATGTGATGATGATAATGATGATGATGAAATGCATCCTCTTTTTAATGTTAGCATAGATAATAATATTTGATGATCATAGACATATCAGAGGCAGACTTCTGCATAGGCACGTCTGTACCACTCGTGTATACGCTGTGAAGTAACTATGCTTTCAGGGCTGTATTTCAATTTGAAGGGTTGGATATGGTACTGAGATTATAAGGTACGAATACATAATACCATAGTCCTCAAAAAGATTGTTAATTAAGATTTAAAAGCCCGATTGCTAGCAATATTTTTTATTTAAGAGTTTCCTTTTAACCTCTTATTATTCTCCTCCAGCCAGCTCTATTCCAGGCCATATCATTAACCTCCCTATACGACATGACACCTAATATATTATACATGGTGTGCTAACAATATATTCTGTCATAATATATCAGATCGGTTACCACGTGGTTCTCCTGAAAACAATTTTGACCAACGATCTATCGTCTAGTGAGTACACTCCAACGTACACCGATAGCGCATGCGGCGTTACCATTCCATTTTTATTAATTATAAAAAAAAAGAAACATAATCCGCAGAAATAACAACTCATGAGGGGCATCATGAACATTTCAGTATATTCTGTGATGCCCATGGTAATGCTCATGTCTATAGGCGACGGTTACCACTTCCCATCAGGTGAGCTGGCAGCTTTTATTATATCTATTCATATTGTGCTTTGACTTAGAATAAATTGTATTGTATTGTAAAATCTTTATACTACATAATTTACATTGGACACATTAAAAGATTTAATATATGTATAATGGCGAGCTTATCCCATAAAGGGATCTCTTACAGTTAACCATTAAGAAGCTGAAAGGAATCTATAGAATGTTCAAAGGTAAAAATCGTATAGCTAAAGATTAAACTCAATAATACCATAAAAAGGAACTGTATACGCCGATATAGGCATATATTTTTTTTACAACACAGAGGCAAACATGCGTGCAAACAAAACAAAGCAAACAAGTGACCCACTTGGTGGTAAGTGACTACCGCCGCCTATGATCACCCACAACACTAACGGCATTGCAAGTGTGCTACTGGCCTTTTAAAAAGGAAAATGCTCTTTTCTTGAAGGTTATGTTGTCGTATCGGTTCGGAAATACTGCTGCTGGAAGTAGATTCCAAAGAGTGGTGGTGGTTGTTGTGGTGGTTATGCGTGGAAGTGCCTTGAAAAACACACGGTGGAGGACCGCCACTCGTCCAGATGGTTAGGATGAAATTTTAATTTATGGCGGGTTGTACGATGGTAAAAATTAGCCGCAGGTATCAATCCGAACAATTCCTCAGAGCACTCCCCATGATAAATTCGATAGAAGATAAACCGAAACACAGCAATGCTGACATAACTGCATCACGGTAGAAACACGAATGGGACAGAGGTACCCAAGCAAACGACTTTTGTACAAAGTCTCCCTCTGATTGATTAATAGCTAATTACGATAGGATTGTCCAGTATTTCCCCTTTACGATGATTTCCAATAATAATATCTCAGTATAAGAGCCTTCGACTCAACTAATCACCATCTATCAATTACATCCCGTAATCGCTATTAATGGGCATCAATTTGGGAATGTGATATGTCTAATCTATAATCGGATATAGTTGTGTTACCTGCCAGTAATGGTATAGTAACAGTTCCATATAGTATTAATACTATATGGAATCCTTAGTGTAATAAATTATTTTTCTTTTCTTTCTTTCCTTCTATTTCACAATAATATTAATATTATTGTGGAACAATAGTATATATACTTATTGTAATAATTTATTTAACTGTATTCTTCTTTCTTTCTTTCTATTTCACAATAATATTAATATTATTGTGGAACAATAGTATATATACTTAGTGTAATAATTTATTTGACCGTATTTCTTCTTTCTTTTTTCTCTAGTTCTATAATAATATTAATATTATTGTGGAACAATAGTATATATACTTAGTGTAATAATTTATTTAACTGTATTTCTTCTTTTTTTCTTTCTATTCCACAATAATATTAATATTATTGTGGAACAATAGTATATATACTTAGTGTAATAATTTATTTGACCGTATTTCTTCTTTCTTTTTTCTCTAGTTCTATAATAATATTAATATTATTGTGGAACAATAGTATATATACTTAGTGTAATAATTTATTTGACCGTATTTCTTCTTTCTTTTTTCTCTAGTTCTATAATAATATTAATATTATTGTGGAACAATAGTATATATATTTATTGTAATAATTTATTTGACTGTTTTTCTTCTTTTTTTCCCTCTTTTTAATTCCACAATATTAATAATATTATTGTGAAATTACAGTAATCGAATTCATTAATATATTAATATTCTGCAATCTATGCCGTGTGGTCCCGGCATAGAATGGACCAGCATTCTACTGGACTGGCATTCTTTCTAGTGGGTGTCGTAAGAGGCGAATAAGGGAATGTAATGGTCGAGGAATGGGCAGCAGCGTTCTTATTAAAACGTCATCAAAAGCTAAACTGCGATTGAAAATCCGCTTGCCAAGCGTGGCAATTACTGGTAAAATCCTTCTCAGTCCTCTCCTCTCCCATAAGGTACGCTCCCGTATCTTATTATTAGAGAGCATGAAAGCTATAATATATAATATATTATTTACAAAAAAAAGTTAGAAATTCCAATAAAGTAACCCTTTGGGTATCCAAAATTTGCCTGTTAAGGCTAATCATCATCATCATCATCATATCAGCCTTTAACTGTCCACTGCTGAACATAAGCCTCCCCTTAAGGGTTTTGCTGGTAGTTGCCATGCTTAGCAAGTGGATTGGCACATGCAGTTGGGCTTTGGAGATGTATTAAGAGGTACGCTGCTGCCGAACCCTTGCCCTCCCGTAGTCGACTCTTACAACGTCCAAGAGAAAGGAAAGGGTGGCATATTCTATGCTGGGACCACGTGGGACGAGATTAAGACTAATAGAAAATAATATAGTTTGTCTTTCTATCTGTCTAGTCATGTGAAGTCGGGACAGATCGCTAGTCTAAGATAGTTTTTTTTTTTTAAATAGATGATAATTGAATGGTAACCCCACCCGCGCTATCGGTATACACCGGCGGGGCATCAGTGAAGGATGATAGGTAAGAATGAAGTAGGTCAATTAGCCCATCGTGACTAATTCAACAAGAATTGTTCACGATGGTTTCCAGGGGAAACCACGTGGAGGTCGACCTATTAAGGTATATTGCTACCAATGGGACTGTCAAACTCTATTGCTAACAACCCTCCCCCCCCCCTCTAAGATAGTTGAGGTCTATCAATACATTGGTTTATTGATAGATATTTCATTCGAATCCGTCCGACTGTTTAATTAACAAACATTGTAACATCAAACGTTCACATTCATATTAAATTAAGTAGGTTTTACAAAGTGAATCATATTTCCGTATTAAGGCATCAATTTTTACTACGGATCCCTTGGCTTAATGCAAAATTCTCAGGAAATTCTTTTTACTTATAATCAAAGCTTTTCATTAACCGAAGCAACTTTTAATGGTCCCAAAATTGCAAGATTTTTTTTTTTGTTATATATTTTCTATTTTTCGCATTAAAACAAAGAAAGTTGTACAAGATGCTCCAAGATTGTTAATTATGAGGGTTGATGATCTAACGATGTCGGTTTTGATGAGGATGGGGTTATAACTTCTTTTAAATATACATACTAGCTTTTATCCGCTGCTTTGTCCGCGTGATTATAAACTAATAAATAAATAAAAATCAAATCAAATTTCAGGTTAGTTTCAACCAATAGTTTATATTCACTATTGTGTAATTTAATTTAATTTTTATACGACTTAGAATTGCAAACAAGCTGACGGTCCACCTGATGGAAAATGGTAACCGTCGCCTATAGACATGAGCTGAACCATGGACATAACAGAGTATACTGTTTCGCCCATTATACTCCCCCCTGCCGTGGCCATTCCTGAGGACTCAGGTGTTATTCCTAATTAATTATAATTTAGACATATCTTTCCCATAAGTGTAAGAGGCGACTAAAAGATGGCGAGGGATGGGCAGCAGCGTCCCTCTTAAAACATATCTGAAACTTAACTGTGGTTGCTAATCCGCCTGCTTACCGTGACAATAGTTGTAGCGTATCCTTCTTCAACACAGATAGTATATTCACAGTGATTGGTTAAGCCGTTTAGACCCCAAGAGGTAACAAACAAACTCACTGTCACATTTATAATATTAGTAAGGATGAGACTATCAGAAACAACATCAAAGTCGCCATAGACAATTTTATTCTCAATTTATTATTTTAGAAACTCAGTTACATTGTTCTCTTTTTCGGCTAATGGGTGTCGCGAATCGCTTTTGGAAAATATAAACATTGTTAAAAACTTCGATTTTGTTGTCTTAAGACATATTATTTTTTAAACTATATAAATTTCGTAATAATTTTGCCATGATGAAGCTGTTTTTGGGGTTCTGTACTGAAAAGGTATAAAGGAACAGGTTCCATAGAAATTTTATCAAAATCAGATTAGATTTTTTTTATACAACTTAGAATGGCAAACAAGCTGACGACCCACCTGATGGAAAGTGGTATCCGTCGCCTATATTTATTTTAATTAATATTCATTTCTGAGGACTACAGTGTTTATATATATATATATATATATATATATATATATATATATATATATATATATATATATATATATATATATATATATATATATATATATATATATATACTATTATATATATATATATATATATATATATATATATATATATATATATATATATATATATATATATATATATATATATATATATATATATATATATATATATATATATATATATATATATATATATATATATATATATATATATATATATATATATATATATATATATATATATATATATATATATATATATATATATATATATATATATATATATATATATATATCATTTTACTACCATATCTCTACCCTTCATGCTCAGGTCCAACAGTTGATTATAGTCAATTATATCATCTAAAGGATGGTGGACCCCGTACGGTTAAACTGTGTTTGCCCGTACGGGGTCGCCACTTAAGACCCTTTCTTCCCCATCGATTGTCAGTTCTTCGAGCTTTGTAACCAGTCCATTGCCACTTCAGCTTACTTATCCTTCGGACTATATCAGTCACGTTGCATTCTACGCATTGGAAATAGAGTTATTTTTTATGAAAAAAACGAAATATTTCTCAGGCAAAGATTTCTGGTAGCAAGGTTAATGATACGCCTCTACCGCTAAATTAATATTATTACATCATTAGGTGTCCAACCTCCGAGAGATTAACGACCTGATAAGGTTTTTATCTAAATGAAATATCCACTTTTGACGTAAATCTACGTCTTTCTTGACAGTATGGAATGAATATGGCCCGTTGAAGTAAGTATGTTACTGAAGTTATGACATTTTGAAAGCATTGATCGTTTAACCAACTTTAAAAAAAAGTAACTTTCCTAACTCCCTTGGGCTTAATTAGATCATATTAGTTATTCTCTATTAGCGAGTAACATAGGCATATATTATTTTTAAAAAATCTATATTCCTGTGAAAAGCCAAAAAAAAACAGTAAGTGACATTTTTAGCAAATTGCTTGTTGCATTTAGCTTTTTTCACTCTAAATTGAATTAAAACTATTGTCACATTTTTATTGAAATTGAAATTAGGATTTTTCATGCAATACGTACATACATTTCTGTCACACCTGTCTCCTATTTCAAAGAATATTATAAGAACAAATATTTTGTTGCCACAGACTGTAACAAGTATTGTATAAATATTATATGTATTTTTAACGAGCTGTTAAATTTTATTTTTCTTTTACTGATTGATAGTTTAAGATTATCTGCTATCATAAATAAAAAAATAACTAGATCTATTTTTTTTAATGGATGATAATGGAATGGTAACCCCACCCGCGTTATCGGTATACATGATGAGGATGACAGGTGAGGATGAAGTAGGTCAGTTAGCCCACCGTGACGAATTCAACAAGAATTGTTCACGATAGTTTCCAGGGGGAGCCACGTGGAGGTCGACCTAATAAGGCATATTGCTAGCAATAGGGCTGTCAAACTCCATTACTAACAATCCCTTTTCCCCCTAACTAGATCTATTGACATGTACTAAATAATAAAAATAATCGTTCTGTCGATGAACGGTATTATCTGAACCAGTATGAAATAACCACTCGGACGATTGGGATTCCGAAGCAGCTCACTTTCAGAAAAGATGCATTTACCTTTTACATAGTTTAATTAATAAACTAAGTGAAATCAATCGCTCTATTCGTTTATGAGCTACGATGCTACATACACCCACACAAAAACTTCAAACTTATTACATTTCCCTTTCGTTCTTTTTTATACTTTGCAAAGAATCTAACGGCTACTTAATGGAAAGTGATAACCCTTACCTATAGACATGAACAATCCATGAATATTATTGAAAATTCTGGGACACTATGATACCTTTTTTTTTTATGCAACTTAGAATGGCAAACAAGCTGACGGCCCACCTGATGGAAAGTGGTAACCGTTGCCTATAGACATGAGCAGTACCATGGACATAACAGAGTATACTGTTTCGCCCATGATACTCCCCATGCGTTGCCACTCCTGAGGACACAGGTGTTATTCCTCTGTACCCAGTAAATTCACGCCATATCCCACCCTTCAAACCGAAACACAGTCATGCCAACACAACTGCTTCACGGTTGAAACACGAATGGGACAAAGGTACCCAAGCAATCGACTTTTGTACAAAGTCTCCCTCTGGTTCCTCTCATACGTTGTAATTCCTAAAGACTATGACTTTATACCTCCACACCATATGACATCACTGCCATATTTCACTTTTAACCTTTTGTATCATATTAAAAAATGTACCACTCAAACCTCTCATTATGAACAATGTTTCTTAAATTAACTTAAGGCCTTTAACTTGATTTCAATTAATTCCCTCTCGCCTAATTTGTACAGCGAGTTCTGGTAACAAGCCTTGATGTGAGCCAGATTGAGTAGCCTGATTCTGAACTTAATTACTCTTAACTTGCTCGTGTCTTCTGTACTCCTAGTACCTTATTTATAGACTAATTGTTTCCTGAGGTTTCGCTTACCTATAAACTATCTATAATTCTAATGGGAATTTCAAATAGTCCCTTAACATTTACAACGTGTATTTTTTTTTTATTAGTATCGGTATACGCTTGCGGGGCACCAGCGATAGCGATAGATAACTGATGAGGATGAAAGCAAGTCAGTTAGCCCATCCTGACGAATTCAACTAGAATTAACCACGATGGTTTCCAGGGGGAACCACGTGGAGGTCGACCTGACAGGGTATATTGCTAGTAATGGGGCTATTGGACCCCATTACTAACAATCCCTTTCCCCCACTTAAGATGTGTAAGAGAATATCTAGTTTATAAGTCCATTTTTTTTACAAATCATTCTGTCAATACTAATGGGAATAATGTTTATTATGATGGGGTTAAATCAATGAGCAATCAGATAAAGTCAATTCCATCGTGATGAAATCATCGGGAATTTGCCATAATGGTTTTCAGGGGGGACCGCATGCAAGTGGACCTGAGAGGAAATACTACTAACAATGGTGTAATTACAATCAATTAAAAACAATCTTCTCTCCTCGACTCGGAACATTATATCCTAAATTGGTATATACCATATCAGCCATTGTTATTATATGTCCATAGGCCTTCCCCATAAAAGGAGTTTTTCCAGTAGTTACCATGCTTGGCAGGCGGATTGACAATCCCAGTTTAGGCTTTGGTGATGTTTTAAGAGGGACGCTGTTGCTCATCTCTCAACCTAATGGTTGCTCTAAATCCTTAGTCCTACGACACCCACGGAAAAAAAAAGGTGGCCGGGATCACACGGCAAACATATCATGTATTTAATTAATCTTTTAGAATTATCTGTCCCCACAACTTTACCTGCATTAACAGGACTGAAAGCCTATTTTACATATTTTATGAATAAAATATTTACTGGGTTTATAACTTCATATAATTTTGACTTTCAAATACTTTTATTTCATTACTATATTATTTATTTCAAATACTTTCATTACTAAAAATACATCGTAATGATGTTTAAAACAATCTTAAATAGGAACCTTTATCGGTCTCCGTGCCACATACGAGTATTGTACTTCCAAATATGCGGAAACCTTATTTTCTTATTTCTAGCTAAATTAAATATTTGGATGAACGCGCGTAAAGGCTTAGACCCCCAAGATCCGATTTAATCTCACAGGCAGTTACGTTCAACGGTAAAAGCTGGAAGGTCGAAAGTGTCAACTTAGTTTGACCATAAAAATAAATATTCAGGTGGAACGGACACTGCTGTATATTTGTTTTTTTTTTTTTTTTTTAATGAAAACGGTATGGCTATTCTGACTACGCTATCGGTATACGCTGGTGGGGCCCCAATGCAGAATGATAAGAATGAAAGCAGGTGATTTGGCCCAACGCATCGTGACAAATTAAATAAGAATAACTATGATAATTACTAGGAGCAGCAGCATGGAGGACGACCTAAGGCCTTATTACTAGCAATCTATTCCCCCACAGATTTAATATTATTAAGTACTTTATGACAATCTATGGGGGAACTTATGTCCAGCAAGGGACGGATAATGGCTGAAATGATGGTGATGATGCAGTACTTTGATACACTTTCCTTCGAACTGTTCTAATGCTGTTGGCTGCATGGTCTTTACAGTCTCACCGGAGATAATGGGAGTTAACACAGATGGCACTCTAAATTCGCGGCAGGATTTACGGAGGCACCTTTCGCAGTCCTACCTACCGAATAGGATATTTTTACTCTAAAGGTATCGTATAGGGCATCAATTTTTGGCTCAGACTGTCGTATTTCTATCGCCCTTAAAAGGACTGAGAAACCGTTTCTGACAGATCAACCTTGTCTTCTTAGGTTCTTCGTCCTCTCCCGATATGAAGCTTTGTTCTCTTTAAAAGCTAAATCAGGGTTTGCAAGCACCGCAATAACCACATGCGCCTTGTGCACTATGTAATAAAATCCACATGTGTTAACCCTCCCAACATTATATAAGGTTGGGAGAGTCTGCTTGAAATGTTAAAGGATAAAGAAAGAAAGAAAAGAAAGAAATAATTTATTCATAATAATATGCGATTCATGCAGTAGCATAAATGAAAAAAAAAACTAAATATAACAATTTAAATTAAAACTAAAACAAAAATAACAACAATAAATAAGTGCAAGTGTGTACTCGTGTGCGTGTGTGTGTCGCAATCTTATGTGAAATAGTTCCATGCTCAGCATATTGCTGCAGCGTTTCAGCGCTGCAGCGCTGTTATTCAGCATGAGTTATGGCGTCCCAAGTAGAGTTATAATTGCGAGCGTATTAAGAAAAAGTAAAGCTGTTCCAGTTGATGAAATAAATAATAAATAGTAGTGTGTATTTTGATAGGATTGCAGCATTCACAAAATATATTATGAGTGTCGTTTCTATTTGGTTTTTTTCTTATATAGATAGATAGATAGATAAATAATTTATTTGCATTACTTACAGCACACAAACAGCAAAAGACACAAATGCAAAGGAAAAAAGATACATATACAAAAAATTAAAAAAAAAAAAACAAAATCAGAATACATATAATTAGTAACAATTTTTTTTTCTTCATACTTGTGCCACAGTAATACAAAATGGCCACAACTCAGCTTTTTGCTTTGCCCTAAAAAGAGCAAAACACTGATATTCTGTTGTGGCCAAAGGTGAGCAGTGAAATACCACTGAATTTTATTATATATATATATATATATATATATATATATATATATATATATATATATATATATATATACCATATTTTAGTCTTATATCTACTGCACTGCTAAGTATGGAGTCGAGTAGTTCGAAAAATAAAGGTATATTTACAATAAATTTACTACTGTAATCTTTAGGAAGAAACAATAAAGAGTATCTATCTATATATCTATATTATGTATATATATATATATATATATATATATATATATATATATATATATATAGAAAAAGCAACTTTATTTTAATTTTCCCAATTCGTAACAGTCATAATAATAAATTGACCTAGTGATGAACTATGATACACTACCAATTCATAAATCCCAAAGATCATGAGTTCATGTAGGTATTCCATGATGGAAAATCCAATTAAGAATTCAAATTAATCCGAGTAACGCCGACGGTCTCGTCCATTGCATGTTATATACATATTTTATATATTATACACATCACTATCACTACATAGTATAAAATAAAGTCGCTGTCGCTGTCTGTTCGTCCCTATGTATGCTATCTTTAAAACTACGTATCGGATGAAACGGCTTTTTAAACGGTTTTATTTAGCTCGACCTGTACGGTATTTATTTATTTGGGTCAAAATTAGAAATTGGAATTTAAGCACCTTCCCGTTGTCAGATTGATCTGAAATTTGGTACACACATTTAATTTATGACAATATAATAAAATATATATATATATATATATATATATATATATATATATATATATATAATACTACACTGTAGAATACTGTCATTATGTCATAATTTCAAATTCAAGATGGACGCTGTTACAAAATGGCGTATTAGGTGGGGGCATGATTAGTCGTATCGAGAACAGTTGCGTCTAAGATTGTGTGACGTTAGAGGGGCAGATAAAAAAAAATAGGTAATTAGATACCTCGTTAGTAAGCGGTAGTTATACCACCCAAGTTAAGGTAATAGGTTAAAACGTGCCGAGGACTGTATGGCATTAGGGTGGATAAAAATGTCGTAAGCGCTTCCCCCTCAAGATTGGGCGCATCTTGTTGTATATTAAGCCTTGCCCCTTTACTGGACTGCGGGGGGGGGGGGGTCGACCGTCAAAATGCCCCTTAATCGTAGGAACAACATGGTAACAATAAACAAAAAATACCAACAAATATAAATAATACTGGAGGCTTACCATCAGTACTTGAAATATGTAGGTATATGTTGCGGTCCAACATGACGTTACAAAAGGATTGGTAAATGATATATATATATATATATATATATATGAAATGCAGGACAGCACCGTCGACCATGCAGTAGTATATTTGGGCTCAAAATGGTTTGAGGAAGGACAAGCATACGTGGCTCTAAGTCGAGTCAAGTCTCTGGAAGGGCTATGTATTGAGGAATTAGATTGTAGTAAATTATCAGGTAAGAAACCATGTAATAATGATGCACTGCATGAATTAAATAGAATGAGGAATATTCGGTAAACAATTTCACTAAATACTAAAAACAAGAAAATAAAAATCGGTAAAAAAACTTTTAAGTTAAACGGTTTTATTTTATGTGCACTGAAAACTACAAAATAAATAAATAGTTACTTACCTATCAACCTACGTAGGTGATCTCGGTCATTAATATCTCTAATGGTAGTGGTTGTCATAACATGAACCATGTCAGCGGCCGAAAAGCAGTTCATGAGAGAACACTAACACCAGGGTTTGCTTGGTAGGTAAACTAAGCAGCCCACACTATAACAAGTAGGTATTTTGACCTTCTAGTTCAGAAATATTTTAGTACTAGGCAGAATAGCTTTTAGGCATATTAGACTAAAATAAAAACGTGGGGCCCCTCTGAAATCATACCTATAGCAGAGCATATCTTATACTTTGGTAGATCATGAGCTCGGCGTTCGCTGGTGAAGCCGTAACGGCTGGTTATTGATGGTCAAAACCTCCAGTTACGATTATAGTAAGTCGATTCATTGGACCCTGGACTCCGAGCTATGAGGTTTCGGATGCGTCCGGGATAAACCGCTAGGATGATGATGATGACGATTATAATAAGTCGATGCAATCCACACCTAGTATAGTAGAAAGTATACAGAAATAGTTAATGGGCCCCACGTTTTTATTTTAGTCTAATATGCCTAAAAGCTATTCTGCCTAGTACTATATTTCTGAACATAGAAGGTCAAAATACCTACTTGTTATAGTGTGGGCTGCTTAGTTTACCTACCAAGCAAACCCTGGTGTTAGTGTTCTCTCATGAACTGCTTTTCGGCCGCTGACATGGTTCATGTTATGACAACCACTACCATTAGAGATATTAATGACCGAGATCACCTACGTAGGTTGATAGGTAAGTAACTATTTATTTATTTTGTAGTTTTCAGTGCACATAAAATAAAACCGTTTAACTTAAAAGTTTTTTTACCGATTTTTATTTAATAGATAGAGTGATTCAAGAGGAAGGTTTATATGTATAATATAGTAAAGAAACACTGATAATTTTAGAGATTTCTAATGTTACCCGTACAAAGCCGGAGCAGATCGCTAGTATTATATATTATACACATATTTACTACAGGAAGACTTTGTACAAAAGTCGTTTACTTGGGCACCTCTATCCCGTTCGTGTTCTACCGTAAAACTGTTATGTTCGCATGGCTGTGTTTCGGTGGGATATGCCAATTAATTTACAGGGTACAAAGGAATAACATTTGTGTCCTCAGGAATGGCAACGCATAGGGGTATCATGGACGAAACAGTAGACTCTGTTATGTCCATAGTACTTACTGCTCATGTCTATAGACGACGATTACCACTTTCCATCAGGTGGGCCGTCCGCTTGTTTGCCATTCTAAGTTGGCATAAAAAATATATTATTATACTAATATACTCGATGAAATGTGGACTTTAGGTACTTGATAATAATGAAAAATAACACAAGTGAACGTGAGTATAGACTGTCTACGTTAACATGGCACGTCCCTCTAACTTTGTACTTCAATGCGTGTGGCTATATACAGATGTGGCGCTCTGTTTGTGTTTGTAATGAAACGTCTTCAGTAGTGGTCCGGGAGGAATATTGGTTGAAATTTTGTAAATATATTTTATTTATACATTTTTAATTGTTTAGTTTTGAGAGAGGAGTAGCATCTTATCGTCGACTATCTATATATTTTAGTGTATTTTATTATTTCCATAAAAGAAACCTACTCTCAAGAACTCAGCATGGAAATAGATAAATGTACACATATACAGGGTAAAATCAAAACCAGAGAAGTAAAACTCAACATTTCTATCAAAGAAACATGGGTTAAAAATGACAAAAAAATATACCTCCTACACTGACTTGATGCCTGAACGCGCTGTAGTAACATGAAAGACTCAAAAACTCGTTTTTGGACCTATGTTTCTCAGTAAAAAAATCTCTTTAATTGTTAGAAAACTTTTTTAAAATTATACGCTTTTGTTTTTGTCACAAAGATGGCAAACAAGTTACTGATTGCAAACGATCACTAATCTATGGATACCTGCAGTACTAACTACTACTACTGGGGGGAAAGGGATTGTTAGTAATGGAGACTAAAAATCCCATTGCTATCAATATACCTAGCCAGGTCGACCTCCTCGCGGTTCTTCCTGGAAACTATCATGGTTAATTACTTGTGAATTCGTCATGATGGGCTAACGTGCTAGCGTATGCCGTTTTTTTTTTTTTAATTCTTTGTTTACTGTCGCTGTGTTTCTTGCGACAACCTTCTTATCTGTATTTTACAGTAACTGTGTATAAAACTGAGGATTTTTCTCCATTGTATAAATTAATAATATATAAAGTTGTAAAACTATGTAGATATAAAGTTGTAGACTATGTAGCGTATCCCGTTAGCGCAAGCGGGTTTACCATTCCATTTACACCCATCAAAAAAAACTACTACTACTAACATACAAAAAAATAGGTTCATTTAATGTTATTTATTTATAAGTGTAACAATTAAATTTAATAATTTATATTTAGTACAAATTTTTGAAGTTTTGTGAGCCCTAGTTGCCTTTATTAAAGAATTTATTTATTATTATTATTATTACTAACCCTGAAGAAACTTTAATACACGCTTTTTGAAGAACCCCGTATATATAAACGTACGAGGATAAACGCACTAAAACTAATATGACTCCATAGTCATATTAGTTTTAATGCAGCACGAATAGTAAGCAAATAGTAAGTGTAGTAAGAAAATAGTTAGAAGTTTATTAATTGTCAATTTAGCGCGGCACGTACACCTAGTAAGTAATCTGTCGCCTCGCTATTTCTATCTTAATTTTCTTTATATGTTATATAGTATATACATTTTTTTTATTATTAATATTAATCTATTTTTTTTCTTTTTTAAATGATAATATAGAGTAATATTTTTGTTAGTGTATGCAGTATAGTAAGAAAATAGTCATCCTGCAACAGACAATAAACAAACTATTTTCTTACTACACTGCACGCACTAACAAAGAAATACGACTCAATATTGTACTGTAATCTCTAGTAATAGTAAAAACTTTTATATTAATATATAAAAAGACAAATTATTAAAACTATTGAGGACAGAAGGGTAAAAATGTTAGGACACTTGATACGACACGACGAACTTATGAACATTATAATAGAAGTTAAGATAGAAGGAAGAAGGGGGAGAGGAAGACCGAGACAGTTACATCAGGCAGATCAAGGAAGGAGTTGGTGTCGTGTCGTATCAACAGGTGAAGAGACTCAGTGAAAATCGTAGTGAGTGGCAAGATCTCCACCGACAAGAGCGCAGCTCTTAAATGGATAGATAGATAGATATACACGATTATTATTAATCGTGTATCATAACAATATAGGATCAGATGTAAGTATTCAATATTCGACAAAATTATTTTTGTACTCGATGTCATTGTTTGAAAACAATTACTAGAGATCCATTCTTACCGCGATATTGTTACAAGCTTCTTCATTCTTCAGCATCGGTGTCCGATAACTATTGTCTCTAATTGAACACAAAAACTACAAAACACACGGACGGGAAATTGACAGAGCTAGGGTTCTAGATAGAATGAGAGGTAATAACATTTTGTTTTACTGTAGTTACTCTTTTCCAATCTTCTGTAATTTTTGACTGAATTCGTCATATTTGCTTGTGTATACCATGTATATTTATGTATTTGAAATATATAATATATATTTTGTTATAGTAAGTAGTATAAGAAATTATATGTATTTAATAGTTTTGTACAATGTAGGTTTTTGTATTTTATGCACAAAAAAATTATTAATTCACTCTTACGCTACCTACCCACTTCTATGTGTTCTTTAACCAAAGGTTGTCTGTAAGAGATTGCCCTAGCAATAAGAGCCCCTTTTATACCTTTATGTATACATTTTAATATGTATTTTATGTCACTATATTTCACTGAAACTGTGCAATTATTATTGTATATTTACCAGAGGGAGACTTTGTACAAAAGTCGATTGCTTTGGTACCTCTGTCCCATTCCTGTATCAACCGTAAAGCAGTTGTATTTGCATGACTGTGTTTCGGTTTGAAGGGTGGGATATGACGTGAATTTACTGGGTACAGAGGAATAACACCTGAGACCTCAGGAATGGCAACGCATGGGGGATATCATGGGCGAAATAGTGTACTCTGTTATGTCCATGGTACTGCTCATGTCTATAGACGACGGTTACCACTTGCCATCAGGTGGGCCGTCAGCTTGTTTGCCATTCTAAGTTGTATAAAAAATAATATATTTTTATGTTTCTGGTACAATAAAGAGTTAAATGAATAAATAAGCTGACGTCCTATTTAATGAAAAGTAGTAACTATTGCCTACAGATAAGAATAGTACCATTAACTTTACGGAATAGGGCAAAGGAATTGTTAGTAAATACCTCATTACAAGGAGTATACCCTATTTGGTAGATACCCGCGTGGTTCTCTCTGGAAACCATCGTGGTTAATTCCTAATGAACCTCTGCAGGTTAACTCACCTGACTTCATCCTCGCCTATCACCAGTACTTGGTGCCCCGCCAGCGTATACTAATAACGCAAGCAGGGTCACCATTCCATTATCATCCCATAAAAACGACAGTATATACTGTGATGCCCATAACAACCTTTGGGTTTTCATTATAACAATTTATAGAAAAGTATGTGATTTCCTTATAAAATTAATGAACTTCCATATTTTAATAATATTTCTTTGACGTATAGACGCTATTATATACTCTTATAATGTAATATGTACTACTTTAAGTGTTTCTTTGTACTCAAAAGAGTTGCGAGATAAATAAAAAATAAATATACTCCAATTTATATGAAAACTACAGAGTTTTCATATTAATTGGAATTCGTGTGTTATCTATTTTAATCTTAATAAATGGTAGGCTTAATCGCACACTCGTCCCATAATTATCGATCACTATTCTATACATATATAATGTCATTTTGGGAAGTCATAAAATATAATTTTAATCACATGTCAGTTTTATACATATGTATTGAAGTAGAAGCACGCAAACATACTATCATCCTTATCATCATCACCATCATATCAGCCATTAATTCCCCTATAAAAGGGGTTTTGCCAGTTTTGGGTTTTGTCACGCTCGACAGACGGGTTGGCAACCGCAATTAGATTATGTTGTTTTAAAAGAGACGCTGCTGCCCATTTCTCGACCATAAAGTTCCTTTGGTCGCTTTCTTATGACACCCACGGGAAAAGGAGTGGCTCATTCTATGCTGGGACCATACGGCGGCGTACATAGTAATTATTGAAAATAATAATATTTAAACAGTCGTATAGAATGTTGAAAAGGTTGGAAGAGGCTATATCCTTAAATGGATACCCAAGTAAAGGAAAAGATATAATAATAATTAATATATATAAAAAAATAATGAATAATTTATGTTATTAATTGAATATTTTTTTATAAATATATATATATATATATATATATATATATATATATATATATATATATATATATATATATATATATATATATATATATATATATTCTTTTTTTATAATGAGAAATAAAAGACTTTTTTATTTTTATTATTTTAAAACATGATCAATAAAATTCTAAGTCGTGTATCACAATTCACTAGTAGTAATATGGCAGAAGAAGAAATGTAATTTTCTCCTTCTAACATATAACTATATCCAACTCAATTAATATATTGTTTCTCAAATAGACTACCACCACGGATATTGATGTAAGTAGATGACGCAACTTTACATATCCACTTTGAACTCTAGAATAGGCTCAAAAGAACTTACTTGAACGATGTGTAATTTTTTTATTACATTACTAGCTTTTATCCGGGTTTTGACCGCGTGACCGCGATATGTTCACTGACCTTAATGAAAAGTAACTTACATCTTTTTCTGTCCCGTTTTGTACGTGTGTTTTTATTTTATACAACTTAGAATGGCAAACAAGCTGACGGCCCACCTGATTAAAAGTGGTAACCATCGCCTGTATACATGTACAGTATCATGGACATAACAGAGTATACTGTTTCGCTCATGATACCCTCAATGCGTTGCCATCCCTAAGGACTTAGGTGTTATTCCTCTGTACCCTGTAAATTCACTGCCATACCCCACCCTTCAAACTGAAACACAGTTCTGCAAACAACTGCTCCACGGTTGAAACAAGAATGTGACCTGACCATGTCATTCCGGCTATTCTATGTCGGCCCCCCTGTGTCATTCCTTTCCTGTTAGTGTTGTAAGAGATGATTTAATCGGTACTAACCTATGGTAAATGGGTAGTGGCGTCTTTCTTAAAACAGATCTAAAGGCTTGACTGCGGTTGTCAACCCACCTGCTAATCATGGCAACTACTGACAAATCTCCCCTTATAGAGGAGACTTATGTTCAAGAGTGGTCAGGTAACAGCTGAAATGATGAAATGATAATGGTAGTACATGTATACCAAATATCATTGTCATTAGTTAAATAAATT